>NW_026782057.1:7500-607500 GCF_031769215.1 Ylistrum balloti | reverse complement strand
TTAAATTGCTGTTTAGTGAAATTATAAGGCTTTTATTACATTGTCCTGTAATAAGCCCATCTCTGACTTTTTGTAGATACTGATTGGGAATGATACATAAAACAAATATGATACTAGAATACTTCTGATAAGGAAATGGAGTTATATTTGTCACTTTCAATTATGTACAACTATATGTTAGTCCACTACTCACATTAGTCTTTATCAGGAACATCTGACCTCTGACCTTGTATCTATGTATAGTAAAAATCATGGCAGCATATCACTACCTAATTACAACACAGAGGCCATTAAACATATACATTGTCCATTAGTGCATTTACTTGTTTACATATCCAGTTACCTATCAACAACTTGTGTGGTCATGTTAAATGATACACCCTTACACATGCCTGCAATCTGGAATAGTTGATGTTTAATGTATTCTCAAGTCCCTCATCATTATCACCATTTTCTGGTGTTGTACAGTCATTCTTGTCCACAGATTATGAACATGCAAATTACATATTGTTGTACATGTATTTTACTTCCTTTGATACGATAGAGTTGGTCAATTTTGATCTTGATGTTGACTACAGGTTTTAATAACAACAGCATTATAGTTACTAGTGAAAAGATTATGTTCAAATTAACATTTGTGTACTGGTATATGCAGTGAATTGTCTCCCTTTAATCTTCTTTGACCTTGATGGTAGCTATCTGTGATAGGATCTCCCCTTTCATTTGACCTTGATGGCAGATATCTGTGATGGGGTCTCCCCTTTCATTTGACCCTGTTGGTAGCTATCTGTGATAGGGTCTCCCCTTTCATTTGACCTTGATGGCAGGTATCTGTGATAAGGTCTCCCCTTTCATTTGACCTTGATGGCAGCTATCTGTGATAGGGTCTCCCCTTTCATTTGACCCTGATGGCAGCTATCTGTGACGGGATCTCCCCTTTCATTTGACCCTGATGGCAGCTATCTGTGATGGGATCTCCTCTTTCATTTGACCTTGATGGCAGATATCTGTGATAGGGTCTCCCCTTTCATTTGACCTTGATGGCAGATATCTGTGATGGGGTCTCCCCTTTCATTTGACCTTGATGGCAGATATCTGTGATAGGGTCTCCCCTTTCATTTGACCTTGATCGCAGATATCTGTGATGGGGTCTCCCCTTTCATTTGACCTTGATGGCAGCTATCTGTGATAGGGTCTCCCCTCTCATTTGACCTTGATGGCAGCTATCTGTGATAGGGTTTCCCCTCTCATTTGACCTTGATGGCAGCTATATGTGATGGGATCTCCCCTTTCATTTGACCTTGATGGCAGCTATATGTGATGGGATCTCCCCTTTCATTTGACCTTGATGGTAGCTATTTGTGATATGACAAATGTAAAAGCACAATAAAGACAAGGTTTTACTATGTATACTAAATTAGTTCATTTGATGGATGTCGTATAAAAAGATGCAAGATTAGTTTATTTCATCTAATTCTAACTTTTCCATCACTTTTAAAGGATAGAAAAAAATATTTGATAATTAAGGTTTGTAGGTAAATAGGACAGAGGACAGACAACCAAAAGGAAGTGATAGTTTGTGGACTAGGTCTAAACTAGTGTTGCAATGAAAAGGACAGATGATCACCAAAGGGCAGTTTATAAACAGATGAATATAGACTTGTTTCCTGTCTGCAGAGATATTAAAATACAAACAAAAAGGACATTTTTATGTTAACTCATATACATTGTCAATATCGTCTGAGTATATGACATAGAATGATGCATTTCAAACATTGTGACTCTCCTTTCATGATCACAATTATTAGGTCCATGGGTGGGTTTGATATCACAAATTCAATAGCATTTAATGCTGTTGGATATAAAAGGGCATTCAGCAAATCTAATAGCATTGAACTTATCAAATTCAAGGATACAACAATAAAATGGAAAATGAGTTTTAAAACCATGGGTATGGCAGCAGAAGGAAAAATACATGCACTGATGCTTGTTAAATATCTGTACAATTTACTGTGACAATTTGATAATAGGCAATTGGATATATATACAGTTCAAGCATTGTGACATGTTAAATTTTACATCAGGCATTCTGTATATTAGACAGGGATGTTACATGGGACAAGTTAAATCTTCAAGGTTAAACGACACTATCTGAATGTTAGTTCCAGTGTGCTGTGTGTGAATACCACACAGATCAGGGGAACAGACAAATTGATTAAGCTCCAGGAGGTGTTTGTCTTTACAGATTTCATCTGACAGGTCAAGGATGTGGGCCACATGGTCTAAATACTTTGGGGAAGAAATTATTTTAAATTCACTTAATATATTTGATATATTTTAGGGAAAGTGGACGATTATATCTAAATGTTCAACAAGTTAATGTTTATCGAATTTTAACATCGTTAAATACATTTTTAATACAATTGTTGTTTTTATTTCTGATGGATTTCATAGATCTACGAATTGGTTATTTTTTGCTGGAACATGTTGGTGTTTTGAAGCTTGTGTAATTTATTTTTCGTTGAAGGTAGGTGTTGATGATACTGGTGCCTGTGTGATATTTTGCTGGATACATCTGTACTGTGTAGAAGTTGACATTTACAAAGCCTCAGTTTTTACTGGTTTGGGATGAGGCATTTTTTACTCATTTTCAGAAGAAAATTGGTGAACCAGGGAAGAAATTTTCAGAAGTGCATTAAACAAGTTTGGGAATTTGGCATAAATATGGAACAATTTCAGTGGGGAATGGGGCCCATTATTGGCAATAAAAATCCCCCCCAAAAAAGTCCTGAATTGTATTAAGTACAGATTAATGTCACACTGTCCTTATTTGGTGGCTGTATTGTCATTGCTACGAAGCGAAAAATGACAAAGCAACAAGCAACCTCAGCCAGTTGCAAGTGACCAGTATGGTTGTATGATGAGTGATCTGTTTTAGGTTTAAGCCAAGTGACCATTGCTGATCTTATTGCAAACTGACCAGTGCCAATCATGCATACGACCAAACTGACCAGAGTACCTGAATTTTACTGGCAAATGGTCAGCATCAATTCCTTCACTTCTGACTTGGCTAAGAATATTAGATGTAACTTAATATTTATTTGGAAAATTTAATTCAAAAGACATATGTTCAATGTTATAGTATTTTGATTTTGCGGGATGGTTTTGTGTTCTGTGTCTGGTATTAGCGGGCATGTTATTGATCAACCCCAGTGTTAATGTCTTCACATCCGTTTTATTTCTGTACAGTAAATCCTAATTCAGATTACACCCAAACAAAATTTTACTACTAAAATCTTGCAACACATTGCATTAGATATAGGCAACAGGTGGTTACATTAAGAAGGCACCATTCTCAACAGTGTTAAGTGTATTTGTTGCATTTAACAAACGACAGCCTGATCTGATCGCCAGTTAACATAAAACCCACATTTAGGATCTGTACATTGGAAATGGCATTCTACGGTTAATAACACAAATTTGATGGTGATTTTAGGTAATTGTCACCTTTAATGGTTGGTGGTTTCATGTGTTGGTAGTTGTAAATTTGAAAATTATCAGCCTTTCTGCCTGGCTTCTGTTACAAGTTATGTCCTGTACAGTAACAGTCACACTGTGATATAAAGTGCATTCCCTCGAAGGTTTGGATGATAGGGTAAGTAGATAATTGCAAATGCAGGCAGAAGTGCATAGATATCTGGTCATTTGTGTTGTCTGAGGAAACGTCTTTTTCATTGATGCACTTTATGTTGGAATTTATATTTTTAGGTTACCTGAGACAAGGTCTCATGGTGACCTATTCTTATACCATTCATCTGGTGTGGTGCGTCAGTAAACAATTAAACACTTTTGACTTTCTCAAAAGCCCCTGATCCGATTTCAGTGAAATTCTGCAGAAACCTTCTCTGGCCTAAGATGAATTGAAATTGCGAATCATACAGTCCCCACCCCCAGGGGCCTGAGGGGCGGGGCCAAAAATAGTCAAATTGACTTGGATTTCAAAGATATTCTTCTCAAGACCCAGATATGGTAGAATCAAATTCTCTTCTTGAATGGAAGCATCTTAAGGTGCTTTACCAACATTGAAAATTTCATGGTCCCAGAGTCTCATGTTTCTCCTTGGGGAGGGGGTAAATCTTACTATATACTTATATAGGAAAACTATTTTTGAGAATAATTTGTTTAATTTTCATTGGAAATATTTCAAACTTGGTTAGAGTTATAAGTGAAGGATGACAGCTTGATTTTATGCCCATTTTGTACTGACTGACCTCCAGGGGTTGATGGGTTGGGCCAGAAGGGGTCAAATTCACTTAAATTTCAAAAATCTTCTTCTCAACACCCAGATATGGTGGAATCAAATGCTCTTCAAGAATGGAAGTATCCTTAAGGTGCTTTAATTATGAGAATAAGTCTCACATGTCTTCCTGGAGAGGAATATTTCTTTAGACTTTATTGTAATTTTCAAAGAAAAATAGCATTTTAAAGCATAACATTAGTTATTTCCAACTGGAAATAACTTTATAAGAATTATCAGTATAGGATGCCAATTTTGATGGTATGTATGTATTAACACTGGCTTACAATATTTAGTATCAGAATTTCTGTTTCATGACACTTGATAACTATCCTTTAACCTTCATATTTAATATTGTTTATCTCAGGTGACTATCAAGGCTGCTAGGCCTCTTGTTATAAAAGTTTTAGCATTTTAATACGAGTATTTTTTCTCTGCATGCTGGAAGCGTATTTACATTTCATTGTCGAACGAGTTTCAAACCACATTTATTCAGAGAATGGACCCATTTCTATGATTGATCGCCATATACAATGTTCTTGATTTCTGGGTAAGGGTACAGTTCATTTAAGGGTAAAAGTTCTAGTTTAGGGAAGGGCGGCATTCTTGTTGCGTAAGTGTTTATAGTTAATATAGAACAGATGTATAGAACGTACTTTGCAGTTGGTTCTTTTTATGTGTCACCCAATCAGAGAACACTTTACAGGGTTATATAATGAATACCTAATGATGTTGGCTGTCTGCTCCATTTGAAGACTATTTATAAATATTTACAAGGCATTGTAACTGTAATGTTAAAATTTTTTTGATAATGCAAATTGTAAATTTACATAAATGGTTCAAATTTTAAATCGGTGAATCAGTGTTTTGATAATAGGTATTGTTTTCTTTAATTCAGACTTAAAAATACCATGTTGACGATCGTGAAGGAAAGGAATGTCATCATTTAGTCTTCATAATGTCTGTCATGACAGTAAAATAGTCTTATAAATATGGCCAAGATTAAAGCTTATAGGCCCCAGTTGCTTACAGCTTGGTTAGATTTACCCAATGGTTAGTAAAAAGTTGAAATTGCTGCCATTGAAAAAAAAATCAATGACTTTCAAATTTAACACTTAAATGATATCATCCTGTTTCAGTAAATCTACAGCCATAATATTGTAAAGGATTGCTCCCATATTTTGTTTAAATCATGGTTAAATGCTGTGAGATTTATTAGGAAAGTTTACATGATAATCATTAAAAGGAAAGAGATCTGTTTGAGAGTTATGCATATCTTAAGAGACTAGCTTGTATTACAATATCATTGGTATCTATCTCAATTTGTATGCGGAGTGGATTTGGCTTATCTCCACCCACAGCAATTGGCATCTTTTGTCATTATCAGCCTACAAATAAACTGGATCTATTGGCCATAAAGCCATGAAATAATCTAAAAATTCAAGAGATTATCTCCCCTAGATGATGTTATCCTATAACAAGCCAGGAAGGAATGAGATTGTTAGTAATTTTGATGTGCTGCTGTGATATTGTAACAGTCCAGGAATAAGACTGAAGTAGAGGGTTATAAACAGTGGAAGGGCCTGATAGGATATATTTAAGCCTACAGTGCTCCAGTCAACAGTGATAAATACATGATGGATAGCACAATCCCATGTAAAAGTCATTAATGTATTGTGAATTAAAACCTAAAGACAGGAAACTCGATCTAGTTGAGTTGTGACTGATTCAGGCGGGAACAGTTATTAAAAGTTTTCCGTGTGTATGACACTTGATATTAGATAATGTATTAACAGTGTGGTTGTTCTGCCTATCAAAGGGAAGGATAAACCGGATATATCTCCGTAAGTGTGGTAAGTCATACTCCACAGTTCACTTTCCTTGAACCCTTGATAATTTGGCCACCTGTTCCCTGAAATACTGTCAAAATGATAGGCCTGTCAGTCCCTTATAACACTGGCTGGGTGGAATGGGTCAATCTGTCCCCTATAACACTGGGTGGGTGGAGTGGGTCAATCTGTCCCCTATAACACTGGGTGGGTAGAGTGGGTCAATCTGTCCCCTATAACACTGGGTGGGTAGAGTGAGTCAATCTGTACCCTATAACACTGGATGGGTAGATTGGGTTGTCTGTCCACTAAAACACTGGCCGAGTAGAGTGGGTCAATCTGTACCCTTTAACACTGGGTGGGTAGAGTGGGTCAATCTGTACCCTTAAACACAGACTGGGTAGACTGGTTGAGTAGAGTGGGTTGTCTGTCCATTTAAACACTGGGTGGGTAGAGTGAGTCAATCTGTACCCTTAAGCACTGGTTGGGTAGAGTGGGTCAGTCTGTACCCTTAAACACTGGGTGCATAGAGTGAGTAAGTCTGTCCAATAAAACACTGGCTGGGTAGAGTGGGTCAATCTGTAACCTTAAGCACTGGGTGGGTAAAGTGGGTCAATCTGTACCCTTAAACACTGGATGGGTAGAGTGGGTCGTCTGTCCACTAAAACACTGGTTGGGTAGAGTGAATAAGTCTGTCCACTAAAACACTGGTTGGGTAGAGTGAGTAAGTCTGTCTCCTTAAACACTGGTTGAGTAGAGTGGGTTGTCTGTCCATTTAAACACTGGGTGGGTAGAGTGAGTCAATCTGTACCCTTAAGCACTGGTTGGGTAGAGTGGGTCAGTCTGTACCCTTAAACACTGGGTGGGTAGAGTGAGTAAGTCTGTCTGATACAACACTGGCTGGGTAGAGTGGGTCAATCTGTACCCTTAAGCACTGGGTGGGTAAAGTGGGTCAGTCAGTTTTGAACATAATTTGTTAACTTTCTATTAGAAATAATTTAAACTTGGTTAGAATGGTTACTATGATATGACATTTTTATGATACACACATATTGACCCTGGCTGACCCCCAGGGGCTGATGGGCGGGTCCCAAAAAAGGGGTCAACTTTGACTGAAATTAAAAAATCTTCTTTTCAATATACCAATGAGGTAGAACCTAATATTATTTTTAGATGAAAGTGGCTTAAGGTGTTTCACTCCAGCTGTAAATTTCATGACCCCGTTGTCTCACCTCATCCCCTGAGAAGGGGTTTAAGTTTACCATAGTTTATACAGGAAAATTACATATTTGAGCCTAATTTGTTTATTTTTTATTTTAAATAGTTCGAGCTAATGGTTAGAATTATTCATATAAGATGACACCTTGATGATTCTGTACATATTGATTCTGTCCAACCCGCAGTGGCAGGTGGGCGGGGTCAAAAGTAGTCAGATTTACTGTTATTTTAATGATCTTTTAATTACCCAGATATGATACAATCTGTTAAATACTGTTCATGGATGGAAGAGTTTATATAGGAAAAATACATTTTTGGATGCAATTTCTTTTATTTCAAGCTGGTTAGAAGCCTTGGCATGGGATGGCAGGTAATATTATGCATAGTTTACATTTACATTACATGCGCATTGTTGTACAAGTTATCTTAATTTTTTTTTTAACAAGATTACTTCTATCACACATTCCAGGGAGCATTGTAACAAGGTGACCTTAAGGCCCTTTAGGCCTCTTATTATGCACCTGAGATGTTTCATTTTCTGATCTAGTCCATATTACAAGGTTTTTCCTGATAGGTCCTTTATAGATCAGGCAGATTCCCTGGATAACTATATAGTGCTTTACAGGATTAGCGGTCACTCTGAGATCAATGCAAGTCCATCTAATAAATTGAGTACAGCAGAAACAGCAGTGTTTTGTTTGTAAGAAAGGAGGAAATACTGCATGTACAATACACGATGAAAAATTTCTCTTTATGATGAAAATATTATTAATATCGGTACTCCTGCATCTGATATTTACATATATATATATATATATGCATGATATTTACACATCACCACAACACTGACGTTCATCGACGATACCGGACAATGGGAAGAATCATGGAGACAGAAAACTTGTCCCCGAACCATCCAATCAAAATCTTATATTCAATTTGTTAAAACTGTTGCCAAGGCTTTGAATTTCATTTAAAAAGGAATTCATTTTGTGTATGTAAAATGTGAATTTATAGTATAGTTTTGTGTATATAAATAGGCATTGAATACAGACGCTGATATTTTTTAAAAAAATTGATTGATTGATTTTTACGGTTCATGTCCATCCATTTTACCAGCTGATGTGTAAGGTTTCAGGTCTCAATATGGAAATATTGTAGCATGAATCATGATTAATCATGGATCATTGTGATTCACATAAGAGGATTTTCTAAAACTTCAAATAAAAATTTAAACCCTCATAGTTATATCTGTGATGACAAATAGTTTCTAGACGGTGTTCTCTGTATTACATATCACAGTCAACGAATTTTATTGACAAGTTAGTAGTCAAAATCAAATTTAAATTTAGATAATATTGAGATTCCAGTTTGATGAGTGCAGCCCTTATAAATACAGACCTATTGTGAGCTGGTGAGGAGTGTGAACAGACTAAACATTAGGGAAGTGTATGGTTTATCAGTAACTAATGACTGGTACTTTTGGTTTAGATGAGGGTACTTTTAGGATTGGTTTGTACTTTAGAATTGCTTCTGACATCCGCAGTAGCATTTCTGTTTAAACATTCCTACCTCTCTTGCCATCACAATATGTACTTTTATCTGGTGTAATGGTTAAAAAAATAATAAAAACAAAAATTTTTGCTAGTAAAGAAAACACTCAAGAAAAGACAGGGCTGCTAAATGGTAAATGTTATTCTTGTGCATTCCTAATATATACAGTCAAACCTGGTTTTGTCGAAATTCTCAGGGGAATGAAAAAAATCTTCAGATTCTTTTCTAGAACCTAGGCCTATCAGACATTAATGATGAAACAAAGCATATAAAGACGTTCTTTTTTACAGTTTAATAATATTTCATTAGAAACAGCTTAGTAGTCTATCTACAGCTTGAATAAGTTTGTATTTTTTGTCATTTTTTTTACACTTCTTGCTGGACGAAGTCATTGTAAAACACCTGTTGCTCTCTCCTACCTACAAAGTTACGCTAACCAAAACATTTGTTCAAATAACAAACACAGTTCATTGATTGATACTCATAGTTTATTTCTTTTGTATCATATTTTAACCTGGACATTGAACTAGAGATATAGCGTGGTGTCAAAGCTCACGGGTGCCAGGGTGGCCTTCAAATCAAGCAATGTGAAAACAGTTCATTAGTACTGTTTAGGGCCAGTGTTTACCTTTCAGATAATGCAGGATTTCAGATTAACCGATATCAGATTGAACGAGGTGAAAATACTAAGACAAAGAAGACATTTTGACGGGAATTATTTTTCTATTTCAAATTAACTGGTTTTTCAATATAATCAAGTTGAAATTAAGTGGGTTCGACTGTACATGTAAATTTGTTCTTATTTTACTTACTATCAGTAAGACCAGGGAACCAACACATGCCATCATGTACTTTCAGTCTTACTCAGAAAGTCAAGGGGTGGGCTTATTACAGGACATTGAAATAACAATGTAGCATTGGTTGTCATTCTAGTGAATGGATGGGATGGGCTTATTACAGGACATTGAAGTAGTATTGGTTTGTCATTCTAGTGAATGGATGGGATGGGCTTATTACAGGACATTGAAGTAGCATTGGTTTATCATTCTAATGAATGGATGGGCATATTACAGGACATTGAAGTAGCATTGGTTTGTCATTCTACTGAATGGATGGGCTTATAACAGGACATTGAAGTAACAGTGGTTTATCATTCTACTGAATGGATGGGCTTATTACAGGACATTGAAATAGAATTTTTTCTGTTATTCTACTTAACATCAATAAGCATTGATTGACTTATTAGCAGGCGAAGGTGTATGGTGGGATAAATACAGACACTCATTTTCTGTCAAGAAGATTGATGGTTCATGTACAAGCTATATTAGACACACATTTTGATTGAGGACAAGAAATTGTGGTCCTTAATGTATTTCATAGAAGGGTGATGTGGTAAAGTTTTCATACATAGAAACTGTAGGTATGAATTAATAGGACTCCCTAGTTTTTCTCATCATATAAACAGTATTGAACTTTGTTTTACATTGACTTAATGTAGATAGACAATTATTGTCAATTAAAAATACCACCTGATAATATTATCTGTTACCATGGTTATATCATTTTGAAGGTCTTCCATTCATTATTAAGTAGCTCTAAATGACAGAAATGAGAAGCCATTATACTCCATGGAATTATCTTTTTACCAAAATATCTATAATTCAGTATTACTCCTGAAATACAATCAAACCATTTTATGTCAGTCTGAATAATTTGATAATGTGACCTTTTTTTTCATACAGTTGGCAATAACATGATATTGAAAATGTGATATAGAAAACTTGACATCTAAAATATGACATTGACAACATGACATTGAAAATGGTACATTGACAGTGTGACTTTGAAAATATGACATCTAAAAAGTGAAATTGACAACATGACATCCAGAATGTGACATTGATAGCATGACATTGAAAACATGACATATACAATGTGACATTGGAAATGTTGCATAAAAAACATGACATCCAAAAATATGATATCGACAACATGACATTGTAAACATGACATCCTACAAAGCGGGACATTGAAAAGATGACATATCTTTGATTTTGAAATCAATAGAACAGGATTGCCCTTCTTCTACCTTGTGGTGTTATTAACAGTGTCTGGCAACATATTGGGAGATATTGGCAGGCATTGCGTGTGAACCACAGGATTAATCTTAACCAATGTAGGACAAATCCTATAACAATATAGACACCATGTTTCCCTCATGCTGCAAATGAAAACCGTTTCATTTACAGGGAAATTCTTGTTACGGTGTACACAGTCTGATAAATTAGTGTCCTCGACTCATGTCATATTTTTTCGTTCAACACAGACTGTGAGAATTGTACAATTAAGAGTAATCTGTAATTTTGGAATTGGATGACCAGACATCACTAGCTGGAAAAGAATAGTTTGCCAGAAAGTTGTATCGTTCTTGTTGTGATGTATCACTTGCCTAACTGCTGGGAGGGAAGACCTCTCAGTTGTTTGCTACCTACAATAGTATGGGCCCCATGATCAGGAATTATCGGACCAATCTTTCTCTATTTCTGTGTCTAGACAAGCTTACCTCCAGTATCAAAGTTGTGTAACTTGACTATAGTTTCCTTTCCAATGTTTTTGTTGCAGTGAGATAGCATGGTATACTTTTTTTTAAAAAATCTAATTTTAGTTTTTTAAGTAAAATTTATTTAATTCAATCCTAAAAAGTTGTGAAAGATCACATTCCTTGAAAATAACTTTAACCATGGTTATATTGATCATCAGATATGTAATATATAATTACGATGTTGTCATTTCTCATCATAGATTTTTGATTTCTCATAGAGAACTAACTGGGGAGGGTGGGACTACAGTTTTGTGCTATGTCCGTCTCTCCTTCTACTGTCTTGTTCAGGCTCCAGCTCCTACACTACCTGTCACTGAAATTCACTTTAGCGGTGTATCATGTTTCATGTGATCTACACCAAAGATTTTTTTTGTTTGCTAATAAGTTCTCAATCGATGGGGGACTGTGATTCATCAATTGGTTTTGTTTGAAATTCAATTGATCCTGAATGCTGTGCTTCGTGAAGAATGTCAGGTTGTTACCAACTGCATTCATGGTATCGTATATGCCATGAAAATGATAAGTAGTTCTTATGTATTTCATTAACGATTAATGATTCAACTCCAAGTCTGTTTGAACAGAGTTTTGAAGGTTGAAAGTTTCATTCAGGAGACTTTCCAGTTGGTAAATGGAGACTTTCCTGTAGATAAGTGGAGACTTTCCAGTAGATAAGTGGAAACTTTCCATTAACTTTCCAGTGTCTGGCAACTTTCCATTAAGTGGAGACTTTCCATAGATAAGTGGAGACTTTCCAGTGTGTGGAACTTTCCAGGATTGGAAACTTTCTTAACTTTCAATGTAGGAGACTTTCCTATAACAATATAGACTTTCCATGTTTCTTTCCTCATGCTGCAAACTGAAAACTTTCGTTTCAGACTTTCCAGTAGATAAGTGGAGACTTTCCAGTAGATAAGTGGAGACTTTCCAGGTGTACACAGAGATAAGTGGAAACTTTCCAGTGATAAGTGGAAACTTTCCAGTGATAAGTGGAAACTTTCGTTTTCAACACAGACTTTGAGAATTTCCAGACTTTCAATTAAGGGTAATTTCTGTAATTTTGGAAACTTGGATGACTTTCCAGACTTCACTAGATGGAAAAGAATAAGTTTGCCAGAAAGTTGAAACTTTCCAGTAGATAATGTATCACTTGACCTAACTGGAGACTTTCCAGTAGATAAGTGGAAACTTTCCAGTAGATTTCCAGACAAGACTTTCCAGTAGATAAGTGGCCTTTCCAGTAGAAGACTTTCCAGTAGATTAGTGGAAACTTTCCAGTATTTCTGTGTCTTTCCAGACAAGCTTACCTTTCCAGTATAAAGTTTCCAGTGTAACTTGAGACTTTCCATAGTTTCCTTTTCCAATGTTTTTGTTGCAGTGAGATAGCATGGTATACTTTTTTTTAAAAAATTTCTAATTTTAGTTTTTTCCAAGTAAAATTTATTTAATTGGAAACTTTCCTAAAAAGTTGTTTCCAGAAAGATCCAGTTCCTTGAAAATAACTTTAACCATGATATTGGATCATCAGATATGTAATATATAACTTTCCATGTTGTCATTTCTCATCATAGATTTTTGATTTCTCATAGAGAACTAACTGGGGAGGGTGGGACTTTCAGTTTTGTGCTATTTTCCGTCTCTCCTTCTACTGTCTTGTTCAGGGAAACTTTCCAGCTCCTACACTACCTGTCACTGAAATTCACTTTAGCGGTGTATCATGTTTCATGTGATCTACACTTTCCAAGATTTTTTTGTTTGCTAGATAAGTTCTTTCAATCGATGGGGGACTTTCCAGTGATTCATCAATTGGTTTTGTTTGAAATTCAATTGAAACTTTCCTGAATGCTTGCTTTCCAGTAGAAGAACTTTCAGGTTGTTACCAACTGCATTCATGGTAGACTTTCCAGTAGATATGCCATGAAAATAGATAGTAGTTCTTATGTATTTCATTAACGATTAATGATTCAACTCCAAGTCTGTTTGAACAGAGTTTTGAAGGTTGAAACTTTCATTCAGGAGACTTTCCAGTTGGTAGATAAGTGGAGACTTTCCAGTAGATAAGTGGAAAGATAAGTGGAAACTTTCCAGTAGATAAGTGGAAACTTTCCAGTAGATAAGTGGAGACTTTCCAGTAGATAAGTGGAGACTTTCCAGTAGATAAGTGGAAACTTTCCAGTAGAAGACTTTCCAGTAGATAAGTGGAAACTTTCCAGTAGATAAGTGGAAACTTTCCAGTAGATAAGTGGAGACTTTCCAGTAGATAAGTGGAAACTTTCCAGTAGATAAGTGGAAACTTTCCAGTAGATAAGTGGAAACTTTCCAGTAGAAGACTTTCCAGACTTTCCAGTAGATAAGTGGAGACTTTCCAGTAGATAAGTGGAAACTTTCCAGTAGAAGACTTTCCAGTAGATAAGTGGAAACTTTCCAGTAGAAGACTTTCCAGTAGATAAGTGGAAACTTTCCAGTAGATAAGTGGAAACTTTCCAGTAGAAGACTTTCCAGTAGATAAGTGGAGACTTTCCAGTAGATAAGTGGAGACTTTCCAGTAGAAGACTTTCCAGTAGATAAGTGGAGACTTTCCAGTAGAAGACTTTCCAGTAGATAAGTGGAGACTTTCCAGTAGATAAGTGGAGACTTTCCAAATATTCTGTAATAACTACAGTACCCAGCATCATCAGTGTGCTGACAGTCCTTACATTTGAAGTAAAAAATCTTGTTTTGTTGGGTTTACCACCCTCTGAACAGCTTGGGTTGTTTTGAGGTAGGGTCTCTTCATAGAAGTTGATAGTTACCTCACTGAACAAAATACAGGAGGTCTGTCACCTGCTATTCAGAGCAGCTGGGGATTAATGTCTTGTGCAAGGACACATAATGAAGATAGCACTTTTTTTAACTATCAGAATCACAGACTACCTTGCATCACAGGAGGGAGGGGGATAGTAGCCTCATTGGATTTAGTGAAGTGTTCTGGTAAATACAATGTACAAGATGGCTGGGACCTTGGTTTTTAGTGAGTATGTTAATATTGGTAAAGTCATATAACAAAAGAAACAGATGCATAATACAGGCCCTATGGACCTCTTGTTGAACATCTGGCACAGGCACACACACAGAGATATTAATTGAAATCTTGAAAAATTTTTATATGGTTATTTAGATACTAACTCTGTCAGTAAAGTTTAAGAACATAGTTTAATTCAATACTGTAAGAAGGAAAGGTGGAACATGTGGCATCACATAATTCATATTAAAATTTGAATTGATCTGTAATCAAACACAAACTACAAATACTGTTTTCTGGAATGTTGGTATTGATTTCCATTCAGATCAAAGAGAAAAAGATCATCTTATTTAATATATTTTGTCACTTTAATCAGCGGAAACAACAAATATGCATGATCACTTGAAAAATATTTTGATATCTAAACAGAAGTTGGATCAAAAAGTTTATAACTTGAAATAAGAGGAAGTTGTATTATTAATCCAATGGTTGTTATTGTGTAAAACAGATGTAAAATGTCATTCATATCTGAGGTGGGTGTAAAAATCACTTAACTTTTTATATATATATATATATATATATATATATATATAAAAGTACTTGTGATTCAATTTTAAAGAAAAGACATGTTACAAATACTTGTATGTGAAAATTCTGTAGATGAGATGTTTCCTTTAATAAATGAAATATGAATTTCAGTTTCTGATGCTTTTATGTAAATTTAGATATTAATGGCTGACTGAAGTCTTTACATTTAACGTATTTGCTGTATTATTTACTTTGATAGTAATGCGTTAGAAAATTGAATAAGAGTTGGGTGATTATTAGAAACAATACATTATTTAATGATGAATATACACTTTGTTCTTAAGACTCCATGTACCATATTTATCCTGCTGTCAACCGCGTAATGCAACAAATGTACCTTCTGCATATAAGGTATACTGTTTTTACACTGACTAAAATGTAACCACCTCCCTCTCTCCTGAATAAAAAGTTCCCCACCCCCTCCCAACCTATCCATTGACCTCAATATTAACCAAATGCTCACAAAACAATCGTTAAGTCAATGGCGATCCATTCCACTCTCTTAATCCCCATCCCTTGGGTAGCATGCATAAAAAGTAGCCAGGTACTTTTTAGTAAGGGTACTTTTTATGCATGACACCGGAAGGATATTACCTTAAATATACACATAGCAATGCAGACTTCTTTTTTTTTTTAAAGAAATCATTTTTTTTCAAAAAATGAAATAAGATACACACTTACATACATTGATGTAGAGTGATGAAAGAAACACAAAGAATTAAAACACTGCAGATCTTCATGCAAACCTAAGCAACATTTTCGCTGTAGAATTGCAGCACTGCATTATACAGTTGGCAAATATATGTCCATTCTGAATAGTAACTAAATGTAATATTCAAGATGTCGTTAATCTATACTGACTAAACCAGCTGCTCACAATTAGCCATGGTCTGTTCTTATTTTGTACATGCCGAACATTTGTGGAAGTGCATGAGTTTGCCACGTAATTGCTAGATGAAAATAATGATATAAAGTTGTAAATCATTCTAGTTACATATTGTTGATGTCAGGTGTCGGGAAATGTTTGTGAATCAAGCAACCAGTGCAGTTATCTCTAATCAAGTACCTTTCCTTCCTTGATATAAACAAGTATGACTGATACCAAAAGGAATTCGGTACCAGTAAGTTTTTCTTATAAATATTTGGTCTTGATTTTCAAACAAGCCCAACAGGGATTTGGATTTTCATGTCTGTCTCTCATTAATTAAAAGTGTTTTGGTAATTTTTTTCTGGACACACCATGGTAAAACAACATCGTTTTCTGATCAGATGATACATGGTTTGACCAAGTCAACTGTCTATACTTGGTAGCTAAACTTAATTACTCAACCTGACAGAACTTCAGTAAGAAGGTGGGCTTATCAAAAGACAGAAAAAACACTCATTTAAACTTACTCTTGATGTTGAAATCATGGTGTGAGGTAATGTGTTGAAATCATGGTGTAAGGTAATGTGTTGAAATCATGGTGTAAGGTAATATGTTGAAATCATGGTGTGAGGTAATATGTTGAAATCATGGTGTAAGGTAAATGTTGAAATCATGGTGTAAGGTAATATGTTGAAATCATGGTGTAAGGTAATGTGTTGAAATCATGGTGTGAGGTAATATGTTGAAATCATGGTGTAAGGTAATGTGTTGAAACCATGGTGTAAGGTAATATGTTATAATCATGGTATAAGGTAATGTGTTGAAATCATGGTGTAAGGTAATGTGTTGAAATCATGGTGTAAGATAATGTGTTGAAATCATGGTGTAAGGCAATGTGTTGAAATCATGGTGTGAGGTAATATGTTGAAATCATGGTGTGAGGTAATATGTTGAAATCATGGTGTAAGGTAATGTGTTGAAATCATGGTGTAAGGTAATATGTTGAAATCATGGTGTAAGGTAACATGTTGAAATCATGGTGTGAGGTAATATGTTGAAATCATGGTGTAAGGTAATGTGTTGAAATCATGGTGTGAGGTAATATGTTGAAATCATGGTGTAAGGTAATGTGTTGAAATCATGGTGTGAGGTAATCTGTTGAAATCATGGTGTGAGATAATGTGTTGAAATCATGGTGTAAGGTATTGTGTTGAAATCATGGTGTGAGATAATGTGTTGAAATCATGGTTTGAGATAATCTGTTGAAACCATATAATAATATGTTGAAATGATATTGAGATTCTTTAAGATCCTTGTAGCTTATCTTCAACTTTTAAACAAAAGATTCTGGATTAGTTGTCATAATTTTTAATTATTTCTTAAAATTTCCTGTAGATATCATGTAAATATACATATATTGATGCAATAAATTTTAGCACATAATTACTCTTCAGCAAATGATGACATAGCACACCACAACAATTGCTATATAGACAACACACAGAAACTATAGTTAGCGCAATCAAATTTTAGCACATAAATATGAAAAGTGCTGAAATAAGATCACCACCAAAATATGTACGTTTTGCAGTATTACTTAAAAAACATGGTGTTTTAATCTTTTCTGATCAGAAAGCTCTAGTGTCATACTGTAATTAACAAATGTGGGTGGGGATCAAAGTCCAATGAAAATCTAACGATGCTTATCTTACACTTGGTAATAAAACATCACAGAAATAGGAGGCTGCAAGGTGTGACTCAACATAGCTAAAGGAAATGTTTCTGACTTTGAAAATATTAGATACCTTTCAAAATTAATGTATTGAGTAATCTTGATAGACGAAATTAAAGAAGGTCTATTATCGTGACAAAACTATCAGATTATTTTCATTAACACATCAGTTTAAAGGAACGGAAATCATAAAGAAAGGGGAGATAATCAATGAAGAAAATAAGAAGCAGTCAACATGAGGAATAATGTTTGAATTGTTTTATCTTTTGGAATTAGAAAGACTTAAAGACCTGTTTTTTTTGTTTTTGTATGTATTAAACAATTAAAATTCTTTTAAAGAGTAAATATTAATGGAAAGTAGTATTGCAGTGAAGTGCAATTCATATTAGCAAACAATGATCCTATCCTGTAAAAAGCCTATCCATATAAATTGCAGTTAGGTGGAAATGACAACAAAATTATGCCTCTCTGTCGCATCTGATTAACCCAAGCCCTTAGGGTTTTGAGAGATGCAGGTTGATAATGATGATTTTGGGAGAAAGTTTTGCAGTCGTCACAATAATGTCATGTGGAAATATTCGGTTTCTATTCTGGCATGTTTGATGCACATTAGCAAACTTTGTGGTCCTATTGTCGTTTACCTTTTTCTCATTTGGTAAAATGACATTATTTACTTGGATTTACCAAAATCTACATGGTAGGTGTCGTCCATGAAGCAAAAAATGCCTATCCTTCTGAAACACCTGGTTGTTTGTCCTTGGACTTATTCAGGGCCTCTACATCTTAATTGTTTTTCCTAGTTCCATTAGGTTTGCATTAGAATTACTATTTATTGACAAATTGGTGTTTTCTCTGTTGTTGTTAACCCACTGGATTTATGAACAGATATGTATTGAATACTTGTTAAAATGAAAACTTGACATATTAAAGATGAAGAGCATTAAAAAGATGTACTTATTGTGCAGCGTACCTGGCCAGTTAGTTTGTGCAGCGTACCTGGTCAGTTAGTTTGTGCAGCATACCTGGTCAGTTAGTGAAACGATGTTGAAAGTTTACACCAGGCCTCAGTATGTGTGTAATATATATTTAAAGTTTATAGCAGGAGTAGGTTTTAAATGTCCCATTTGATAGAATTATTAGCTGTTTAATGGTAATTGAAGGCTCTTTCAGACCAATTCATATTCTTTTATGTGAGAAATATCTCATAAAAGGTTATAAAGTTGTTGATCACTTTTCTTATCGGACACTTCAGTCATTTCAATTTTGAAGAAAGATTAAAGTGTATTTCCTTTCAGTTATTCTATGGAGTGTTACGTTGTCATTTAAGTCCCTTTAAAACCTAAGTGATATAGATATTTGAAAGGGAAAGTGATATGCTGTTCACTAGATCTATACTAGCCATGATACAAGCCAGACAGCGTTAATGAATGGTTCCTTTCTCAGTGTCCAGGCCAATGAAAAGCAAGAGTGGACGTTTGTAAACTGATCATTTTCAAAAGATATATTTACAATTGTATTTTGATTAGAATTAGAAAACCTTTCTGTAGAAATACTCTATCTCTCTCTCTATCTCTCTCTGTCTGTCTCTCTGTCTCTCTATGTCTCTTTTACTCTCTTTCTCTCTCTCTCTGTCTCTGTCTCTCTCTGTGTCTCTCTGTCTCTCGCTCTCTCTTCTCTGTGTCTCTGTGTCTCTCTCTCTATCTCTCTCTCTCCCTCTCCTCTCTCTCTCTCTCACTCTCTTTCTCTCTCTCTCTCTCTCTCTCTCTCTCTCTCTCTCTCTCTCTCTCTCTCTCTCTCTCTATATATATATATATATATATATATCAAAGCCAGGGGATGTGTTTGATATGTAAATGTACCAATGACAGAATTAGCCATCATGCTTTCTAATTCTGCCCCAAAGCTCATCTATAAATGTGTCATACATTGATGTTGCTGACCTTTCACCTTTTTCGTTTCAGATGTAATTAGTGGGCAACAGCTGAGTGACAAACTCCACCACAGGCCTAACATAAGAGTCCTACAAACAGTCTGGTGACCCAGACACAAGAGTAAGTAAATACACCTGGTAGTGTGAATCACAAGGCAGCTTTCCAACTCGCTTAGCTAATCCTTGTCATTTGTAATCTTAATGTACAATCATTGCTCAATAATTGGAGTGAATATGGAAGGATCTAACAGTTCAGAACATTATAACTTGTGAATCTGCAGTATATATAAGGTTATAATCAGATAAACAAGGTTATAATTATATATACATGATTATAATCCGATATGCATTTAAAAATTGAAAACAAATGTCATATTTACAGAATTTTGGAAAGAAATGAAAAATTTAGATTTCTTATTTACCACTTCCTTTATCAATAAGCCTTTGCTTGTAGTTAGCCTACCCTCACTGTTTTAGTAGAACTTCCAGCAAATACTATAATCATTGGTTTGTAATAATCCCATCCTTAACTTTGGTTTTGGTCACTTGACTTATTGTAGAACAACTTCAACAATGATTAAAATAGATTCATTTGAAAAAAAGAGGATCTTTCTTTGGTAGCAATATGTTGTGTATTTCTTAAATTTGATGGAAATTCTTTTTTTCACATTGGTAGCATGACATCAAACCATAAATGTTAAAATACAGCAAAAATGCTCATAGGCAGACATTAGTATAAAGCTTGATTCCTTTCTACTCAGCTGGTTTAAAGTAATGCCATGGTGATCAAATGGATTCTTCATCATAATAGGTGATCTTATTCTATCTAGTATTCCATATATATAAAGAAGTGTCACATGGCTGTCATGTGATTACAAACTGGAGGTGTTGGAAGTTTATGAAAATAACCGATATGCAGTGACCAATCTGAAATAATACAGCAATATTTTTTTTTCCTGGTGAAGTTGTGAAAAATATCACTGCACAAATTCAAAACATTATACAAAATATAGATTGTATATCATTTTCAAAATTAAATTGATGCCACTTTTTGTTTGTGTGGTTTATGTGAAACTGTAAAATATTTACAAATATGACATTGGTAGCCTAGAACTTTGCAGATTTGAAATGAGGGAGAAAGTGACTGAAAATTTACCGTTATAAGGAATGTCTTCAAAATTCTGGAGAAAACTCTATATGACAAAACCTGCTTATTCAAGCTCAGGAATGTATTGCAATTACTTTAATTCATTTTCGATAGATTTAATAAATTTAGATAAAATTCAGCGTATAATGATTTGGAATGAATAGCTAGGAGACTTACTGTGAAAATAACACAGGTTGACAGCTATGCTACCTGGTTGAAAATGATCTAACCCAGTGTGCTAGGGAGGTGTCATCCTTGCTACTCAAGGGGTTATGATCACTTTTGCTCTCTGCACCCCAAGAACATGTCATTGCAAAATTGAAGGTTCACATTGGACATTGTGGACAAGACGAAAAGACTTGTTTGATCCTTTGATGTACATCAAACGAATCTCGAGGTCGCATGCATAACAGTATATTATAATGGCTTTGAAGGTGGGTGTTACACCTTTTGTAATCTTCAGAGAGACTGTATCAGCCTGTGATTATTCAGGTTTTTTTTTCTCCTGGAGCCAATTTTGCTGTGACATTTTCCAGAGGTGTACAGAGTAATACAGATCTTGTAAACCTTGGATAATGGAGGATGGAGAGGTGTACATTTGTTGTTTCAATGTTTGGATTTTTTTTAATATGATTTTGTTTTTTTGTAGCAATATGACTTCACACACTGATGAAGGTGGTATTACTAAGAAGGGTTAGCTTACGTTTTGTGTGTTGTGGTTTTTTTTTTTTTTTTTTTTCATTTCTGTATCACTAAATTATAGACGAATATTAACCACCTGTTATCGTTGCTTCCATTTTTGATTATCCAATGTTGTTGCTTACCCTAGAGTATTATCTACAGTAATATATCTATGGCTGTATATAAATAATTTAACCTGAGAATGGACTGTTATGATGTTAATATTGATGTAAGAACTACCTTTCAGTGTCTTCACTGGATTCCTAAGGTTAACTCTCATTTTAATTGTAAACAAGTTGTGTTTATGACAACACTGTCCCCGGTTGTAACGAAATTCTGAAGTGTGATATTAAAACTGCACGGTGTAAGGCATGTGCCAATTACATGAACACTTTGTGAAACATTTTTGTCTTCATTGTGATAATGACTTTTTTTTGTACTTTCAAATGTAGGTCAAAGGTCATGGTTAAGGTCACATGGTGAAAATTTTTGGTACCATTAAAAAGGTGTTGACACAAGGAACACACATGCTGCATATGAAATCCCTACCTACACAGTCCAGTAGTTATGGCCATTATTAAAATTTTTCAAGTGTAGGTCAAAGGTCAAAGGTACCACCTGAAAGGTCTTGTCACAAAGAACACACACACCACATATGAAAGCCCTGCCTCTTACCGTGCAATAGTTATGGGCAAGGTTAAAGTTGACAATAGACAAACATACAGCGCAAAAACAGTATGCCCCCAATCTTTCAATCTGGGGGCTAGAATGAGGATGAACCTTAAGTGACCAGTGACAGATGATATTAGATGATTTTTAAAATGGTCATGATTATTCATATTTGTTTTTTAATCTTTAGTGGCACCTTGATATAATTGCTGATTTTATCTTATTATTGTCTTCACTTCAAGTTCAGGTGACTTTGAGGCCAATTTTATCCTGTCATTATGTCAGTTAGCAAAACAGGAAGGAAATCGAAATAAAAATACAGTAACATTTTTATTGCAAAAACTTGATTCACAGCTTCAATTAACTCTGGCCAAAATTATGTTCACAGTCTCAGAGTAACTCTGGACAAAGTTACACTCACAGCCTCAAAGTAACTCTGAGCAAAATTTTATCTTTTATTTATTATTCTTAATTGACATCTTTCCCATATCTAGCAGTAGTGTATACATATTAATGCATGTAATGTTATTTGTGTCTTAGTATCTTCTGACATGTTTATTGTTTTTGATAAAAGAAAATAATCTCAGGAAAGTCCCCCCCCCCCCCCCCCACCCCACCCACCCACAAAAAGAGGAAACAAAAACAAACAAGAATAGCTGCAATGAATTGATTGAAGTTGTTAAAACTCTTTATTCCTTTCTGTGATAATTGCTTCCCCTTATATTTCAAACATTTACCTGAAAGTATATAAATATTACTTTGGACTTTCAAGGGAAGCAACTCTAGTGTAATGGATTGTATTTTGTAGTTTACTTATAAATAAATTCAAAATTTCAATTAAATTGTTTTAAAACATATGTAAATGCAGATGATAGTATTACGATATATATACTGTGATTTGGTAGAGAAATTCATGAAAGTGTTAAATCCAATTATCAAAAAATGGAATACATTGGATTGAAGAATTTTTTCACTTGATAAATCCATAGATGAACTTTACAAGCTGAATGGGAAATAAAACTAACATTTTAAAACTTTCTTTTCTTTTAATATTCTCATGTGCTTTTTCCCTTTAAGTATTGCTACATTGAAATTTTTGTCGTGTAACAAATGAAAAGCTGACAAATCATTTGCAGCATCTTTTTCAGTCTTATAATGTTCAGAATTATACCTATTGCAAGGCAGATTAAAAGCTGTTTCAGCTCACTTCATGGCGGGGATTTCATCCTCTGTCCAGCGTCCATTATCTGTCAGCTTTTTACTAAAAATTAGTCAGAAACAACTTAAGAGATTTTGACAAAATTCGGTAAGAAGCATCCTTAGGGACCAAGTCTTTATAAATATTGGTTCTTGGCCCATAGGGGTCCGAGAGGGAATTTTTTAAAATTTCTTTAACAAAATTTGGTTAAAAGCATCTTTAGGGACCAAGTTTGTAGAAATATTGGTTCTCGGCCCATAGGGGTCTGAGAGGGGAATTTTTTTAAGTTTCTTTAAAAATCCTATTCCTCTTGTAGGAATGAATGGGTATTGCCAATATTTGGTCTGAAGTTTTATTAGGTGATAGGGAATCAGTCTTGTATAGACCATAGGCCATAGACCCTTAGGGCAGAAGAAACAGTTTTTATCTTTGACCACAAGGCTGAATAGCTGAATTAGCCAGGTGAGAGGTGCTGGCACCTTGGGCCACTTATTTTGAGTTAGTTACCCTGATGTCTCCAAATTCAGAAATATCTTTGGCAGATTCTCTAATAATGGTGGCCTGTTGAAATTTCTGTGCGAGTCCATGGCCTGTGGTGATACCTCTGTCCATTGTCAGCCCTTAAACAGTTCTTGTTATTTCTAGTATTGAATGTATCGTTTTCATATCATTTATATGATGGTTCCAAGTTGTGCCCTTTTGATTTTGGGACTGTTCAAGGAAACAAAATGATTGACAGATGGCCATCTTGGATTTTCAATATGGCTTTTTCTTGGGAAGTATCAAATGGATATTTTGTCAAATTTCATAGGTACCTTCCCCTTGGTCCTTAGTTGGACTGTTGATTTTGGGACTGATCAGAAAAACATTCTAAAAGAAGGAAACGCCTTTTTTTAAAAAAAAAAAAACAAATAAAGATCAAACAATAGTTTGTTGATCCATCTGGGATCTCTTAGTCAATTACACATTAATAAGCTACAGTCACCCACAGGATACAGAAACAGAAATTTTATCTTTACACAGCAGTATTGTCATTTGTGTCTGAAAGTAGAGCATTTTTTTACTTTATAAGGTCATTCGCTATTTCTCATTACCTGCCATCATGTGATATCTCTATCCATCTTCTGTAGATTCAACTCCATGTCATGTTAATCATCAGATATTTGCTGTTGCTGTTTCGTTCAGGGTCTGTAATGCGTGTTGCTGTAATACTCTCTAAGATAAATACCTCTGTCATCCCTTTCATTTCACAGTATTGACATCAAAAATCAGGATTATTATTGGTTTTGTATAATATGCACAGTAAAGAACTTGGAACGGTTAGATACTAAATCAGTACAGCATCGTCTAGCATACATGGATGTACAGATATTTGAAGGTGATAAATTGTGTTTTAAGACTAGAAAAATGATAGATTAGGGATAGGGTCACTCACTAGAACAATTACTATGTATACAATGTATTTCCTTATTTCAACCTTTCCTGTTTTCGATACTATTTGTTTTCAGAATTTTACATATATGTGATCTAAATCATCATGTCTTAATATACGTAAAATCAATGTAGGAAGGTTTTGATCTATCTAAATTGAAACATATCATTTCCATCAATACAGTAAAATTACGATATCTTAAAACATGTTGTTTGCTTTTAAAATTGTTTGATAAGGAATTCTTTTGTGTGTTTCAGTGGCAGAGCCAGGGGCTGGCTTTGACTCTAGAGGAATGGGTCTTCGGATTCAGAAAAAACTCCTCGGAAAAATGTCTAGCAAGTCAATTGCAAAACATTTTATTGATGAAACGACAAGTAAGGTGCTGGACACCACCTACAAAATCATCAAGGAATATTCCAACAAAAAGGATGCTGAGAAGATGATGAAATATCTTATCAAGATTGTTGTAAAAGTTGGAATATTATACCGAAATGATCAATTCAATTCGGACGAATTAGCTATGGCTGAATCATTCAAGAAAAAGTTTCATTCACTAGCAATGACTGTCATTAGTTTTCATGAAGTGGAGTTTACATATGATTCAGGCTTTCTTAAGTCGAGCATCGAAGAATGTAGACAACTTCTTCACACCCTCATAGACCGACATCTAACGGACAAGACAAAAGGACGTGTAGACTATGTATTCCAGTCATTCTGTGACGAAAATCTCATGGATGTGATTTTTGCACCAGAAGGAAAATTCCGTGATTTGATGGCGAATATAGTAATAAATTTAAGAAAAATGATGGACGAAGGAAATTTATGATAACTTTGTCACCAAAATTGTCATCATCTCGACACATATTAGTGACGTCACTGTTTTATAAAAGTCTGCAATCACATATGTCATCTGTATACAAGTTCTATATCATAGGTCTGCGTGTGAATTGCTAATTAATGACATTCCAGGCATGGAAGTTAACAAACCTATGTACTGCTTGAGAGATATTAGTATCTGCAATTTTTTCGTATCATTTGTTTCTTTTCTCTTTTGTCGGGATTGAACTCCCTCCTTATTATCAGTATTCTTCCCATGTGTTCATTATGTATTTCAGTTGAATTATCGTATAGTTTTATGTATCTGTGAATAGCATAGTTATGTTTGGAATGTTACTGGAATGAAAGGTAGCAAGAAATTTGACCGCATGATTATCCTTTCATTTCATCATTACTGAAAAATTTTTCTTAACCTGTTTTATCTAAAACCATCAGGAAATCTTGTTTGTGATTTTAAATTCTCATTTACATGCAAGGTTTCGCAATACATCTGTTTACCATGTATATTGTGTGTGGAAAACCGATGCTTGTAATTACAGTACAGATAATTCAGATCAAATTAATTTCAATCATGTTAGAATGCCTTCAAATCAGTGTGATTTCTGTCTACATTTTATATCCTTTATATGTTGAGGAAGCAAATGATATATCAATGCAAAATGTTTTCCTAAGATATACATATATTTATATGGTACTCAATAATAAATTTCACGATAACAATGACGTTCATCAGTAAGTCAATGTCTAGTATAGGTAGACTGATGGAGAACCAGTAACAACATAATAGATATTATAGAATCATTATTTCAGAATTTTGAAATATTGTTGACCGTTTGTGACTGATTTTAATGATGATAAACAACTTGGCACAAGTTACAAAGGAACAAATACCAGTTTTATTTATAATATTGTTTAAAAATATTTGATGCAGATTATCAGTGACGCATATAGTTGTTTTTTGATGTTTTCAAGATATTCATTAAATGTAAATGTTACGTAATTTTCTTCTATTACAAGGTTAATGCCCTTGCTACTCTTAACACTAATTAAATGCTAATCAAAAGAATTGCCGACCGTCTTTTGTAATTGTTGGTTATTTGTTGCATTTCCGATTCAGGAGATCGAGTTTCAATTTTTTGATAGATATTGCTTGCCAATTAATTTGCAGAGTGATATAAAAAAGTTATAATTTTCTGTCATTTTCATTAAAAACACACCTGCCTTGAGCGTAGACATTTGGCTTATAAACCACTTTATATCCACTATGTTATCAGTCAGTGTTGTTTCACATGTAAATATTTGTATGTACCATTAATGGCAAAGGTTTCTTTTGTTACTTTAAAAAATAAGTTAATCTTATGATATTGGGGAAAAAAGATACGGGGGAAGTACATTAATAAACCCCTTGGCATTGTACATGAAGCAATGTCTCCTTAAAGAAACAGGCTTGAATAACTCATTTGCATCATAAATACTGATGGATGCTTGCCATGTTATTTCATGACTGTAGCCTTTCATTTTAATTTGATAAAGAATGTAGCCTTCCATTGTAATTTTAATAAGGTTTACATAGAAGCTAGAAACGTTGATGTGTCAGTGTGTAATATTCTTTATTTAAAAAAAAAAATTCATCATTTAGTCACCTGAAAAAAGCACCTGTTATATATATTTCAATTAATCAATTTTCAATTTTACCAATTTTATTTGTCTAGTCTTCCACCAAAAACAAAAACAAAAAACAAAAAAAAACAAAGCAATATTATATTCAATATAATGTTACAGCTTCATTTTGCTGTCAATAGAAATGTTTCGATTTTTTTCATTTTTTGTATTAGATATAGAATATGTTACAAGCTCAATAAAATCAGATGTTGATAAAAAAAACTTTGGGCTATTAACATACAGGATGTGATGATGTTTCTGTTCAGATGATATATATTAGAGAATGTTTGAGATTATCATATTTAAGTAGCACCAAATAGAGACTGCTCTCTTTGATGCAAAAATAACAATAAATTGTACTTTAATCTGCAATGTCTTCTGGAAATTTAATCCTAAAACCAGATTTTTCTCAAATTTATCTTTGTTATCAATTATTACCCTATTTAGATGCTTTTAAGCAAAAGTTATTGTTTTGTAACCAACTTGTTATGGATCTGTTAATTTTACAGTTAGTTAACTTGTTAAACTAATATTTATAATGCAAAATTTTGGTGCAAGATACTAAGTATGTCTTGGTATGCAGTGATTTATTGAATTTGAAAAGAGCAAAATGGTATGTTAAAGAAAATTTTTTTTGTCTTGAACAATTTCTGTTAGAAACAAGTCAGTTTAGTGCATCAGAAAATTAACTTCCAGGTTCAGACATCATGGAAAATTGTGTCAACTGTTAATGTCACATTTCACTTATTATCACATTTCCCCTTCACAAATGGAACATGATATTAAGCTGGTTTTAATGTATGAACATATGATAGGTCACTTTTATTGGAACTCAGATTCAGATAATTAACTTGAATGTAATTTTACTTACCGTATCAATATATACCATATATAGGGTTTTATAGAAAAGCATTAAACAGTGTTCCCCGTTGCTTTTTAAAACTCAGGGTACAGTATGCCTCAAACAATGTATTCATATAGAAGGGCCCATAAAAACTGGGGTTACAAATTTTGAATTTTACAAATTTAGGGGTTATTATATCGTCATTAAGGGGAAATAGGGGCACACTGTATAAGAGTAACAGAAACATGTGTTTGTTCTGCATTGGGGCAATATAGTGTACAACAAATACATGGTGAATTAAAAAACATAAAACAAATATACAATATATATTGTGGCAGTTATTTTATCAGCTGATATAAGTAAACCTAAACAAAATTTACAGGACATTTGTTAAATTTATCTCAAGGTTTCAACCTTAATCAACACGACTGATTGATAGTTTATATTTTGTAAAAGTTTCAATCTACCCACATGGTCATATCCGAAAGTTTCACCATTTTCTAAATGTGTCACTATGAGTTACTATTGTTTTGTTAATTTAGTTGAATTTGTGGTTTCCCTTTCTCATATGTCCAAAAAAGATAAACAGATCAAAACTGACATGGATTATAGCACTAGTAGATTTTGTGAGCAAGGTCTATCCAGAAAGTCAAAGAGCCGACGGAAATTGTTGTAAAAGCTTAAAATTTGAGCTTAACAAAAGTGTATGATTGTATAATACAAGTTACGATGATATCTCTGCTTCATTTCTAATTATAATTAATTTTGCTAATAGGGGCGATATATTTCTTGTTATTCACTGGTTACTCGAGTATTGATAATCTGAAAAACGCTGGCCAGATCTAAAACAGATGCTGTGTAAAGCTGTTGTGCAATTTGACATGAGAGTCTTGACTGTTTCAGTACAGCTTTGATATCAGCAGTAAGTTTTGGTAGTCAGATCCAGGAAATCATGTGAGGGAGTACCAGACTTTGGAATTATGGGAACTGATTTCAAATTCAACAATGTAAACAAATATCACATCTAGTATTTTACTTAAATAATACAAACCTTTAATAATTATCAATTACACTTATGCTAATGTATAAATGCAGGTGAAGCAGTTGGCGCAAAGGGTCCTGAATTTTTGGCATTAAGTCAAAATATAAATTTGTCTGTTGGTACTTTCAATCTGCCACAACATAGAGAAGAATTAAGACAAGTCTGGCAGACCACGTAATTTAGCAACCCTAGTATTTCTCTTGCCAGCATGGCAAACTCATACAATAAATGTTTCCAGGCATCTATATCTTATCCCATTGAGTTGCACTCTACGTTGGTACAAGAACTGAAATCAAAGCTAGTCAATTTTATTGCTACAGTTAATGGTATGCAATTTACTTAAATCAAAGGATATTTTTAGATCAATAACAGAATTCCAGACAGTCAATTCCATCATGGAAAATCCTTAAGTTTAGCGAGTTCAAAAAGGACAGAATTATTGGATTTCATTGATACCGGGTAAAAATTCAAGCAGTCTCTGCTCTTTATTGACACATTTTAGTTAGTATGCACCAAACAGTTCAAATATAAACAAAAATTAAGGAAAATCTATTGGGGCATCAATTATAGTAAGCTATTCTTTGTATTTTACATTGCGTTTATTATTTAAGAAATTTAAAAAGTAACTTTGCAAATCAAAGGGAGATAAATCCTGTGCATGTAAACAAAATTTTATATCAATTTTCATTTCCTTTCAGAATATTATTGTTCATCATTGAATTATTACCTTTCGCAGTGTATCAGCTTTATGGACTTGTATATCTTTTATTTTGTTTGTTTTCCTTGCTACTTTGTTGAGATTAGAAAATTATGAACATTTTATATGTCCTGTTAGCACTAGTATCGTTATATGCCTTGTAATACAAAATGTATACCTATATATAACAATTTTTCCATTATTTCAAAAAGAGATTTTCATTCTTTGTGAGTAACAGCTCAATAAATGAACTTGGTGATAATCTAGATGCATAACACTGAAAAAAATAAATATATCGCTACTATTAATTCATTCATTTAAAACAGCTGTAGTGGTCAGGTAAATGTAAATTGGGGGGAGACTTTCTCATGGCTTACGAAGCATGAACTTATTTACAATTGCTACAGATTCCATTTGCTTTAAACACAAAAGCAGTCACATAGTCTGATTATATTCATAACATGAATGATCACTTGATTTCAATATTTTTGCTTGAACTTGTGTGATGGACTGAAGTTTTACTTTTTTTTTGACACATCGACAGACCAGATAAATAGAACTATGTCATATGACATTTCATTCTTTGCTGGTTATTTTGTTCAGGAAAATCACATTTAAATGTCTATTGTTTAAGACTTACTGGGTATATTTGATTGTTTTTGACATTTGTAATATTTTCTACCTACATGGTATGCAACAACCAATAGTAAAACAAATTTGTTAAAAAGTATCCTTTTCCTGATAACAGCCACATGGATATGTGCGGGCCCCATAATGGCTCGGCCAGTAGTTATAACCTACACAACCTGAGTTGGAGATACAAGACGTATTATTTGACCATCTGAAATTAAAAAATTAAGGTATCCAGCAGATAGTGTAAGGAGTCCACATCAAAACAGTCCTGACTGTTTAAGGGGTGTTAAACCCAGCTTGCTGGCCGATTCTAATAAAAAAGACAAGTCACTGCTTTCCCTGTCCATTGCAAACCAAACTAAGCCATCCACACAAGGCGTTTTCATTTTTCACAGATCAAATGATTTGACCAGAGTTGTTACCAGATAATCTGAATCAGCTCCTTTAGAATTTTGCATTCTTTATTGAATTATCCATTTTGTCTTCCAGGGAACAGTTTCATGAAGCTTTGCTTACTATGATACAATTATAAAATTGAAAGCCCGAGATATAGAAAAAAAAATAAAAAAGCTGATAAGAGCTGCCCATTGACTGGCCTGAGGGAGTATGTGTGTGTGAGAACCGTTTCATCTTTAAAGTATATTGATCCTTTATATGCTTCAAACATATTTTTACTGTCATCAATGAACATGTGCAATTTAGTAATACATTTGTTTAATGTTCGAGTTTCTTAGAAACCTATGATGTGTGAATCCAGACAAACTTCAGAATTTTAATGCAGTGCAAAATTATGTGATGAAAGTTAAATAGCTTAAAGTTTTTGTTGATCAGTTTGGTTCACACAATATGTTTTGAACATTGGTTGTGTTCATGCATAGTTTTCATATTGTACAACCAACTCATCAGAACATTAACATTTTGACCATCAAGTTATTTAAATTTCAATGCCAGTCTGGAGACATAGTTTCACAACTGTATCTGTTATAATGTGTAATTTTGTCCGAAATAAACAGAAAGTGTAAGAAAATTGACATGATCTGATACATGTATGTAATTGATACGCCTTTACTACACCTGTATTATTATCTAAATACAAGCCCCTGGCAGACGTAATATTTGTCTTGGTTCTTAATTTGTTCACCTGTATACAAGTTTTTCTGGGTTAAATGTTGAATTTCTCATCCATTTTAATATCTTCAGTGATAGTAAACTTCAAATGTCTCTATATTGAGGTCACAATGTAGTGAATGTATTGTACTACTGTTTGTCAGTTCTATACAAATTAGGTCAATGTTTCTATAAATAGAATCACAGAATAATAATAGTGGAAGACATCATGCCAATGTTGCTGTAAATAGAATCACAGAACAATCATGTCATCAGTTCCATACCAATCACCTCAATGTTTCTATAAATATATTACACAGAATGACAATAATAGTTAATATCATCCATTCCACACTGCACAAAGCTACCTTCAGGTTACCAGCCATAATTTTGTGTCACCTGGCACCCATGTTCATTGCAGAAATCAGTTATTTTCTCATTAAGACAATACTAATCTATACCAGATTTAAACAAGACTTTGCAAACTACCTTACATCAGATGCCACTAACGACTTTTTTTTTCTCATGCACCACTGGTCAATTAAGTTTTTCTTTGTAACACATTAAACACGGGAAATAACATCAGAAATGACCTATGGTATTTCATCATTGTACAGTGAATAAGGAGTCCCAAACAATACTGATCCCCTCGCAGTCCAACATTTGTGAAGGAATGAAGCTACAAGAGCACAAAGTAGGCACTTTGTAAAACATTCTGAAAGGTAACCTCCCTTGACCATACTAAACTCCAACTCATCGGAGATTAACAGGATCTTTCCCTAACTTGAAGGTAGGACAGAGAAATCTCGACACCCAGAGATTTATGACTAACCCAAGTGTTAAGACTGTCGGGAAGTTCCTCAGAAGGTATGGATTTCTCCATCTTCTTAAACTCATGAATGATCCTTTTCTACCCCATCTCAAACATGCTAGATATACGTGAATAATGTGACTAATGTATACTGACAAATACAAAAAAAAAAAAAAACCCAAGCAAGTAACAACTTTTTGTTTAGACCGTTTTGAATTCTACATTATATATTGTACAAAGACAATCATAATAACTTTTTTCCATTTAAAACAGATTTGAATGAACAAAGATAATCACATACTATCATAAAATATCAAACTTATCTTAAACTGTCCACATCAATTAGTTATGTCTGGAATTTCTAATTTCTGCTTTAGTACGTTTTGTTCTGCATGTGCAGTCCGTCTTACCCAATACAGATATCTTGCCTTCACTAGAAGTGTAGACATCTGTCTGATGGAGTAGAAAATATCAACCTACACAGAAGAATTTTAAAGTTGATAAAAAATTCCTCAAGGAATGAAGGTGATACAGTGTTGACCAAGAATGTTCTAGATATGGTCAAAGATGTAGTTGTGGACCCTACAACCCTAAAGTGAAAGCTAGGAGATATTAATGGCCATTTATAATTCGACAGTTTGACAAGGTTTTTCAAAATCCTATATCTTAAACTTTGTTCAGGTAAGCTGCCTTATAAAGAACAATTAACACTATCAAGATTTTTTTTCTTTATTTTTCTCTTTCACTGTACAGCCACAGCCAATAGTCTCTTTACTTGGAGGTGGAGGCAGACATTGATGTACGACTTCCGGACCGGCTACGTTTCCTCTCCTTAGCCTCCTTCATACGCATAGCCAATAATTTAGCATACTCTGCAGCATCTTCACGCTTCTTAGATGCCCTCTTCCTTTTAAGAGCAAGTTTGTGGCGTTTACGCTGAAGAACAACTGGAGTCACAAGTCGTTGGATCTTCGGGGCCTTCGTTTTTGCCTTCTTGCCTATAAATATTAAAGGTTTTTTTTAATCTCCAAATGTTGTTTCAATTTTCTATAGCTTACAGATCAGCATTCATCAACAAGAAATCCCATAGGGATCTTTGCGCTCGCCATTGTTTGGTCTGCATATGTTCTTCAAAAGTTAGATACTTTCCCATCTTTCTATTCATAAATAATTTGTTTTTGCTCCAAGAAATAGGGATGTTAGTAACAACAATAATAATATATACAAGTATATAACAACCTAATCCAAGATGGTTGTCTGTCAGCCAAATTCTTTTGGATCTTGGATAAAGGGAAACATACATATGAAATTTGAGGAAAATGCATCATGTACTTCTAAAGAATTAACATCCAGTTTAGAAATAGTGATAACAAACTTCCTTTGAAAAAATCCAAGATTGCCCCCTGACAGCCATTTTTTTCCCTTATTAGTCCCAGTACTTCTCAAACAAACAAAACAAATTGTTTAAGGATGGATGGATGACTGACCATAGACATGGGTGATTTGAATAGCCAACCATCTGATAATGGTAAGCAAAAAATATATTGATAAACCCAAAATTTGTTAATTCTTGGTGAGTGGCAGATTTTTTTTTTCTTATTTTCTTTTTTATGAGCATCTTAAAAACTTGAATCTAGAAAAATATCATTTCAGTTACAACTGTTGTCATATTAAAAAGGAATACATACGACAGAATCAACAATCGTAGTAATGAAATAACCATATCTTACAACAAAGATATTCAGATATCACGGAAGATTTTGGGGAACCTTGGTTTGAACTTACCCTCTTTCTGGGGAAGTGGACGCCTGACAACATACTGGCGGACATCATCCTCCTTAGTCAAATTGAAAAGCTTCCTGATCTTGCTAGCTCTTTTAGGTCCAAGCCTTCTGGGCACATTGGTATCAGTTAAGCCTGGGATATCCTGTTCACCTACAAGTTTGAGATACATCTAAGTTTTAATGATGAATTATATGTGTGATATTTTGTCATCATTCTGAAACATTTAATACATCACAGTCCTCAGATTTTTCTCTCTTCACAGACCCACTTTGGGTCTCTAAGCGAGCTGGGTATATAGTTGTCGTCATTGAAACTGTGATTGATGTACTTATTCATACTTGTTGAACACACCTCGTCGTCAGATGCTGATTCTAACAACAACATTTTAAACAAGAGTACCACAAAAATATGCCCGTGAATATACAAAACAGCAAAGGGGCATAACTCTTATGTCTGATCAAAACTCTGTTCAGGAAAACACAATTTCATATCATGGTGAATAAGCCTACCAAATTCCATAAAGATCAGCTGAAAAATGATGGAGGAGATCTTCGGACAAGATTTCTATTGTGAAATAAACAAAGGGCCATAACTTTTGTTCAAATCACCAAATCAAAACCCCATTCAGGAAAACACAACTTCATATCATGGTGATTAAGCCTACCAACTTTCATAAAGATCGGCTGAAAAATGTAGGAGATCTCCGGACAAATAAAAGTTGACGCCAGATGGACAGCGCCATACCATAATACGTCCATCTTTCGACAGGCATATAAAAAGTAGCTTCCTAAAATAAACACCATTTTCTATTTTCAGACCATATCTCCCGTTTCTTATAGGGCATCATAACAAAATTTGTACAATTCCATTAGACCACTAACATTCACTGGTTAATAAAAAACTTTTCATTGATTCTGTGAGTCTTCAAAAGAATAATGGATGTTTACCAGCTTGGGCCTGATCCTAATATGTCAAGAACTCTACCCATCTTTACAGGAAAAGTGTACAAGGGTTAGTAAAATTATAGCTTTTTGTAAACTTGTAAAAACCCCATTACCAATGACAATGAAACTAACAGATTCCAATAAATCTATAAGTGTTGGATTTGAAATCAGAATATATCACATTCCTCAGATTTTTCTCTCTTCACAGACCCACTTTGGGTCTCTAAGCGAGCTGGGTATATAGTTGTCATCATTGAAACTGTGATTTATGTACTTATTCATACTTATTGAACACACTTAGTTGTCAGATGCGGATTCTAACAACATCAACAACATTTTAAAAGAGTAGTTTCCTAAAATAAACACCCTTCTCTATGTTCAGACCATATCTTACTTTTCTGATAGGGCTTCATAACTTAAACAAAATTTGTACAATTCCATTAGACCACCAACATACAATGGCAAATAAAAAACTTTTCATTGATTCTGTGGGTCTTCCAAAGAATAATGGCTGTTTACCAACTTGGGCCTGATCCTAATATGTCAAGAACTCTACCCATCTTTACAGGAAAAGTGTACGAGGGTTAGTAAAATGATAGAAGCTTTTTGTAAACTTGTAAAAAGGCATTACCAATGACAACGAAACTAACAGGTTCTAATAAATCTACAAATGTTGGATTTGAAATCAGAATATATCACAGTCCTCAGATTTTTCTCTCTTCACAGACCCACTTTGAGTCTCTAAGCGAGCTGGGTGTATAGTTGTCATCATTGAAACTGTGATTTATGTACTTAATCATACTTATTGAACACACTTAGTTGTCAGATGCTGATTCTAACAACATCAACAACATTTTTAAAGAGTAGCTTCCTAAAATATACACCCTTCTGTATATTCAGACCATATCTTACTTTTCTGATAGGGCTTCATAACTTAAACAAAATTTGTACAATTCCATTAGACCACCAACATTCAATGGCAAATAAAAAAACTTTTCATTGATTCTGTGGGTCTTCCAAAGAATAATGGCTGTTTACAAGCTTGGGCCTGATCCTAATATGTCAAGAACTCTACCCATCTTTACAGGAAAAGTGTACGAGGGTTAGTAAAATTATAGAAGCTTTTTGTAAACTTGTAAAAACGCATTACCAATGACAATGAAACTAACAGGTTCTAATAAATCTACAAATGTTGGATTTGAAATCGGAATATATCACAGTCCTCAGATTTTTCTCTCTTCACAGACCCACTTTGAGTCTCTAAGCGAGCTGGGTATATAGTTGTCATCATTGAAACTGTGAAGTACAATTATACTAACGCACTTGCCTTCCATATAGAAATTCAAGTTTGATTCCCAGAATGGGTATGAAGAGGTGAAGGGTCACTTGCCTGACCAGTTGGCTTTTACCCACAGGTTATACAAGTTCCTTTAACAGTAAGACTCCTTCATGCACTTTCATCCGTGCAAACAAGAGGGGTTATTATCAGTATGAAAACCTTGTTTCGTAACTGTTGTAAAATAAGTGAAGTCTAACATTCAATAAGTGAGGATAGCTTATTATCAGATATCAACACCAACAACCATAAAAGTTTTCAGTGAAGCTTTAAACAATTTACTATTTCCATTTCCCAGTGTTTGGTTCCATCGTTCATACCATCATTCCATTAGGATATCAATACTAAATCCAAAACCGGGAAATATCTTAGTATGACAAATCTGGTGTTTTCTACTGAAAAATTTCTGTTTACCAGGTTGGGCCTAATCCCAATGAATGAAGCTCTTCTGTATAGTTTTCATGGACTTTCTTATATATTTCAATTACTGGATTTCAAACAGGAGTTGTCAGATTTTTCTCTCTTCACAGACTCAATGTGTCTCTAGACAGGCCGGGTATAAAGTTGTCACCATGGTGACTGTGACATTTAAAAGTATTTTTATATTATACATCTATTGGTTGAAAACAGTAGTGAAACATACGTTTCCTTGTAGTAACACACTAATAGATTAGGTATGTTAGATAGTCAGATTTCTTTATATTCACAATTTAAAATGACCATGAGAACATGATACACTAAAATGTAATTATACTCACAATGTCCACAATTGTTTTACAGAAATCAAGATAAAGCTAAGAAATGAATGGTATGTTTTTCAGAATATCAATATCAATGATATTTCTGGACTGGATAATAAAAGAATATTCTGATTAAATTCCATTTTTTTCAAGTAATACCATCAGTTAAAAAAGTGAAATGACCCACAAATAAAAATAGGTATGTTGCTAATGAAAGCAGGACTTGCTTTTGATTAAATAATTTCCTTTGCAACATAGGACAAAAAACCCTATCATACTACCAGGAAAGATGCCCTGAGATTAAGAACATATCAACAACAGTCCTCAGATTTTTCTCTCTTCACAGATCCACTTTGAATCTCTAAGCGAGCTGGGTGTATAGTTGTCATCATTGCGACTGCTGTTTTCAGTTAAATAATCTTAGAATAGGCAACAGATGTACATCATCCAATGACTTCAACAAAATTTAGATATGAACAACGTGTAAATTCTTGAATAATGCCTTTAAATGTACCTTTTTTGACAATGGCCATAGAAAGAACACTAAGGTTGCTGTCTACGATGCAGCCCCTGACAGATTTCCTGCGTCTTTCTCCACTTCTCCTGGGTCTGAAGCAAGAGTGACCCTTGCTCAAAAGGAGACGTACTCTGCCGTTTGTAAGAATTCCCTGTTTCATGGGGAATCCCTGCTTGTCGTTACCTCCTGTTATCCTTAGAATGTAACCCTGTAAAAAAATGCAGTAAAAACTTCATAATACAGAGCTTTTCCTTTCTTTATAAATGTTGTCAATAAACAATTAAAAATTTAGGCAAAATGGGAATTTCCTTCTTGATAAAATGGACTAAATTGAAAAATAATTTATAAAGGAACATGTCATAATTTGATAAAGAGAAGCAGACTATGATATACAAAATTGATACAAATTCTCTTTTGAATAGGGTGGGAAGATTTTTTGGTTTTGAAGAAAGGGCTTGCACTCTCAATGGAGATTTTTACCAGATATATCAGGCAGTCGGATATGGTTTGGTACACAAATTATCAACCCATGGCATATTGTTTTAAACTAAAGTAACAAAATGCTTTTTGAAAATAACCATACAAATAACATATATTCCTGTTCATGATCAAAATGAATATCAAAATTGTGTCTACCTGCAAATCAATGTGTTGAACTGAATGGATTTTACTACCGATGAAGGGAAGGTGTGAACGAATCACTTACTATAGTATTTAACAAAGTATTGATACTATTGTATTGAAGTATTCAAATAATCGAGTCGGGGGCGGAGTTTAGACAACCTGAATAGTTGATCTGACACCCAATTTGTTCCGGTAGGCGGAGTTAATGTACACTATCAGTTACATAACAATTACTAAGTAATCGCTGGGAAAATGTCTGACGACGGCAACAGTACGCAAAATTTACTTCGACGAAATTATGTCCGATACGAACGATATGGGGAATCCTGTTTTTGTACAAGGCGATGTGGTTGTGATGGATAATTGTGGATTCCATCACTATAGACAGGGAGAGCGCATTTTAAGAAATATGCTGAAAGAATATGGCGTGTCCCTGGTTTTTCGGCCGCCTTATTCCCCGGGATACAACGTAACTGAATATGTATTCAATGTCATGAGACAGAGGCTTCGGGCAAATACCCGACTTGTGTCAGAATTTCTGGAACTTGCAGTAGTAAATGCTCTAGATATTCCGCCAAACCAACTTCAAAGTTTTTTCACATGTTGCCGATATGTATAATTTTCGATGGAAAGATAAAAAATAAAATAAAAAATATATGGGACCACAGAATTCCTTTACTTTTTAATGCAGTATGAATTATCGGCATATATCAGGAGGTCCCAGGTAAATCGTAATTCTTTGTTACATATAATAGAGCTTGGGCTTAAACCGAAATATTTTGAGCCAACCCTCCCCCCCCCCTTTCAAAAAAATAAATAAATAAATAAAACTAGTACAGAATGACTATATGACTATATTCACTGTTAAGATGTTATGAATTCTCCGGTCCCAATGATCTAACCTGTTGATATATATTTTGTACGTAAATTAGTTTAGTACTGAGTAACTTTCGTTTTCTCGTTGTACCATCGATGGAAAAGCAAGGTATCATTGGGTGTAGAACGAAACAAATGGGACAACCCAATTAGGTCTGATCTGAAGCCACCTGTGACTTGGACTCTTCCAATTAACCTCTCGCGACAGTCGAGTGTTTGTAAAATGCCGATGTCTGCACAGTATTTTTTCACCTGGCTCCACCCACAATCGATCTAGACTTGGCTCTGCCAATCAGAGAGCTTGTTGCATAAATTTAAGGAATTCGATTGGTGAAGTACTTCAGTACAATACTATCAATACTTTGTTCAGTACTACAGTACTTGAAACGTTCACACCTTCCCTTCATCGGTAGTAAAATCCTGAACACAAGAGTTAAGGGGATTTTGATATTTCAAGTAAAAAAGCAAAAGACCCAGTGCACAATACAGTAAAAAATATCTGCCATCACAGGACCAGTTAGAGTGTAAAAATTTTGAACTGCACAAAGGCATGACATATGCCGATATATCAGAATTAGGCCTTACAACCGATTGATTTGGGATAAATGATAATATAATTGATTGATCCATGCAAGGACATGTGTTATGTCACTAGAGATTTATTTGTGATCACACCGAATATTGAAACAAAAGTGGTGTAAAAGAAGAGATGTTTTTATAGTAGTGTACTCTGGCTATACATGATGATATAATTTCTCTCAAATTTAAGGATATTGCCGACTTGTTTGACTGTTACCTTCCATTCATCTCCCAGATGTTCTGCAGTCACTTCAGTTGCAATGCGTCGGTCATAAAATGGACGCAACTTCCTCTCATCATCAACTTCAATAAGTTTCTGACAGCCAGTGGCCGGATATGAGATATTCAGCTGAAAATAAAAGCATTTAATTTTAATACTTCACACGTTTGGGAAATGGAATATCCGGACATGCATAGGTATGGATATCAAAGACGGTAATACATGTCACATCAGTTACAGGGATACAAGGCAAGCAGGGATTCTATATAGGAGAACGAAGCAATGCACGAGATTTAAATCTAACAGAGCAAGTCAGTTTTACAGTTCATTTATGAATAATTTTACTAACACGATACATATGAATCTGAGTAATAGACAACGCCATGTAACGAAATATAATTTCAACAGACATTGCTATAATAGTAAATTTAAGCGTGAAAACGTATTATAATATCATTGGTACCACATGCATTTATATTGCCCCAGTCGTTCAGTTTTGTTCATCCCCCCCTTCACATCGACGTACTTCAGATCTGTTCATGAGCAAGAAAATCCGATCAATCTAGCAATAACCAGGAAATATCGCATCAAATTTCTCTATGGAATAGCTAAAATAAACATATGAGACAATTTATATCACTTTATTTTTCCTTATCCTAGCTGATATTCTTAGATAATTAAATTGTTTTCACCTTCATGCTGATCGGTACCGATCAGTATGGCTTATACCGGAAGAAAGGACACTAACGATAGTCTCGTTTTCTGACGTTTCCAACGTGACTTCCTGTTATAGGCTGCAAAAGGGGAAAGTGTAAACATAAACACTTGCTAGTCAAACATGCAGCTATGAAACCCGTGAAGGTCACAATGGTATTTATAATGAATTAGATGCAAACTGATAGTTGGTTATCATACATGCATGCTGCTTTGACACATGCGACAAAGGTCGTGTGTAATTTTGGTCGAAGTGCGTAGATAGCATGACATTTAACGCGGGAATTTCAGAATTTGCTAAATCATGTAGTTCTATAAATGAAACTTAAGCAATTCAGGCATGAGCAACCTGCTATAAAATGCCAATTTCCGAGAATGGTCAGTATTAGCGGTGGTAACAACGAACCTAATGACATAGTAAGGTAATCGCAGAGATTGCAAGCACGGGACACGATTTACCTACTCACGGGACACGTATAGACCGAAAATTTGTCTTTAAAATAACACTTTAATGTCAATATTCACATATATAATGCTGTTTAAATATCATGAAAATTTATATCAATACTATTAACAATGTACTGACTTTGATCAGTTCTAAGTATCTACAAAATGAGCACAATCAGTAAGTAAGTATTAATTAATAACATAATCAGGCGTGGATCCAGGATTTGGGGTTTAAAAAGTTATTTTTCATGCATACTAACATATAATGTCCCCAGTTTTTTATTTGAAGTGCCTCAAGGCATATATAAATGTGTGGTGATGGAAGTTCAGTTCATAAGTCCTGCAAATAATGGTCACTGCAAATTTTAGAGAGGGTGGGCACCAGGAGTGCTCTCCTCCCCCTGGATCCATCTTTTGCAATAAAGGTGAATAATAACATTTAATGACCATCTATTGACAGAAATTTGGGTCAAATATATAAAAGTGACTAGGGTTGATACTTTTTTATGTTTATTTATAGGTAAATACTTTTTAGGTGCTGACAAATTAAATTTGTAGGAACTTTGTTTATAAGTTAAATGTATCATTTACTGAGTGTTTGTATTACTGTCTACCTTTAGTGTTTTTTTGCTGGAATGCTCTAAAATTTTAAAGTTGTGTGATCTTATTGGATTATTTATATACTGCTCCATTATTTAGTGTGGAAATGAGAAAAACTTGCTAATTTTGAGAAAAAACTTGTGAAGTCCTTTTTGTTAGTCAAAGTGGATATGCAAGACAATTACCTTGTCTTCAAAAAGTGAACTGCTGGAAGTGTTTTACAAAAAGTGATCAAAACAAAAATCCTGATGCATGTTTTGATCAATCATCTGACCTGATCTATTGCTTTCAGAGTTGATAATTGTCTGCTGCCTGTGAACTTTTCTTTGAAAACACTACACCTGCTTACTCCTGCAGATTGCTACCAAATATGTTCTTAAACATCACTGGTGGCAGGGAATCATTTCTTAAATTTAGATAGTTGATTCAACACCTAGGGACCTTGGAATGAGGTCCAAAAAGAGAAGTTAGACAAGACTTTGCTTCAAAACACTATTCTTCCTTAGTACTCATTCAAATTTTGTCTGAAACATTATTAGGGGTGGGTAATTACCTCTTAAATTCAGAAAGATGATTTGACACCCAGGGACTTAGAAGCAGGGCTTCGAAGGGAAAGTAAGACTTTATTTGGCTTTAAAATGTTACTTTGTAGCTTTCACTAAATTTGGTCTAAAACATTATCAGGGAGTGGCAATGGTATTAAATGTGTGTGAAGTGATCCCGAGATTGTCTTAACCAAATGTTATTTTGTGGTTTGGTCCAAAATCCAACATAGCTAATCTTATACAAATAGTATGAACTGCTTCTCAAATTTCATCCGCACAATTGAGAAAAGATATTTGCAGTGTTTAATTTGTAAAGAAGAAACATGATATATTGTTGATTTTTTAGCCATTTCAAAACTTCAGCATAGTAGCCTCGGTAGCCATTTTGTAACATGATGGATAACTGTTTTTCATGAACAAAACCTACCATTTATGAGTTTCTGATACTTTCTAGGGATGTTCAAATTTGAATTAGTCAGATTTGTTAGACCATCATCAGTAAACTCTGGGGTCTGTCCCCAAATCCATCAATAGCCAGATGACCATTAAGGGCCTTGACCCTCGTGATTATGAAGAAATGCTTCATAAATTATTTCTATATTGAAGAAGATTTCATTATTTTTTTTCCTTAATTTTTTCCTTCCCAGTGTAATTTAGAGCAATGAAAAGCCAAACAGAATCAAAAACTAAAGATGGATGATGAATGGAGTGTTAATCTCAATCAAACACAGCAAAGTCAGTCAGGAACATCTAAATTCATCATCCTTGATTCTCAAGAACAGGCTGACAACTCACAAGGGGACTGGCCTGCACTACAACTTACAATGGTACAATATATTTTTGTTGTTTGTGAACTAACAGTTGTACTGTAAATTGCTGTTTCACAATTTATTTTAATTGATAATATGGAGTAAGTTTTAAAAACCTCACATAAATGGAAAACAAGTAACAAATTTTTATTTTGATATGGATGTTCTTGTCAACAATTTGTCAGAAAAAAAAAATCAAACAAGGTTATTGAGCTTTATCACATTATTACTTTTACCTTCCATTTTCTTGCATAACAAATTCAGTGTGTTTAAATGATATCAGCTCGTAGTCCTTTTTCAGAAGTTACCATGTCATTACAAGAGTTTGGATGAAAAATCCTATTAATTGAATCTGAGTAATTGGAACCGTTTCAATTGTACAAAAGGAAAAAAAAGAACTACATCATGCTACCAATGAGGAAATACATGCATTTATCGAGCATTTCTTCTTTTTAAACAGGCTGACGAAGAGTCTAATAATAATCAACAGTCCATCAAGGGTAGGCGTTTAAGTCTTGAGGACCTTTCTGAAGATGACAGGAAATCAGGTGATTTTTTAAAAATTTATAAGAAGATAGTAAAATAAAGTCACACATGAATCAATGTTACATTGACTCAATATAGCTCAACTTCAGAGAAAAAAAAGGTTTTTCAATCCCAGTTAGGGCCAAGAGTATAGCTCAGAAGAAATTCAGATGTGTCCAGACTTCGGTGAAGATCCATGGTCTATGGTATAATCCATACCAAGGGAGATTTATAGTTCTCAAGAAATTAAAATATCAGAGATCATCCTGTTCTATTGTTGCTATCCCCTTGGACAAGAAAAACTACCTAGACTGTTCTAACTAGCATATAATGGACCTCCCACATGATTCTTATTGAGGAATCCATCAGCTACTGCAAGGACCCTGGCTGTTGACAGCAATGAACCTCTCAATTGTAGCATTACAGTATTCACTGTAAAACACAACAAACTTGAGAAAACAATTTTGGCAATGGCTTGAATAAATGATATTAACATTCATACCAAAGAAAGAATACTTGTAATTAAAATAGATATTGGTAATTCTTTTACTGGTTAATGATTGCAGCAATATTTTATTTTCCTTTCAAAAACATAGAAAATGCAGAGGTGTTAGTGCCAGACAGCGAGATTGAGGGGACCACCTTGCACAGACAGAGATTTTCCAATAAAGGGTACAGGCTCCCAAGGTAAAGCTCCAACAAAGGGTACACACTCCTAAAGTTAAGCTCCAACAAAGGGTACACACTCCTAAAGTAAAGCTCCAACAAAGGGTACAGACCCTAAGGTAAAGTTCCTACAAAGGGTACAGACCCTAAGGTAAAGCTCCAACTAAGGGTACACACTCCTAAAGTAAAGCTCCAACAAAGGGTACAGACCCTAAGGTAAAGTTCCTACAAAGGGTACAGACCCTAAGGTAAAACTCTAACAAAGGGTACACACTCCTAAAGTTAAGCTCCAACAAAGGGTATACACTCCTAAAGTAAAGCTCCAACAAAGGGTACAGACCCTAAGGTAAAGTTCCTACAAAGGGTACAGACCCTAAGGCAAAGTTCCTACAAAGGGTACAGGCCCTAAGGTAAAGCTCTAATAAAGGGTACAGGCCCTAAGGCAAAGCTCCAACAAAGGGTACACACTCCTAAAGTAAAGTTCCAACAAAGGGTACAGGCCCTAAGGTAAAGCTCAAATAAAGGGTACAGGCCCTAAGGCAAAGCTCCAACAAAGGGTACAGACCCTAAGGTAAAGCAGCAAAGGGTACACACTCCTAAAGTAAAGCTCCAACAAAGGGTACACACTCCTAAAGTAAAGCTCCAACAAAGGGTACAGACCCTAAGGTAAAGTTCCTACAAAGGGTACAGGCCCTAATGTAAAGCTCCAACAAAGGGTACAGGCCCTAAGGTAAAGTTCTAACAAAGGGTACAGGCCCTAAGGTAAAGTTCTAACAAAGGGTACAGGCCCTAAGGCAAAGCTCCAACAAAGGGTACAGTAACCTAAGGTAAAGTTCCTACAAAGGGTACAGACCCTAAGGTAAAGCTCTAATAAAGGGTACAGGCCCTAAGGCAAAGCTCCAACAAAGGGTACAGTAAATTAAGGTGAAGTTCCTACAAAGGGTACAGACCCTAAGGTAAAGCTCTAATAAAGGGTACAGGCCCTAAGGCAAAGCTCCAACAAAGGGTACACACTCCTAAAGTAAAGTTCCAACAAAGGGTACAGGCCCTAAGGTAAAGCTCAAATAAAGGGTACAGGCCCTAAGGCAAAGCTCCAACAAAGGGTACAGGCCCTAAGGTAAAGCAGCAAAGGGTACACACTCCTAAAGTAAAGCTCCAACAAAGGGTACACACTCCTAAAGTAAAGCTCCAACAAAGGGTACAGACCCTAATGTAAAGCTCCAACAAAGGGTACAGGCCCTAAGGTAAAGTTCTAACAAAGGGTACAGGCCCTAAGGTAAAGTTCCAACACAGGGTAAACACTCCTAAAGCAAAGCTTAACAAAGGGTACAGACCCTAAGGTAAAGCTCCAACAAAGGGTACAGAATCCAAAAGTAAAGGTGGGTCTGGTCACCTAATGTTTACTACCAGGGTTACACAAGTAACTAAGGTTCCTTAATGGGGTACAGTTACCTAGTCAAAGTTTGAACAGAGAGTGTGTTGGTAACTTAAGTAAATTTTGAATCAGGGTTGCACAGGTAACTCAGATAGGGTTGATATAAGAGACACAGTTACCTATTTAAGATTTCAACAGAGTGATATAGTTACTAAGGTAAATATCCTACGGGATGGGGGTGACAGGAGGCAGAGGTTACCTTGTTTACATTCCTAAGTATATACTGTTTACTAAAGCGCAGTTCCTTCAAAGGTATTGTAAAAGTCATAAAATGTGTATCAATTACCAAGGTTTAATACACCTCAGGAAAAATGTCCACAGATAATTTTGTTGAAATAGGATGAATCAAAGCACTAACTTTACAATTACTGACATACTGAAAGAGGTTCCTTTTTAGAAAAAAAATATACTGAAACGCAAAAAGATTTTAGGATTTTAGCTAATTTAGTAGAATTTCAATAATTTTCCCTTATAAAGATATCAATAACTCTTAAAAATGAATTGAAAAGTTTCTATAATCAATATAACACACTGTGATACTTATAATTCAGTGATGCTGATGAAGTGATCAGTGAGTCGGAGGACCAAGTGAATGAGACAGTTGTAGAAAGACCACCCAAAGGTAAAAAGTGTCAGCAAAATTGATATTGGAGAATTTTGCTATTTCAGTTTACAAAATTCTTCATATTTTGTTTAATTCATGAGTTTTTCGAAGAATGAGTTCAAAATTCTATACTGGTAAACATATCTAAATTGTTGTTTTAAGAGCATTTTAAGTACTATTCCTATGTTTAGCAGAAAAGGCATGGCATTATTCTGTACTTTGTTGATTAAATAACAAAATAAAGAAGAATTTGAAGTAACTGTTATTAAGTAAAAACGTTAATTTTGAGTAATTAAAAAAGTAACATAAAAGTTAATACAGACGTTTTTTGAACTAATCATCAATGATTTGTAAGTTGGTGACCACGTTTGTACCGTTAGTTCTGGAAATCTCTCCAGGGGATGAAAAATCAACAACAGAGGAGGAGGAGGATAAACAAGCTGATGCCTCAAATATCAAACCAATGCACAGTAGTAATGGCAGTGACTCCAGGTCAGTATTTAAATATGTTTGTATGAACGGCACTGACTCTAGGTCAGTATTTAAATATGTATGTATGAACGGCACTGACTCTAGGTCAGTATTTAAATATGTATGTATAAACGGCACTGACTCCAGGTCAGTATTTAAATATGTATGTATTAACGGCAGTGACTCCAGGTCAGTATTTATATATGTATGTATAAACGGCAGTGATTCTAGATCAGTATTTATATATGTATGTATAAACGGCAGTGATTCTAGATCAGTATTTGAATATGTATGTATTAACGGCAGTGACTCTAGGTCAGTATTTGAATATGTATGTATTAACGGCAGTGATTCTAGATCAGTATTTGAATATGTATGTATTAACGGCAGTGACTCTAGGTCAGTATTTGAATATGTATGTATTAACGGCAGTGATTCTAGATCAGTATTTGAATATGTATGTATGAACGGCACTGACTCTAGGTCAGTATTTAAATATGTATGTATGAACGGCACTGACTCCAGGTCAGTATTTAAATATGTTTGTATGAACGGCACTGACTCCAGGTCAGTATTTAAATATGTTTGTATGAACGGCACTGACTCTAGGTCAGTATTTAAATATGTATGTATGAACGGCACTGACTCCAGGTCAGTATTTAAATATGTTTGTATGAACGGCACTGACTCCAGGTCAGTATTTAAATATGTTTGTATGAACGGCACTGACTCCAGGTCAGTATTTGAATATGTATGTATTAACGGAGTGACTCTAGGTCAGTATTTATATATGTATGTATAAACGGCAGTGACTCTATTCAAATATGTTTGTATAAATGGCAGTGACTCTAGGTCAGTATTTGAATATGTTTGTATAAACGGCACTGACTCTAGGTCAGTATTTGAATATGTATGTATTAACGGAGTGACTCTAGGTCAGTATTTATATATGTATGTATAAACGGCAGTGACTCTATTCAAATATGTTTGTATAAATGGCAGTGACTCTAGGTCAGTATTTGAATATGTTTGTATAAACGGCACTGACTCTAGGTCAGTATTTGAATATGTATGTATTAACGGAGTGACTCTAGGTCAGTATTTATATATGTATGTATAAACGGCAGTGACTCTATTCAAATATGTTTGTATAAATGGCAGTGACTCTAGGTCAGTATTTGAATATGTTTGTATAAACGGCACTGACTCTAGGTCAGTATTTGAATATGTATGTATTAACGGAGTGACTCTAGGTCAGTATTTATATATGTATGTATAAACAGCAGTGACTCTATTCAAATATGTTTGTATAAATGGCAGTGACTCTAGGTCAGTATTTGAATATGTTTGTATAAACGGCACTGACTCTAGGTCAGTATTTGAATATGTATGTATTAACGGAGTGACTCTAGGTCAGTATTTATATATGTATGTATAAACGGCAGTGACTCTATTCAAATATGTTTGTATAAATGGCAGTGACTCTAGGTCAGTATTTGAATATGTTTGTATAAACGGCACTGACTCTAGGTCAGTATTTGAATATGTATGTATTAACGGAGTGACTCTAGGTCAGTATTTATATATGTATGTATAAACGGCAGTGACTCTATTCAAATATGTTTGTATAAATGGCAGTGACTCTAGGTCAGTATTTTAAAATGTATGTATTAATGTTAAATGATTCATTGTCTTCTAGAAGATACATGATATGCACAACCCAGTGTTATTTTGATAGCATTCAGAACTCCAGAATTGAAGCTTGGGCATTTAGATATCTATACATCATAATCTGAATTGTGGCATGACACAGATAAAGATAAAGTGTAGTTTTTGGATTGAATCCACTTTTTGTTTTTACTTTAAAGGGTAATTTTTACACAGGTAAAAATAAGAAGTCCAATTAATCTTGATTTATACTGGCTCATGCTATTTGTTCTCAGTTTCCATTCCAACAGTAGACAGGGACTAGGGAGTTACCAACAGGCAGAAATGTCCCACACGGGGCAGGAGCCTAGTGTCCGAGGTCATCGGTTCAAAATGTTCCAGGAGACTCTCTCACAAGACATCTTCCAGGAAGACCCTGGTATATTGTAGATAAGCATTCTGATTCTTTGAGTCCCAATTAAATGTCTGTGTATGTTCAGATTTTCTTTTTTATCTGCTTCTTTTATGTTTTTAAGTAAAAGAATTTAGCTTATTTATATTCCCATAAAAAATTTTAAGGAATCATATAGTCGCAGCTTTGTCTGACTGTCCAACATCTATCAACACAAAACTTAATAGTTACATAAATCTTGATAAGGAGAAGTGCAGTGTTCAAGAACCATAACTCTCTCTTGCATAATTGGCCCATCTGGAACTAGCGTTTATTCGGGAAGCATCCATCAGTTCTACTGGTTCTCTTGTTTGTTAAATAAAGTCCTTTTCGTGAATCATTCATTAGTTTCACTGATACTCTTCTTTCAGAATCTTTAAATATTCATGTTTTGAAATTTCATATGAAATCGCACAGTGTTAATCAACTACATAATAAAATTATGTACACAATTATATTGATCAGGGTTTTAATGTCAAGGTCAAGTGTTGTGTATTGTTGAGTACAATTACTATAATAATGAAGTAGATGAGTATCATGAAATATAATCTATGTCACTTCTGATTGGTTGATACTTATACAGTCGTATATTTCATTCTTTCAGTATGATCTACTCATGCTTCTAGTATTCAGCACTTAACAGACTGTCTTCATAATACCATGTGAAACATTCATTTAAAATGGCAGTCATAATTTCTGACTGTCAGAGCTGCTGCAGCTTTTGGGGAATCACATTGGTGTTTTAGATCTTCAACATATTAATCAATTACAATCATACATGCCTTAAAGCCCACTTTTATATAACAAATGTCTGTCTGTAAATGTCACCTGTGTATAATAAATACCTGTCTATGAAGGTTAACTGTTTATAAGGTATGTAACCAAATCCTGTCTATGAAGACACATTTATCTGACAAATACCTGTCTATAAAAGTCACTGTTTCCAGGTCCAAATGTTATGCAATTCATTGTTATTAAACCCATGTGTAAATAACTATCTCTCTATAAAGGCCACTTTTCTCCTCTCCTCTAAGTGACTTTAAAGGCAGGTGTGATTAACTATAAAACAGGGCTGTCAGTAAAGTAGAGAGGGAAAATGGTGACTTAATAAAAACAAGGCTGTCACTGTAGAAGAGAGAGAAATTGAGCCCTAACAAAAAGCAGGGCTGTCAATAAAGGAGGATGGAGGGAAAATTGTGACTTAACAAGAAAACAAGGCTTCTAGTAAAGGAGGAAGGGGAAATTGTGACTTAGAAGGGAGTGCAAATTGCTAACAATGAAACAGGGATTTCAGTAAAGGGGGGGGGGGGTTTCAATGATAATTTGTTACTCTGAACAGCTATAAAGCATGAGGGAAAAGATGACTCTATAACAGTTTATTTTGATGTTTCTTTAGATGATGATAGAGAATCGTCAACCCCATCGGAGTTTATTGGAAGTCTTCAACTGTCTAACCAACCCATGTTAGTTCCAGAGACAGTTGATGAGGACGAGTGAGTACTGAAGAAGTAACCCAGATATAGAATCATTGCTTGTGTACATTCATAATGCTTTCCTCATTCATTTTATGTCATTTACACTTAAAATTGTTCTAAAGTCAATGGATTTGATAAGACAGAGCCTACTGATTCCCCTTGCCTATCATAATGGGGAAAAAATCTGATGACTTTTCTGTCTAAAGTCAATTAGAACTTCTGTATATTTGTATTGAAAAATGAAGAGAAATTTCTATATAATTTTTGTTAAATCAGAAACCATTTTTTATTTAAAAGTGACACTGTATGTGAAGTTTGTTTTTAAAATAACAATTTCTAAAGCAAATCATAAAATGTGGATTGCTTGAAAATGCAGAATTATAGAGAAGCAATATTAGGCTTATTCACAATAGTAAAAATCTGTTTTGTGCTGTAAATTATATATATTTTATGTGGTACTTATTTTCACATTAATAAACAAGGAGAACCAATCATAATTCAAATCTCTCATGATTATTTGTTTGAATCTCTGGATGACGTCCTTGTTATTTAGTTGTTAAATTGCTTTTAATTTCGTTTACAATTCTGTTGAATTTATATGTACCTCATATTTTCACACAGAAATCTGCTAGATATGTATATTACTTTCAAATTCAAGCACCTGTCAATATAACATTCAAATATAGGTCAGAGGTCAGAGGTAGAGTACATGTGCCACAATAGTTATATAATTGTAAATCATGCTATTTTTGCATTGGAACTTTTACATTCTGCTTCCAAACTTTTTCAGTCTGTTTCCAAACTTTTTTGGTCTGCTTACGAACTTTTACATTCTGTTTCCAAACTATTTGGCCTGTTTCGAAAACTTTTTCGGTCTGTTTCCAAATTTTTTCAGTCTGTTTCCAAACTTTTACATTCAGTTTCCAAACATTTACATTGATTTTAACATGCAGAAAAAACTTGTCTTTTATGTAACACTGTGCATAAATTATTCTTTGTGTATTCACAGACACTCAGTGTATAAGTTAAATTGATGTTTTTCTATTAATTAATAGGAATGCAATTCCACCATCACCAACAGCATATGGAAATGTTCCAAAAATTATTCCCTCATCACCGACAGATGAAAAGACTACAGGTAGATAAATGGTTTCATTCGAAAACCCTTATCTGTCATATTTAATGTCACGTTAAGTTATTATGAAAAAAAAATGACCAAATAAATGATTCTGTATGATGTTTAGATACATTCATTTTGATTGCAGCAATATATTGCCAGGCACCTTTTAACTGATCAAATACTACTGTACAAATTGTGACATAGTTTGGAGATAATACTATCGTGTTTTGAACTTGCTAGTTTTATGCAGAGACATCAAAGTGATATTTGCAATAGTACAATCATGATTTTGTGCCCAGGATATGTGATGCTTGGAACTCTCAGATTCAGGCAACATTTCTTGGCCGTGGTGTCATTTTCATGATCTGCTGTGGTTGGTCGAAATCATTGAGATCATCAACAGTCACCAGATATGCAGCTGAGAAATTGATGAACAATATGGATGTAATAATACAAATTATATTCATTGTATGATCAAACTTTATGATACATCTTGAAAAAATTTAGGAATTATTCTTCAGGTCATCATCATATTACACAATTCCCCATGTTGATTTCTTGATGAACTTACTTAGCATAGTGTATTGATGATATTGATTTTCTGATGTTCATTTCTTCATCACTTTCACTTTACACTGCTATGATATCAAAAATGTATGAAAACTTTGTGGGTCTCTTTTCAGATTCTGATTTAGATGATTTTGATGAACGTGTCTTTGATCCTGCAGCTGAGAGTACTTTCGCTGATAAACCACAAGCCCACCATGTTCAGGTATAGTTCTCAAAAATAATAGGAACATGTTTCTTCCTTTCTCGTACCCACTGCATTTAACCTCTTTTAAGCCCAGGGGCCAACGCTTCTTCTCATAGTAAGGGGTTGGGTTGTTATAGGACAGCTATTGTTAAATTCAAGAGATGGGCTTATTACAGGGATTGAGCTTATTTTCAAATAACTACAGCACTGCAAGTCATCAATCTTCGTGATGCTTATTTGAAAACTAAACTAGTACTTGGTCAATGTAAAAATTTTAAAAAAAGTTTTTACTGGGATCTATGTTTTTCCTGTTTTGATGTAAACTTTGTGATGTACTAGCTTTAGGTTTTGGCTATTTTAGCATTTTGTACATACAAAATGGTTTCCCTAGACCCTAGAGTGTTTTTGAGTCTTTGCCAGTCTGGAACATATGTTATCTAGGATAAAAGTAGATTCTTAATTAATTCATGTACAGTAATCATCAACATATTTTGTTTGTCAGAGTTCTGAGGAAAGTGGTTTGGACCAGGACAGTAGTGGAAAGTCAGATGAGCAAAATGTCACTGTAAAAAGGACTTCAGACGGAGATCTGTTATCCAAGGAGGTAGGTTAATACTTAATATGTTATTGTGTATGTCAAGTGAAACTTTTGTTATGACTGCAAAGATCAATGAAATTAGTAAATGAAGCTTATAAATATCCATATTTCGACAGGATGTTTGGATGTCATAGCTTTTTACGTTCACTTACATTTACACAAAGTTTTATACAGAAGTATAAAAAGACCCAGCTTTGATATAGACATTAGATAAGTAATGTAAGATAAAAGGAGCAACCAACTTTCATGTTAATTTCTCACAAGGCAAAACAATGTGAAAATAGAATTATGATCGACAATATCCATTGTATAATTTCATATTACAGGGCTCTTGATCTGCCAGATTTGGGGCCAATATTCAGCCCCATTTCCAATGCAAAATAAAAAATTTTTTTTTCCAATTTAGACCCCAAGTTTTCCCAATTCTAAGGAAAACGCTGCTATTTTTCCCAATTCTAAGGGCCCCGGGCCCCGGGCCCCAGTCCCAAAATGGGGTGAGAGCCCTGTATTACATTATTGTCACTGACAATATCTGTTGTACAGCTCTCTATTCTCTGTCATTAGATTGTCCCTGACAATATCTGTTGTACAGCTCTCTATTCTCTATCATTAGATTGTCACTGACAATATCTGTTGTACAGCTCTCTATTCTCTATCATTAGATTGTCACTGACAATATCTGTTGTACAGCTCTCTATTCTCTATCATTAGATTGTCACTGACAATATCTGTTGTACAGCTCTCTATTCTCTATCATTAGATTGTCACTGACAATATCTGTTGTACAGCTCTCTATTCTCTATCATTAGATTGTCACTGACAATATCTGTTGTACAGCTCTCTATTCTCTATCATTAGATTGTCACTGACAATATCTGTTGTACAGCTCTCTATTCTCTATCATTAGATTGTCACTGACAATATCTGTTGTACAGCTCTCTATTCTCTATCATTAGATTGTCACTGACAATATCTGTTGTACAGCTCTCTATTCTCTATCATTAGATTGTCACTGACAATATCTGTTGTACAGCTCTCTATTCTCTATCATTAGATTGTCACTGACAATATCTGTTGTACAGCTCTCTATTCTCTATCATTAGATTGTCCCTGACAATATCTGTTGTACAGCTCTCTATTCTCTATCATTAGATTGTCACTGACAATATCTGTTGTACAGCTCTCTATTCTCTATCATTAGATTGTCACTGACAATATCTGTTGTACAGCTCTCTATTCTCTATCATTAGATTGTCACTGACAATATCTGTTGTACAGCTCTCTATTCTCTATCATTAGATTGTCACTGACAATATCTGTTGTACAGCTCTCTATTCTCTATCATTAGATTGTCACTGACAATATCTGTTGTACAGCTCTCTATTCTCTATCATTAGATTGTCACTGACAATATCTGTTGTACAGCTCTCTATTCTCTATCATTAGATTGTCACTGACAATATCTGTTGTACAGCTCTCTATTCTCTATCATTAGATTGTCACTGACAATATCTGTTGTACAGCTCTCTATTCTCTATCATTAGATTGTCACTGACAATATCTGTTGTACAGCTCTCTATTATCTATCTCTGACAATATTTACTTTACAGTTCTCTATCATTATATATATATTATATATTTATATTATTCCTTGGATGTAACAGGGGAGACAGGAGGAGTCGGACAAAGTGAAAACACTGATTACTGACGATGTAGAAACCTGTGGAGAGTCATTACATCTATATTACAGTGCTACAGAATCTCACTCCACCCAGCAGGTCAGCCTTGTGCAGTGTTACTTAAACAAATAGTTTGATATACTTGGATAAATCTTGCTAATTTGTCTATAAGTTTAAGCCTTTATATTACATTATATCATCCTAATGTTGGGATTCGTCTGAATTGTTAAAAATTCTTGTCTTTGTGGTTTGATGATAGTGTATACAATTGTCATGTAGTTGCCATGGGCATATAGTGAGTATTCCATATACAGTTGAAACTTGTCTCGAATTGCTTGAGTTGAAATTCCGTTTGAGTCAAAACAATTTTCAAATCCTGATTTTTTTTTCCCTTCTATATTTTTGTATTCTTAGTTTTTGATGACTCCAATTGTCAAAATTTCAGTTGAGTTGAAGTGATTTTTCAGTCCCATCAATGGTAAAGCAAGGGGAAAGTCATTCATTGTCTCAAAATTAATTTTTTTGTCAAAACATCGGCATGTCTTCTGACAAAATCGGTCAATACAGTCACAGAGTAGAAAGACACTTGTGTGTAGCACATGACTAATTACAGTGTATCAGTCCATCACACACAAAACGTTGGGTCTCTGGCAATTCATTACAAGTTTTATCATCCAATTAAAGGTTTGCTTCTTAATTAGTGTCACCATCCTGTGGCAGTGACTTACCTGTATGATAAAAAAAGTAACAATTTTACAGGAAGCATGAAAATATTTAGCTTGGTCGTGTGCATTTTCAGGAACGATAAAATTGAAACCAATAAACCAGTATGAATTTTTTTACGAAATGTGATCGCCACAATTCCAAAAGAAACCAATTTTGAGCTTGTTTACTAACAGACTGTTATCAGGCACTCTGCTTGATTTAGTGTTTGGACAATGAAATGCTGAAAGAATTTTTCATCGATAAAGTCTATATCTGTGCTTAATTGTTAAGTCTAGTGCTTGTACATGGTTTTCTGTAACACATAAAAACTTTCTAGTACCGTGTTTTTCATATGTATATTTATTCATAATAAAGTCATATTGATATGATCTGTGGCTTCATACATAATTTCTTGTAGCATATCAAAAGCAAATTTTAATTTCGTTTTATCATCATTCCTTGTGCTTGGTCAGTAAGGGTATTATTGTACACATGCGCAGGATGGAATGATCTGAGTACAAATGTATTTGATCGGAGTTGTAATTACATGTTTTGTTGTTTGAATGAATACACAATAAAAGGGGAAAGTAATAATAAATCTATTTGGAATGAAATGGAGGCATCTGTGTTTCAAAAAAATTAATTAAGTTGTATTTCTAAAAAAAAAGATTGTTGACTTAAAATGAGAGTAAAACATAATACAAATGTATATTATTTTAGAGGATTTTGAAAAATGAATTATTTATTTTGCTTTTTATTATAACTGTTGATTGATTTGTCATCTTCTAAATTTTACAGAAAGAAGAATCTGTAGAGGTGGTTTATGTGGAGGAAATGAAAGACGACAGTGTCATTATAATCAGTTTTGATGAGGATACAGAACAGGCAGATAATAAAAAAACACAGAGAAGTTTGGGTGTGTATGGTGTTTATCCATTAATAAGTTAATACCTGTTCAAGCCAATATATATTTCTATTCAATAAAATTACCAAAAAATGACATTTCATTTTCTTAAATCCTCCTGGATAAAAATATGTATATTAGCTCCCTGGGTTAATTGTGGTATGAAACGTATCAGACATGGCCAGAATTAATATTCATTGTGTGTAATGGAAAATATGTTCTCTGTATAGAGACTTACGATAGGGATCACTGCTCAAAGAGCTATTATGTTTGTGATGCTGCTGAAAACTTCGGTCTATATAATTCCTGTATTTTACATCTCTGTGCCAATAATTGATGTTACTGTCTTCTGTATGAAGTCCCATACACAAAACTTAGAGTAATAGATCAACATTTGTACACAATAGATTGCATTTACTTATAAGTAAAGATTTGTAAAATTTAATGATGGTGATATTGATTTGTAGTTACGGAAAACTATGAAGGAAGTGAATCACAAGACCTTGTGCTGCATCTTACACCTTCACAGTACTCCAAAAGCCAGTCTTCATTAAGGGGAAGTAAATCTTCACAAACACAAAAGAGTAAAATACACTCACCAAGTCAGAATCCTGAACAGCAAGAAAATAAGGGTATATATGCTGGTGGAATTCTCAGTCTTGTCTCTTTGTAGAATCTCTTTAGGTATTAGAGAATATTTTCTCTAACATTCATTTGATATTTGGAATACTGTTAAAAGTTTATGACTGTTGCAATATTCACCATTTATTTTTTATGAATAAATAGTCCGAAATTATTTTTCTATTTGAAGAAAAGAAAAAGAAAAAAAGTATTCAGAAAGAAATGTTTGGTAATTAGATCATATGATACAGAGCTTCGTTAAGGGGACATGTTTTGTTTGCTATAATGTAGATAACAGAATACTGTAAATTTTGTGGAAATGAAACCTGGACTCATTTGTAGTAAAAATAATTCAATCTTGATGTGATATTATATTGGAATCTGTTATTACAGACTTGGAAGATAATGCTGATAAGAAAAACAAGGCTGACACATCAAGTTCAGATTCTGGTATGTACAAAATGTAACTTAAAAATTATGCTTTTACCTATAAAAGTGTATTATTTCTTCAGGTGAAAATTGTTTCAATGTCTGATTTGAATGATATTTGACTTCAAAGTATGTCCCTATCATAATTATGCTCCCTGACGGGAGAGCATATAGTCCTGGCCATCCATCTGTCCAGCATATTTTTTTCTGGAGCATATCACAAAAGCGATAAGAGGTTTTACCATGAAACTTCTTAAGATCTCGATAGGGAGAGTGCAGTGTACAAGAGCCATAACTCTCTTTTGCAGAATTAACGAGTTATTGAAACTTTCTGTATACATTGGTCATACTAAGAGAATGTGCAGTATATCAAATTCAGGGCCTGCAACTTTTTAATTACAGAATTATTGCCCTTTGATTCAATTTTGTGTCCAATAAAGTCGTTTTTTTGGGAGCATTCATCAGTTTCACTGATAATCTTGCCCATATGTTAAGCATGTCCTTCCTCTTCTGTGGCGGTATCTGAAGCTTTGATATAGAGTGAATTGAAAAATTTATAGAGAATATCTGAAGAGATATATTGTTTCATTTACTTTGTGTTTTTGTGTTTGATTTTAAACACATTTTGTTATTATGTTCATGAGGCATCCATCTGGTTTTCTTTTTTCAGCTGGCTTCCATCTGTCACTGCCCAAGACAGGTACACTGCTTCATCCTGTTGAAATTTCTCCCACTCTAACAAGACAGAAGCAGCCAGCATCTGAAATTGACTTGCCACATGATCCTACCAAGTCACCTGGACCGTCCCATCAGGCACAAGCTTGTGAAGCCCAGTAAGTTATCTACCACCTTTAGACCCTGAAAATACAGTAGGTTTATATCCAAAAAGTTATCTACCACTTTCAGACCCTGAAAATACAGTAGGTTTATATCCAAAAAGTTATCTACCACTTTCAGACCCTGAAAATACAGTAGGATCATATCCAAAAAGTTATCTACCACTTTCAGACCCTGAAAATACAGTAGGATCATATTAAGAAATACTCAGTGTTGCAATCCTGGATTTAGTGTGAGACACTGACAACATGCTGAGAAGAAATACATAAAGTTTAATGTGATCGTGGATACAGTATGTGAGAGGCAGGGAGAATTATGATATAATCATGGTTACAATGTGATGTGATCGTGGATATGTTATATGGTTTCTTTTATATACTGTGATGTCATCATGATAACTGTTTTATTTAACCAGAAGAACAAATTTACATTAATGATATATACTGTGACTACTAACTACTGATGGGACTAAAACAATTGGTTGTAGACCTGTTCGTGCTCCATCGCTCACCATTGACATGATAGACACTCAGCCATCCATGTCAGACCCAAGCTTCACGCTTCAGAGTAAGTTACATCGAAACTACCTGAATAAAAATTGCTCTGATTTTCATCTTTCAATTTCTCATGGAATCTGTGTAATAGTAGCTGGAAACAAATAATTGTTTTATTGTAAGAAAAACAAACATTTATGATCACTTCCTTCAGATTGTTTTGTATTGGAAATGTTTGTTATTGTTTCCACATCAGCTGTGAACTCACTTTAAGATTCGATAGAAGCAATCAACAGCCTTCAACTTTGAAGATGTCTACTTGACCTTTGACTCTCTTGACCTTTATAACCTTATTCTACAGGACCAGAGATGAGAGAAATGCCATCAGAACAGACAGAAGACGTTAGGTTTGATGTCTTTCGTCACAGAAAAAGCAAGCTGACTAAGTCACCTTCAAAACGTCAGATCATCAGTGATGTGAGGTTGGTTGTACAGATACACTATTTGATTTACCAATACACAGGCTGTCAGCCGATTCCCATAACACTATATTTTCCTATATTTTTGTTCAAAAACCTATACTTCCTGTTTTCCTATTTTTTGAAAAATATCTTTTTTCACGAAATTTGTTGCTGATAAATGTAGAGATTGTTAATATTTCTTTGACACTGCTTTTAGATTCTTTATTTTACAAGTTAGTGAATTCTTAAGTCTTTAACAGCATCACCAGCCATCAGAAAATGATTCAGTGCATCTCTTTATCACCGATATGGGCATCTTGCAAGGCAGTACATCAGGATATTAGCCTTTTAGGTGCCCGTTGAGATGATAATGATGATGATGTACTATGTAGCAGCTGTCTGTCTGGATTGTGATGCTGTTGAAGTGAATGATTACTTTAAGGTAGTTTTTAATCATTGATTAATATAGAAACAGTAAATGAAAAGTAAGAGTTGTTAGTATAAATGCCTATGAATGAAAACTCCTATATTTTGCATCAAAACTATCAAAAAGCTCTTGTATTTTTTGAAAAATTGTTCCAATATTCCTCCTATATTTTGAAGAAGACTTGGTTGACAGCCTGCAATACACCATGTGAGATATACTAATACACCATATGAGATATACCAATACACCATGTGATATACCAATACACCATGTGAGATATACTAATACACCATATGAGATATACCAATACACCATGTGATATACCAATACACCATGTGAGATATACTAATACACCATATGAGATATACCAATACACCATGTGATATACCAATACACCATGTGATATACCAATACACCATGGGATATACCAATACACCATGTGAGATATACCAATACACCATGTGATATACCAATACACCATGTGATATACCAATACACCATGTGAGATATACCAATACACCATGTGATATACCAATACACCATGTGATATACCAATACACCATGTGAGATATACCAATACACCATGTGAGATATACCAATACACCATGTGATATACCAATACACCATGTGAGATATACCAATACACCATGGGATATACCAATACACCATGTGATATATACCAATACACCATGTGATATACCAATACACCATGGGATATACCAATACACCATGTGAGATATACCAATACACCATGTGATATACCAATACACCATGTGATATACCAATACACCATGGGATATACCAATACACCATGTGAGATATACCAATACACCATGTGATATACCAATACACCATGTGATATACCAATACACCATGTGATATACCAATACACCATGTGAGATATACCAATACACCATGTGATATACCAATACACCATGTGATATACCAATACACCATGTGAGATATACCAATACACCATGTGAGATATACCAATACACCATGTGAGATATACCAATACACCAGATTAGGAACTTTGTTTGGATATGAATATTAGAGATTAAATTATATTGTAACTAATGTCTTCTCTGACACGGTAGATTCTGTCAGCACATTTTCCTGTAGGACATCTTCCAGTCTGTCTTTACTGTTTCAGTGACGATGAGTGCCTACCTGTTGGAAGTGAGAAGAAAAGAGCTCGGGAAGAAGCTCTGTCACCGAAAGCAGAAAGTCAACAAATGCCGAAGCTGAAGAAAACGCGGACACTATCAAGTGAAGCAACATCCACTGGTTACCAGGCCAGTATGGAGGGATTAGAAGTCATGGATACAGCTAGTCCAACAGAACACATGGTAAATGTGGCTTATACGCCATGTCTCTGTCATTCAGTCTTGGGTATCTTCCAAACTGAGGTGATACAGAGAAAAGCTAGAGAAATAATGGGTATTGAGATCTGGATGTTAAAAGAAAATAAATAATTATGGTATTAGTTTTGCAGTTACATATACGTGATTTCTTTTAGACACAATTGTGGTAAATAAGAGTTTTGATAAACCCAGGGGTGCAGTAGTAACACATGCCAAATCTAATTGAATACTTTTAGATGGCCATACCACCTCCATGAAATTGAAGAAAAACAAACTACTATGCCATCAGAGTACTAGTTTCATCACTTGTCAGATGTTTAGAGTTTCGGATCCTAGATAGCTTGTTGTCTGCTCCAAGGGCCAGAATAGCTCAGTCGATAGACATTTGGTCTTTGAAACCTCGTGTGAAGATATGAGTTGTATGGTTTTACACTTTCTAGCCATTGGTGTTTCTCAGGAAGCTGAGAAGTGAACTGGTGTGTGCGGTCGTGGTTGTGTCCTTGAGCAAGACATGTTACCTTTAATGCTCTGGATAACATGCAATGGGCCACCAGTAATTTCATTCTGTGAGGTAGCCACAAGCTCTTTATCAATACCTAGCCACAGAATGACCCGGGTTATTCAAGGGGCGATTGACTTGTATTCTGTTGTTCATTGTTATTCTATTACACTTGAATATGTATAATTTACTTACTGTATTCTAGGAAGTACAAGAAGACCCAGAGGATGTTATGATGCAGGAAACGGAGACTTATGATGCTGACCAGCTTATTCAAACAATGGACACTGGGGATATACAAGATCCCATGCCTGGACCTTCTGGGGTCAAAGTTCATAGTGGGTCATCTAACCCCTCAAGGGCCATAGGTCAAGGAAAACTGTCTGATATCACCGTCAATTCTGCAGAACCTTCATTCTTGATGGAGGTTAAGGACAAAAGTCACACACAGATAAAAGCTTGTGGTGAGGATGTATCAAACTCATTAGCTGACAGGCAGCCATTCCAATTAGTGTCAATAAATACTCCTAGACCATTCCTTGAGGAAAGTGAACACGTCGCACAGAAATCTCTCAACGTTGATAGGCCCAGTGTTAGTGAAGATATATCACATTTAGAGCTAGTAAAAGAAACAATTAGGCATGGGCACAAACGGGGCAAAGTGAAAGGAAAGAAGAGTTCCAAGGGTATCTTAAAAAAAAGGACAGAGCATGACAAGGAAATGACAGTTATCTCAGAGAGACGGAGGGAGACAAGGTTACCTGATCCTTACACATTCCATGGGTCGCAATCCCAGATCATTTCTCCTGAGAAGGCAGACACGGTACTTGAGGTATTCAAATCTTAATATTCAAAGTTTTAAAATCAAGAAAGTTACCTTTGATGATTGCATTATGTTGCCTTCAAAACGAAAAGAGAACTTGAGGAAAAAATCTACAGAATGAATTATTGATCACAAGTGTTTCTTAGTCAGATATAGATAATTCAACATTAATTGAATATAACTTAATAAACCTGATTTTGTAAATATGATCGATTTTTGAGACATCAATCTGTGCTGTAAACAAGGTCTTGTTAAGCTTTTTTGAAGAATTTCTATATAATGTAATCATGATGACTGGAAGTGACTGTTTTGGATTTTGATAGTAAAGTTTGTTACCACTGTTTTTGAAGAATGCTGAAGAGGTCCTCTTGAAACTGGGGAGATAAAATCAGCATGGATCTGAGTTATGAATGCCATATTCTGAGCATCATGAGATATTTAAGATAGTCACTAGCAGCCATTCTGTTGTTGATTGGAATGGCAGTTAGTGACCTCTTACATTAATTAATAGACTATTAAACTTTGTTACTATTTATTTTACATTTTAATTTCATAGGTTTCTTTCATTTATTTATGTCTTTTGTAAATACAAGACATAATTCAGTTTAAAGAGGGAGACAGGTTAAAAAAGAAAGAAAAAAATTCAGTTTACTTGGATATAAAGGACAAATACAAAACATTGTGTTTGGTATCTCTTGTTTGTGAATACTTCTTGTATCAGATGGCTTAGTTCAGTTGTGAGATATTCAACACTTACAAATATTCTTTCCTATCCTATGTCTGAATTGATAATTTTTTTTATATGATTGAGTCAATATTTGATTATAAAATTTAAGATAAAAATGTAAATTTTACGAAATAGTAGGTATTTGACATCATTTTGATTAAGAAAATCTTAATTTCATGTTTAGAGGGACAGGTACTGATATTTTAATTTCATGTTTAGAGGGACAGGTACTGATATTATTTATCAATTACACATATGTCAATGAATTTCATAATTTTAAGGATGAAGGACAAGAAACGTCAGAAGTGTTGGAACAACAACCTGCTCCTGGTACATCTGGAGTTGAAACCACGCCGACATCAACACGGAAAAAATGGACTCGTGTCGTCCATAAAAAATCAGGAATCAAAACAGGAGGTCCATCACAGCATGTATCTTTTCATAATTCAGTGAAAAATAGACCAACACCTCCGAAGTCATTAACCCCAAGACAGACTCCCAAAGGATTTAAAACAAGTGTTTCAGGGTCAACTGACAAAGAACAAACAAAATCATCAGTTGAAGGTCAGCTGCTTGTGAGATCTCCAGCGATTAATTCTTCTACATCTGTGATAACTCCTACCACAGTACAAGTCACATCTGTAATACCACCTACAGTCACGCAGAGTCTACCAGTGAGAGCGACTCCTATTTGTCAGGATCTAGTTGTTGGACCATTGTCCATGACAACATCTGGCCATTCAGTGCCACCCCAGCAACAGGAGACAATGGTCACTAAGACTGTGTACAGAATGTGGCTGTATGAAAGTAAGGAAATCACACAGACTTTCTTTGGTCCTGGTGGAGGTGTCCTCCGAACGACTTTCAAGAAGGTAGCTACCCAATAGCAGCATAACATATCCCTTTGGCAATAAGCCAATGTCTTGTGCTAAGCTCAGTAATACCTTTTGCAGTTTCTGTGAGAATATCCATGTTTCCCTGTGATAAGTCCATGTGCTTACTTGAGTTAGATGAAACACAGATTGTCTATCATTATGTGATGTAGCCCTGTTGATAGTATACCCTACAAAGTCAAGGAGTAGCAATCACTAGATCCATGCAGACACTTTGTCTTTAAACTTTTAACTCAGTCTGTTTTAACACAATTGCAAATCAAGTTTTATCAAGTTATATTAATCACTCATTTTGACCTGAATGAAAGTGTGTGAGGGGTCATACTGTGGGGAGGAAAATTGAAACACTGGAGAGATGTTAATGTTTGACCAGGCTGAAGTGTAACCACATGTGCCTTTTGATATTAAACTTTTTGTAATTTTTTTTCCTTCTCAGGAAGAAGATCCTCCAAAATTGTTGAAGGAAGTGACAACTGAGACATCAGAACTTCTCTCCATGTCAGATCTGTCTCTATCACCGTCACGGAGTACCAGCACAATGACCTCAGGTGACCTTGCAGATGTCAGTTCATCATTGTCTCGCTCTAGCAGTGGAAGTCATCGTGGTTCTCGACAGAACCTGGCCAGTCTGGAGGGAATATCACAAGCTGCCACAGAAAAAACCGCTGAAAGGGATATGTACTTCACTCCACCTGAGCCAGTTCCTGGTTAGTAAAACTTATATATTAACCAATAACTTTTCATAGATACAATACTTTCGTCCCTAAATATCACATGGTCTGGAAGGATGTCATTATATGGACAATAACGCTTCATTATGAAATGAAAGTAGTGCAACAAAATGACTGCCTTCATTTGATTTTGTCCTCCACATTTTGACTTTAAAACCTGTCAAAATGTAACCTTTCTGAGTTGTCTGATGAAAGTTTTGATTTTTGCTGGTCTTAAAAAAACCTTCTTAGACACATATGAAATGAAAGGTCATTGAAGATCTGTGTGTTTGTATCAATGATGTTCATTTGATAAGGTTTTGTTAGTACCTGAATTGGAAGTTCTTATGAAAATTTCTGTTCTTAGTCAGACGAGCAAGTGAGAAGTTGAATCAAGTAAAACAGGATGAAGAGACAAATGTAACAAGGAGAAGCTCCACCCAGCCCTCTGACTACGAAAACTCCCCTCACGTCGGAGACCTATCCACCATTAATAAAACAGGAAGTGATGTCATGGAATCATCACGGTTGACCGAAGAGAAGAGGAATTCAGAATCGCTGTTTACAAGTTCGACTGAAGATTGTGAGAAACTTGAAGAAAAAGAGAAGACAGATACAGGAGAGAAAATCTCAGATAAAAACTTGGGAAATATCAGTGAGTCTTCAGAAGGAATTCCATGTGGGCAGACAACAGTTAGCGTTACTGTGCAATCCTCAGACGGTGCTGAGGGCAAGGATGACAACAAGGAAGCAGGTAATAAACCCATTAGTCAATGAGATATTTAAAAAAAAAAAAAAGGAAGATTTGTCCAATTGTAAAATAGATATGACTTATGATAATTGAATTAGTAAGCTGTTGAAGATACTCCAGAATTGATTTTCAAGGATGGAATGAAAGAACAAAAAATACGTACTTTTCAAGAAGAATTGAATAAGGATTTAGTTGTCAAGTGTATGAGTTCCCTGAAAAACACATCCTCAATACTCCAGGGGTAACAGTTGCTTTCGCTTCCTGCACCCTTGGAACATGTCTGACATGCAAAATTGAAGGTTCTAAGAGTGACACCTTGTGGACAAGACAAAAATACCAGTTTGATCCTTTGATGGACATCAAACAAATCTCCGGTTGCATAACGGTATATTGTAATAGCTTTGAAGTTGGGTGTTGTTCTTTCGTAATCTTCAAAAGGAGCATATCAGTCTATGATTGGTAATTTTATTTTTCCTGGAACCAATCAAATTACTTGGCTTGTGCCTTCAATTTTGCTATATGTTCCAGTGTGCAGAGAGCGAAAGTGATCGTAACCCCTAGAGTATTGAGGATGTGAAAAACACTGCTGTTATATCAAGCTTTTGAAAATCAGTAAAATATTATTGAAAAAGACAGCCTTTACAGTGTCTACATTTGTGTGGAATCAATATTATTATTAACCTTTGTTTGTGTTCAAGCAGAAAATTGAGTTATAAAACTATACTTAAGACAAATGTTATTTTTGTTGTAGCAACTGTTGCTACTACTAATGCTGATCTGCGGTCACCAAAGAGGAAAAAACGGTCAGAAACCAGCGGTAGTAGGAGCTCAGAGATCAGGTAACCATAGCTATTGACAGAATTATGTATTTATATTACTTAACTGTATCGACTCTGAATTTTTAGAGTAAATCACTATAAAGGTTAAGATAATCAATTTCCCATTATTTTGTATTTACCACTTCAAATTTCCAGGATTTATGATTCCCAACAACCTCAGGACTCCCCTGTATATACTTATGATTATCACCTCTTCTTATCTGCTCTGATTCCTCGGTGTGACTGTAAGACTTTGTTCTTTTAGTCCCCAGATATCATACCAGGATCCTACCCTCGTTAGGCCTGATCGCTCCCTAATGTGTACTCCGCCCACCAGAGGGAGTGCCATCAAAAGTGAAACTGTTGTGGGTGAGTATGGAAGATGCCAGGTATTCTGGATTTTAGTAAGAGTTTAGACAGCTACTTGGTACTCTCAATTGATCAGGTGTCAAAACAGTATATATCTTGTTTAAATCATGTTAATTTAGTGGAGAAGGTAGGGGTAGGGGGTGGGGGGAGTGAAATATTGGTCATATCCATTGAACAAAAGTAATAACAAACCTCAATGGTTGATTTGTATAATCTTGAGGGTAAGAGTTGGGATGCGATGTATATTTAATTTGTTAACTTTGTTTACATCTTTTTGTATTTAATTAGCCTATGTGGAAGCAGGGGCCTTTGAAACTAGTAGGATTCATCATCTGTCATCCATTGTCCATTCATCCATCTGTCTGTGCTTCCTCTTTAATTCAAGAAGTTTCCCACTGTTGACCTTAATCTACTTTTAAAGTCACAAAGAGCTATCTGTTGACTACTTATAAGATCAATTGTTTACAGCAAATAAAGCTTTAAGAATCTTCCTCACTTCCAAAAGACTCGGTCAGTATAATTTGTTTAAGGTAGTTTCATTAAGCAGTTAATTGTTTACAAACAATATGTAATAACTTTAAATTACAGAACATTTGGAAAAAAATGAATTACTAATTTACATTTCTTTTTCACAGGTGCAAGAGTTTTAGCCAGGTGGAAAGATGGCTTCTACTACCCAGGAGCCATATCACAAATACTTAAATCCAAGTCAGTACAGTACTACAATGATTTGAAGAAAAAAGTGATTTAAGCTTTGAAAAATATTAAATTAAACATAACAAATTTTTGATGATATAGGCCTTATGATAGTTTTTGCATTAAATGCTTTATGATGTTGATTTATTTCACAAAGCAAAATGGTAATTCAAAAAGTATTGTAAAATATCTTTACTGAAAACTTGAACCTTAGGTTGAAAATCTTTACTGAAAACCTGATCCTTAGGTTGAAAATCTTTAATGAAAACCAAAACCTCAGGTTGAATGTAAAGCAAAACCTTAGGTGAATGTAAAGCAAAATATCTTCATAAAACAAGAGCTTAAAGTTCGTCATTAACTTTTTTCTCACTTACATGTGGATTTAAAAAAACACTTGTCTGACTGTTAAGTGCATTTGTCAAAACATTTAAACTAGAATAATATTTCATTTACAATAAATAATGAACGTGATTTGAAATGCCCTAACTCTCTTCTTCTCATACCCCTTTTTGGCTTCTTTTATCTTATCATCAACATTTTCAGTTTTTTGTTCCTCCCATGCTAAAAACCAAACTAAGTTAAACCCATCGTCTGACAGCTTTCAACATAAACAATGTAGCAGTCGGCAGTATTCAATTCACAAAATGTTTTCACTGAACAACTGCACTTGAAAGCAAGTAAAGCTAAGATCCAGATTATATTCGGAACACCTGTACTTACCCTGGAAAATCAACATTTAGTTTCTTGTTCATTGATAGGTTAATCTTCATTGTAGCCAAAAAGAGGACATTGATTTAAAAAAAATATCTACGAAATTGGTGATATGAAAATTTGAATGATATAGTTTATTTATTTATTTGACATTTTAAAAAACCTTTACAACAACTTTTTACGGCTAAAACTCATTTGTCTGGTCAGACAATTGCATTTTTTCACATACGTGTCCGACATAGTCGGTACAGACAGGTGTTAATGTCGAGCCCTAAACATTTTGCTTGACAAAGGACAATATATCTGATAACTGGCATATTGTGTCATATAATAGGGCCAGGTCAACAGTATAGACACCTTTATAATAACAGTATTGTGAGTCCTTAATTGGATACTTCTTTATGATGATGTTACATGATTATAGTGAAAAACATATCTTTTGAGTTGAAATAAGTCTGTCTTACTTTAAAGCAAAGGTATTATAATTGATAAATAGAATCTTACACTTGGGTCCATATTTTATGAAATTTGATAAAACTGGGTAATAATTTGATATGTCACTCACCTGAAGATTTACTGACAAATTTAATAATGGAGATATGAGATTTTCTGTCATTAGGTACCAGGTGAGATTTGATGATGGAAATGTGAGGTTTTTCTGTTGTTAGGTACCAGGTGAGATTTGATGATGGAGATGTGAGGTTTTCTGTTGTTAGGTACCAGGTGGGATTTGATGTTTGAGATATGAGATTTTCTGTTGTTAGGTACCAGGTGAGATTTGATGATGGTGATGTGAGGTTTTCTGTCGTTAGGTACCAGGTAGATTTGATGACGGAGATGTGAGGTTTTCTGTCTTCACGTACCAGGTGAGATTTGATGACGGAGATGTGAGGTTTTCTGTCGTTAGGTACCAGGTGAGATTTGATGTTTGAGATATGAGGTTTTCTGTTGTTAGGTATCAGGTGAGATTTGATGTTCGTTATGAGAGGTTTTCTGTCTTCAGGTAAGGAGAGATTCGATGTTTGAGATATGAGATTTTCTGTTGTTAGGTACCAGGTGAGATTTGATGTTTGAGATATGAGATTTTCTGTTGTTAGGTACCAGGTGAGATTTGATGTTTGAGATATGAGATTTTCTGTTGTTAGGTACCAGGTGAGATTTGATGTTTGAGATATGAGATTTTCTGTTGTTAGGTATCAGGTGAGATTTGATGTTCATTATGAGAGGTTTTCTGTCTTCAGGTACCAAGTGAGATTTGATGTTCGTTATGAGAGGTTTTCTGTCGTTAGGTACCAGGTGAGATTTGATGTTTGAGGTATGAGATTTTCTGTCGTTAGGTATCAGGTGAGATTTGATGTTTGAGGTATGAGATTTTCTGTCGTTAGGTATCAGGTGAGATTTGATGTTTGAGATATGAGATTTTCTGTCGTTAGGTACCAGGTGAGATTTGATGTTTGAGATATGAGATTTTCTGTCGTTAGGTACCAGGTGAGATTTGATGTTTGAGATATGAGATTTTCTGTCGTTAGGTATCAGGTGAGATTTGATGTTTGAGATATGAGATTTTCTGTCGTTAGGTATCAGGTGAGATTTGATGTTTGAGATATGAGATTTTCTGTCGTTAGGTACCAGGTGAGATTTGATGTTTGAGATATGAGATTTTCTGTCGTTAGGTATCAGGTGAGATTTGATGTTTGAGATATGAGATTTTCTGTCGTTAGGTATCAGGTGAGATTTGATGACGGAGATGTGAGGTTCGTGAAGGTGAGTGACCTCCTTCTGATTGAGCGCCTGCCTGTCGGTCAGTCGGTCTTTGTGCAAAGTAACGATGGATTTTTTGAGCCAGGAATCATTACTGACCACAAATCTCAGTCAAAAACCAGTCCTTGTAACTATGTTGTTGAGAAGGATAATGGAAAAAGTGCTCAGTAAGTATGAAAATATGTAAGCATAGGCATTGAATAACTGAGATTGATTAAGTAAATGTGCCTGATAAGTGAAGTAGCTTTTTTCTTAAGCTAGTGGCATGGCCATGTAATTAACTGTTGATATATGTAAATGTACTGTAAAATGACAGAAGGCTTATGCTTGGTAAGACTTCATGTTTTAATTCCATTTTCATTCAAGGAGGTGCATATAAGATATTTTTATAAACAATATTTACGTAATGCAGTGACATTGCAGATATGCTGTTTTGTTGAAATACAGGTTCCGTTGTAGTCAAGTTATACTGAGTGATGATCAAGCTCGGTGTCTCGTCATCGACATTGGGTGCAACATCCACACGTCACCTGTAGGTCCACCCCCCACAACTCCTAAAACAGCAGACGTCAGTCTTGGTAATTAAATAATGGTGTCCATTTAATATTTTGTTACTATAGGTCCATTCACAATAGCCTCCATTTAGTCTTGGAAATTATAAAACAGTGTCAGATATTTTCACATCACTGTGATACCATTCACTGGTAGGCTCCTTCCATTGTTTATGGTCCATGTCATTAGATAATTTGAGATACTTTTTAATAATAATAACACAATTAATAACATTTTTGCCAGTGAGATATAGAGAAATATCTAGGGTTAATTTTCACTTTATGGTTATTTTTCACTATTAAATATAATGGAATTTTCAATATTTTCTCTCCTTCTATGTCGGCCTTTATCAGATAACCTGATGGACAGTAAAAGAAGAGTGACCAGTCGATATGAACAAAAGGACAACAGAGATAAGAGGATTAACCCATCCACATCAAAATCCACAATAGATGCTCCAATAGCATCCACATCCCAGTTGTCCTCCGCGAAACGGAAACGTGGTGGCAGAGTAACAACCAATCCCGTAGCCACAAGTACTCCGACTCCAGCTAAAGTCTCTGTGAGCAGGTTGAGGGCTACAGGTAATGTACCAATCTTTATACTCCAGCTAAAGTCTCTGTGAACAGGTTGAGGACTACAGGTAATGTACCAATCTTTATACTCCACCTAAAGTCTCTGTGAGCAGGTTGAGGGCTACAGGTAATGTACCAATCTTTATAATCCAGCTAAAGTCTCTGTGGACAGGTTGAGGACTACAGGTAATGTACCAATCTTTATAATCCAGCTAAAGTCTCTGTGGACAGGTTGAGGACTACCGGTAATGTACCAATCTTTATACTCCAGCTAAAGTCTCTGTGAGCAGGTTGAGGGGTACAGGTAAATTACCAATCTTTATACTCCAGCTAAAGTCTCTGTGAGCAGGTTGAGGGCTACAGGTAATGTACCAATCTTTATAATCCAGCTAAAGTCTCTGTGGACAGGTTGAGGACTACAGGTAATGTACCAATCCTTATACTCCAGCTAAAGTCTCTGTGAGCAGGTTGAGGACTACAGGTAATGTACCAATCTTTATACTCCAGCTAAAGTCTCTGTGAACAGGTTGAGGACTACAGGTAATGTACCAATCTTTATACTCCAGCTAAAGTCTCTGTGAACAGGTTGAGGACTACAGGTAATATAACAGTCTTTATACTCCAGCTTTACTCTCTGTGAACAGGTTGAGGACTACAGGTAATGTACCAGTCTTTATACTCCAGCTAAAGTCTCTGTGAACAGGTTGAGGACTACAGGTAATGTACCAGTCTTTATACTCCAGCTAAAGTCTCTGTGAACAGGTTGAGGACTACAGGTAATATATCAAACTTAAGAATGCACCTATTGTCTCCATGAGTGTTTGCAAATTTAAGTGAAAAATGAAGTGTTGAAAGACTTTATAGTGACTTCATGTTGTTACAAATACGTCCATGTGTTCATTTATGTGAAATAGTTGCAAAATTAACATTAAATTCCAATTGAACTTAAAATGGATTGTTTGTTTCCTTTTATTCAATGTTTACAATAGTAAATATATATGTATATTATGATATATAAATATAAAAAATTCTTCTGTCAATTCAGCAATTTTGTCTTTTTTTGCATGCATTTCATAAAATTCAACATTTTAGTTTATTATTAAATTATTATTGTTATCATGTACATTACTTAATGATATATATACTCTTTATTTTAAACAGAGTTACGGTTCTTTGTGGTCTCTGAATTCATGTAATCACTTTTTCAACTTCTTTTCTTTATGGTCATCAAACAGGTTCAACATCTTTAAACAAATGTTATCTGTGATCAAACATATTGAATAAGTTTGTGTTTCAGAGTTCCAATGTAAAGGTTACTATTTGCAGAAAACCATGAACATGTTTGCATAGTGGATATATTTTAGTTTTGATTTACACTATTGCCATGTATATATTGAATAAAATTGAAATTATATTGTACAGAAGGCTGTTTTGATGTTATTGCCATCATGGTGTTTGCTTTCTTCAGTTGTAGGTTTAGATGCCAGCCCTGTAGGTGCTGCAGTCAGTTCTCCTGTGACACCAAGGCGATCTCCCAGAAAAGCAAGAATTGGTAAGTTATCTCAGGTAAATGGCCACAGATAGTAGATGACACAAATTACAGACAAAATATCTTTAAAATTAAGTGAATTATATTTCCTGTTTTCTGTGGGAGCAGTTTAGCTAGCTTTTATGAATAAGCTGGAAAATAATTACTGGTATTGTCTCTGATTTGAATTGTAGTTACAATTTTTGTCTGTCTTTTCATTTGCCAGTTTCCTTCGTAAGTATGTACGATATTGACTGGACACCTATTGACTGTGACAACATTGCGCTTCATTTGACTGAAAATCTGTTCACCATGACATTGTACTTTGGTTTCCAGGTCTGTTTCACAGTGACAGGGAAGCCAGGTTACGACTAAAGACATCATTATTCAAGGGGATGGTGTTCATGTTGACTCACGTTGGCAAGAAGTCAGAACAGAAGGAAGAAGAGAAGATGCTACTAGAGGACTCGCTTGATGTTTCTACTGATGAAAGTAGCTCAAATGGTCAGGACTAAGTTATGTTACAAAGTACAAAAGTTTCACATGGTTGTAGTATATCTATTCAAATCAATGTTTTATTAGTGGTTTCAAAATTGGTTATCAAAAACAGTACATTTTCAAACATAACTCTATTGAGTCAAAACATCCAGAATTCTTAATCATAAAAATTACTTTAGATACAAAAGAATACAAAGTACAGAGAATATGCAGCAAGTTCTCCTAACTTCCTTAATATTATCATGTGTACATAAATGTTGAATTTATTTTTCAAATTTTTTTTTATTTTCTCCATATATCTAAAGAAAAAACGCTTTTTTAATTAATTTAAGTACATTTTATAAACACATCACTTTACAGATGAGCCGGCAATACCATTTGACAAAAACCAGCTTAAGACCCAGATAGAAAATGGAGGTGGGATAGTATTGGAAAAGTACAGTGAATCTGAGGTATAAATTAACATGTAGTGTTTAATATGTTCACAACCAATATAAGGAGTATTTCCATTGCCTAATAACTGATGTGTAAAACAGAGGATTTTAAATTGGTGCCGTGTAATTGATTGTTTTGTAGTGTAACACAGTATGTAAATATTCATTAAAAACATGAAAATAGGGGCCATGATAGCTCAGATGGTAGAGTGTTGGCTTGGGTAATCTCAGATGAAGGGCCAAGGCACATGGTTGAATGCTCTCTATTCATGGCGGTTTTTGTTCTCAGGAAGCTGAGTAACAGACTTATCTGTGCTGCTATACTCAAGTACCTGGGCATGACATTTGACCCCAATTTTGTTCTGAATGACATGTGACAGGCCTCTGATATGTTGTTGTGCTCCCCAAAAATTTGGGGGTGGGGGAAAGCAAATAGTCGCCACCTAGTTGTTTAATGAGGTAGTTTCAGCTAATACAAGGAGACTTCACATCACAGTGACCCTAACTGGGCCAATAAATCATGCAAACAAACATATGAAAATGGGCCTTCTAATTTTATTATTTTCATTCTTTAAATAAACAAGAATTAATTTCTGTTGACAGTCAGATAGATATGAAATCTATTGATTAATTACATCAAGCCATGATGTTTTTGAAATCCTTTGTATCAAACAGTGTACTGGATATGCTCATATAGAGTAAATGCAAGCCTATGGAATTTTTTTATTAAATAAGGTCGCCAGAACATTGATGCTTGTCTGTGAGATGATAACCAGACACGAGGGTTGTCAAAGTGACAGAAATCTGTCAACCAACCTTATAAAATATTAGAATAAGGAAGTCTTTGTGAAGAAAGACTTACCATGTCGGCTTTGCATTGATTAATGACTTTGCCGAGTCTAGATAAATTTGATTACTGTGATTGCACATATTTTATTGGTTATCTTACTAATTCATATATTCTTATGGGGCTCAATTTTCTTGATTTTTAGGTCGGTTGTTCGGCCTACGTTGTCCATTGTAAACATTTTCAACTTCTTCACAAGTTCTACATGTCTCATTGAGCTGAAACTTACCTGAAATAATCGTGACATGATCCTGACCAAAGTTTGTTCTTTTCGGGTTGGTCCGAAATCCAACATGGCCACCATCTTGAAAACACATTTACGACTTCTTCTCAAGTTCAAAATTTGAAATCTTGTATTTCATGTCAGATGACCACTAAGGCCCATGGGCCTCTTGTTTTAAAAAATCCTATTTCATGGACTCTTGATTTTATCAGTAAATTTAACAGTTCAGGGATATGTAAATGTGTGGATTAACACTATCTACAAAACCAATGAAAATAAAAAAAAATTGATGATATTACAGTATAATAGTGCTTTTTCATGCGACATGATTGCACTAATTTCAATTTTCTGTTTGTTACTAATTTCAATATCATATTGTTACTAATTTCAAGATTTATTTGTTACTAATTGCAATTTCTGTTTATTGTTCATATAGCATTTAATGTGAATGTGCAAATCAATCATTGCAATTATTTATTTAAACTGTATATTGTGGAAAAAATTTGATTGTGCTTAAATAAGCTTGTTTGTAGTATCCTATGGTTCTGAAAAATTGATTAAATTTCAAACTTGACAAATTAGTCCTTTCATCACATGTTAACAGGTGTCATCAGCTCGTCAGTGTATATTACTGTCAGATACCTATCAGAGAACTGTCAAGTATTTCCAGTGTTTGGCAGCAGGACTTCCGTGTCTGTCACATGTTTGGATATATGATTGCTATTACGAGGTAAGTGTTTGTTATTCGGGTATAAGTGGTTGTTATTGAGAGGTAAATGAGTGTTATTTAAGGGTATATGATAGTTATTCAGAAAAAATTGATTGTTATTCAGGTTTAAATGGTTGTAAATCAGAGGTAAACATTAGAGGCAAATGGTTGCTATTCAGAAGTAAACAATCATTATTCGGGATAGATATTTTTGTAGAAAACTGAAAAGCTCTGTAGTAGCCTTTGCTAGACATCTATTTCACACTTTCAACACTAAAATGTTAATTTTGTGATAAGGTTAATACAAGTTTCCTGGATTCTATAGAAACCAACAGCCTCCTACCTATAATTTGTTTGACATTTTCATTATAATTGATGCTGGCTGAGTTTACTTTTACAACTTTTCATGCAAAGACATTTGACATTTGATTTTAAATTCTCTGCATTATGCTATGACCTTGCTGTTTCATACTGCTTTCTGATTGGTGGATTATATGACAGTTTTCTCGTACCTCCCTCTAGTGTCAGTAGTAGGAACTAGAATTTACCAATTTTTCGACATGTTCTTTCACATAATGCAAATGTCATGTAAACCCATCATAATTGTCTAGTTGTTTTTTTCTGTCAGTGAAAGAATGAAATTGACATTAAAAACAACCTAGAATATAAGGATTGAAATAGTTGCTTCAAATCGATACCTTAAAAATGAACCTGTGAGAGAAAATCAATTATTTCATGGCCTACGAATGGCTTCACCTTGGTGAGGCGATGTGATATGTATCATAACAAGGTCACTGATAAACAATTTGACCTTTGACCTACATCTAAGAGAAAGATTATCTTGGCTCTATTTTCTATACTACTTGTCACTGGAAATTCATACTTGGGGCATGTGTTTACCTTGGTGAGGTGGTGTGTCATTGGGTGATTTTAATTCACTGAAGGACCCTTTTGTAGAAAACTTAAATTTGGACAGAATAATGAAATAAACTTAACTGAAACCAGGTTAAATCTGCAACAGTTTGACATCAGGTACCATTGTTTTAACAGGACAAACTACTGGACCACAAGGCCTACATACTACCAGCTGGTGTCAGTTTAGAGAAGAGACAACTGATAGAATGGTAAAGAAAATAATTTATGATTAAATAGACTCTGTCATCCTCTTTGGGTGAGATTAATTAACTCTTATCATCCTCTTTTGGAATGAGAAAGGGTGATTTGAACAAATTTGAGTTGACAAATCAAGGCTTACCATTTCTTCTCTTTCTTGCCATTTAATTCGTACCCTGTCTCCAGCTGACAAATGATTTCACAAATCTTAGATATAATCTTATCCAGATCAGCTTTAGACAAGGAAGCTGACCATTGAACCTTTTTGTTTTTATCTGAAGATATCTTGTTTACAATTCATTGTTACCAAACGAAAGTTTTATTGATACATGTCAGTGTAGTCAACCTCAAAGCATATAATATCTGATCATAGCTCTTTAAAAATCTAGGATGAAAGGAAGGTTGCATCAAAAGTTCATCAAGGAAAATGACTTTGTATAGTTATCACAAAATCTGTATAGAAATCCAGGGGTAGAGCCAACACCGTAAATTCTTATTGAGGTTCCGTTGGTTCTTCATATCCCTTGCCCGGATACCACCCGGTATGCAGGGCGATTGAAGAATAGCGGAAACTAAGTATATAAGTCAATCGCAACAGGTTCAGGATAAGTTGGTTTTTTATTAGAATGAAACGTCTACCGGTTTCGCCCGAACAGTGGGCTACTTCAGGTCCTGAAGAAGCCCACTGTTCGGGCGAAACCGGTAGACATTTCACACTAATAAAAAATCAACTTATCCGAACCTGTTGCAATTGACTTGTATACTTAGTTATCACATCTGTATATATTTAGATGATGTTTGATGTTATATTATATTTTGATCTTCAGATTGATAATACTGATCATTAGCAAAACATATAGATGATTCTAGCATTTTCCTTGTTTTCAGAAGGTCATAATATAGCTAGTTTGAGGTTGACCTGATGAGTTGGCAACACTGCCTGTCATATGTATCTATTTTATTGATAAGTTTTCTGTGCAGTGTTCTGATTGTATTGCCAGGAAACCAACGGGTAATCTATTAGTCAACATGAGGTTCCTGGTGGAATCTCAGAGCACACGGTTCAGGGAGGAATGGTCAACCATTGTCAGAATAGCTGGAGGAGAAGTCGAAACTAAAATACAGAATCGTGATCACAGAGGTATACTGGATGGATACCTAGAACAAATACATGTGCACATAATAAGTATTTAACACACACAAGGTCAAGGTCACCATTACTAGTTTTGAAATCCTTGGTAATCATCAGATGTTGAGCTTTTCAATTCGCTCTACGTCCGGAGTCTATCCGTAAACAATTTTGTTATCGCTATTTCTTGAAAAATAAGAGATGGATCTCTTAAATTTCATATGTAGGTTCCCATTAGTCTCTTGGTTGTGCCCATGTTATTTTGGGACTGATCAAAATAACAAAATGGCCGATAGGCAGCCGTCTTTGATTTTGACTTTCAAAGTTTGTTATAGCTATTTCTTCAGAAGTACCGGATGGATCTTTCTAAAATTTCATTTGAAGGTTTCCCTTTGTCCCTAGATGTGACAGTTTGATTTTGTTTGTGATCAGAAAAACGAAATGAACGACATCTTTCTGTATGTTACATTTTGTTTTCATAAATTACATGTGTTATATCTGTTTTTTATGCACCCAGAACGAAAGATTGGGGCATATTAATTTTGTGCTGTCTGTTGTCAACTTTAACCTTACCTATAACTATTGCACAATTAGATGTAGGGCTTTCCTATTTGACATGTGTGTTCCTTGTGACAAGTCCTTTCCATGGTACTAAAATTTTTGACCTTTTAACCTAGACAGTGACCTTTGACCTACATTTGTACAATTTTAATATTGGCCATAAATATTGCACCGTAAGAGGTAGGGCTTTCATATTTGGCATGTGTTCCTTGTGACTATACCTTTGTTTTCTTTCAAGCAGGGGCATTGTGTGTCATAAACACATCTTGTTAATCTAAGTTTTCATTAAATAGAATGGATAGTATTTTAGAATGATGTATGTTTTTGACCTTAGTTTTGGCCCCTTGTTGAACATTTATTCCAAATCTTTGGAAGGTATTTCTTGATTTTAATCATTTGTGTCATATTTATTGAAAATATATTCTATGCACATATAAAGTCACAAAGCAGAACCTTTTAGGCCTGCATTGCTGAATCCACACTAACATTGTATTACTACTTGACTTATCTGGTGAACCTGTTTTAAGTTTCACGTTATCATCATATTTTGTTTCAGTTAATGTTATTCTGACGGACAACACATGCTCGAACGCAGTCCTACGTCGCACCAAGCAGCTTGGATTACCAGTGGTATCGACTGAGTGGATGATACAGTCACTCATTAATGGACAGCTAATGGCATACGATGGTCACCCAAGATACAGATATGACTATGTTCATAAGTAGAAAATTGGGCAAATCACATTTTAGATCTTCAGTGGAAAAATCCTTAATTCATATGTAAATGTATGAAAAACAATTATTGAGAGGAAAGTTTCCTGGAAAATGCCTCAGTGATTGTTTTGACATATAACTGTATGTGTCACCATTTACAGACTAAGGACTATGTTATATCATATTGAGGTCCACGCATACAGAATGTGACTGGTGAGGTTAATGCACAAGCTAAGAATTTCATACAAAAGTCCCCACCTAAAAATCTGACCAGTGAGGTTTACATATGCCTTGGATGTATCCTACTGAGGTCCATACCTACAGAAAGTTAGTGTGGCCACATCATTGGTGAGGTTAAGATATGCCCTGGGCATATCCTGCTGAAGTCCATGTTTACAGAATGTGATTAGTGAGGTTAAGATATGTTTTAACTAAAATGTCTGTGTCTTTTTCCATGGAAGAAAGTATTTTAAACTGTTTCAAAATGGTATAGTTAATGTGCAATATTACTTTTATCTCTCAGGCTGGTGAAAATTGAAATGTTTTTCCCCACTCTCTTATCAATTGACATACCGGTATATACTGTTTATCATTTTTACCAGTTATGAAGTGAGTCATGTATTGATCTATTTTTAAAGGCGGTTTTATAGAATGATAAATAATTTCTTATTTTGATGTAGCCTTTAAATACTGGTGTAACAACTATTACTCATGAATTTGTTTTTAAAAATTCAGCACTGTAAAAAATCCATGAAATTTTGTGAATGATTACAAGTTTTTAGGGCGTGAAAATAACTTGTGCAACTACAAATTGAGGCCAACATTTTCAACAACCTGTATGTGGATTCCGTCAAACAGCTTTATGTGATAAATTGTTTTAATGATTGGGTATCTTGATTTCTTTAATGATGAAATTTATTCCACATTGTTTTTACTGAACATTGTTATGCATTAAAAAGTAAACAGAACGGACATTAATATTGAATGTTCTCCTTTGCCCAGCTGTATATGAAGATGGCTATATCAAATGCTTATGTCTGAGGGTAGGCTTGCCTTCCTTTGAATGCTATTTTGGACCTTGATTTCAGTGTAATAACTCTATCAAGCTGGAACCTTGAAAGCAACAATCGATTGGTTTTCTTGCATGATATTGGTCTAAAAATTGTGGTTAAATGCTTGAGGTACCTGTTAAAGTAATTATTTTGTGGGTATGTTGAGATGTTAAATGTTGTGTATGATCAGTGCTAGTTGAAAATTCCTGATGTATATATGTTTTATTCTAATTATTTTAATGTACAATGTATATTAAATATGCACTATAACTTTTTTGATATCTTTTTAACTTTTAATGTTTAAAATCCACAAAAAGTTAAATTTTGTTGGTAGCTTTTCAACACTAATTTCATGGCTTTTTATTCAAATTATTTTTTATGCATCATATTACAGAATTTCCAGGACAAATCAACCACTTTTTAAAAAAGGCATTTTTTTTTATAAAGTTTTAATTAATTGAAATTGAATAGCGAGTCAGATTATAGATAGATTTTTAACTGCTCAAAAAACAATCCTATTATGCCCAAATTTTTTTATCAACTTCAACACAAGTAGTTTTCATCGTTTATAGAAATAGAATGATACACTTAGTTAATGGCATAAATTTTCTCATCGATATATACTCTGCAGTTTTTCTGAGCGTTTATTAAACTGAATGTGTGTAATACATTTTGTATGTGGTGGCAAGCTAAATGATATTCTGTGAAAATACATGTTGTCAATTTGTGAATCATGAGACAGTGCCTTGGTATTTCATATTTACCACTGAAAACATACAATATTGGAAACTCAGTATATTTCTGTCGCGTTTTTGAAGATGGTATCACTTTTTATGAGGATTTTAATGCAAAGTAATGTTACCCTCATTGTAAAACGTTGTGCCAAAACTGAATATTAAAAACTTTTCACATCGTGAATATTTTGAAAAAAAAAATGTTCTCTTTCTTCTGTTTGATTTTCCTACGTAAATAAGACATTTGAGGGAAAAAAAACCTCTGTATGTGACATTGACCAGGTTATATGTAAAATGATAAGAAAATTCATATAAAGTAGTTATAGACCCATGTCTACAAGGTCACTGAATGAGTTGCCCAAGGATAAATGTGTTAAACTAATGAGAAATCTACTAGAAAATGAAATTGACTTTCAGCCAGTTATTTTTCATTTTAGCTGGTTGAATATGACGGGTTTCATTATGTTTTCTTCTATCTTATCAAGCTAACATAACCTGAGGTTTGTGTTCTTCATCTTATCTTATGTATAGTTACTGTTTGTTAAGAAACAGAAACTTTATAGTTCATTCCTTTGTCCCATCATTTACTGTTAATATCTTTTATCATCTCTACCATTGTGTCACAGGACAACCTTCCTTGGTCCATTCCAACTAAAATATTGGACCCCTGTGACTGTAAATTGGAAAACTTTGAAGGAGCTCATTGTTTCCACTGTGACCTCATAAATTCCATGCAACTTGGGCTCTATAGTCATCTGAAAAGGGTTTAGAGAGCAAGAATCCCAGTGGAATGTTTGGTTCAATATCAGGTTTATTTTTTCACTCAAAACCATTCATTAACATGGAAGTTGGTTCAGAAGTGGAACATGCACTGTACATACAAAGTCTCTACCTTATTTAGCTACTTGCTGATTAATGACTTTTGGTAACATGGTTTTCCTAACACGTCCCTGAGAATGTGTTATGATCCTGTGGTCAAATAGGTCACTTGGTTCTTTGTCTCAGATGACTTTGGTAAACAGCATGGAAAAGACAAAGTACAGAAATCAAACATTGTTATACTGGACAAGTACAAATAATCCAGCATGGTTCATACACAATTAAGTATCAGTTGTACAGAATGTTAAAAGTAAGAGATAGCCAGCGAAATAAATTATCTACTAGATTACTGAGCTGTTAACATGAAGCCAACGTATTTGCATTTGCCTGCCATTGTCAATTCTTCCAGCGATAGACAAACAATGTAATAATGAAACTATAATTACAACTGGTCCTGTGACGTTATTAGGGTGTAGGAATCGTTCCATGAGTCTGTAGCATCACCGGATTGACAAGATTTCGCCTGATTGATATCGCCCAAAATGACATTGGTAATTTCAATATATAAGTATCTTCTGAATATACTTATAGTCTTTATATTAGTGAGATACCTCTCTGGCAAATCTTCCTTGTTGGTTTTAAAGGATTTGCCAAAAGGTCCCACTCAATTATATCCAGTAAACATTCAGAAAATACTTCATTGTTTTCATTTAACTTGTTACATTTTGGAAAATATCTCAAGATTGAAGTCTTACTTCAATGAATGCTTTTTTACATAGGTCAACAAATAACTGGATTCAAAAGTAACAAAAAATATTTATTTCCAATGAGTTTATCACTGCAGATAATACAATTGCCTGATATGAGGTATACAGACATTTTCAGGATGAAATACACCATGTTTAACTACATACAGACTACATAAGTCAACACGACAACTTCAATCATTTCTCATGCCAGACAAACCACATCGCAAATTATAGAGAGTAAACAAAACTCCGTAAAAGGCTATCTCATCTGAGGGAATTTTTCCCTTTCAAATAAATTGTCTGAAAATCTGGATATCTGAACCTGTATCCAATTTAGGATGTGGGTAGGGAAATGATAAAAGTCACTGATTATGTATGCATATATAAATAACTTTCCAAATATTGGGTTCGATGTATCATAAAGAAATTGTTTCCACAAATTTTTAAAAGGAAGAAAAAAAGTTTGAAGGTAGGTTTAATATTTCTGAATTTGTGTTTTTGAAACTAAGAAAAAAGAAAGAGAAATAAACAGACTTGTTGAATTAAGGTGCTGGGTGATGGATAGCACTAAACAGGTTACAGGGTTAAATGTGATCAAAGATTGATTGTGTCTGTTGTTTAGTGGGAAAATTCAATTGCACTATACTGGTAACAGAGTAAAATGTAATAAAAAAAAAATGGTAGTATCTGTCGTTTACTAGGAAAATAAGACAGCACTATAAAGGTCACAGTGTCAAATGTGATTAAAGACTGCTGTTGTCTATTGTTGTTTACTGTGAAATTTATGACAACAAACAGTACTATTTAGGTAACAGGGTCAAATGTGATTAAAGACTGCTGTTGTCTATTGTTTACTGTAAAAACTAAACAACAAAACAACACTATACTAGTAATAGGGTCAAACATGATCAAAGACTTGTGGTGTCTATTGTTGTTTACTGTGAAAATCAAACAACAAAATAACACTATACTGGAAATGGGGTTACATGCAGTTAAAACTTGGTGTCTGTTGTTATTTATTGTAACAAAAGATCCAAGAGGGATCTTGGTACCAACCATTGTTTGATCTTTATCAGGTATATGCTCTTTGAAAGTTGGATCTTTTCCCTTCTTTTCTCTTCTCTGTTTTTGCTCTTAATGGTAAGACATTCAAACATTCCTTTGCAGGTATAGCAATGATAATCTTCACCTGCCAAATCCAAACTGGCCACCTGGAAGCCATTTTGTTTCTTCTGATCAGTTCCAAAATCAAACGAGCACAAGGAGAGACCAAAGGGAACATACATATGAAATTTGAGAGATGGCTGCCTTCGGCCATTTTGTTTTTTTTATATCAGTCCCAAACTCAAACAGGCACAACTAGGGACCTAAAGGAACCTATACAAGAAATTTGAGAAAGGTCTATGTAGTTCTCAAGGGGACCAAGGGGAACCTACATATGAAATTTAAGAAAGATCCATCATGTACTTCAAGAAATAGTAATAACAAACTTCATTGAAAAAATCCAAGATGGCCACCTTTTGGCCATTTTGTTTTTCTGATCAGACCCAAAATCCAATGGGCACAACAAGGGTCCAAGGGAAACCTACATATGCAATCTGAGAAAGAGTCATCCAATACTTCTCAAGAAATAGCGATAACAAAAATTGTTTATGGACAAACGGACCATAGACGCAGAGCAATTTGAATAGCCCACCATCATCAGACTAGACAACCAATGTTACCTAGGCTTTCAAAGCACTGTTCTTGAACTTATCCTCACAAGGACTGTTTGAAAATACAACCCAGTTTAGATTAGCTTACTATTGCTTTACATCCTTTTAACAGCTAGAGACATTTAAGGACGTGCCAGGTGGAGGAAAGCCTGAAGGAAAATTGATGATCCTATTGGTCAGTACTTTGTCCTAACATCACTAACTTTAGCGAGTTTCTCGTGTAATAATCATAAGATATTTTGATGTTATTGCTGTTTGGTAGTAGGTGAATTTGGGCAGCTGGGACACAAACTGAAGTTGAGTTTCAGTACCAATAAACAGAACTTCCTGAATCTAAATATTTTTCTTTCCTGTATAATATTGTATGCAGTTTCTGGTTTAGATATCTAAATTCATTACAAATAAAATCTAGAGAGCATTTATTAATATATATTTGGAGTACCATATCAGTACAATCTACTTTGACCACTCTTAATAAAATATAATCATTGACTCACTCCTGCCTCATAAAACGAAAACAAAATTGAAGGAAAAATCTTCATAGGTTTCCTAATTTTTTGTTTGTTTGTTTTTGTTATTGTTAAAAAGTAGAAACTTGGAAAGATTTTCTTCTTGGCAGTATCAACAATTAGAACTGAGTTGAGTTGATCTATACCTCCATGGAAAAGAATGTTTTCATTTTAACTTTAAGTTTGAAAACAATAAATTTGTAATTCAAAACATGAGCCCATGATCATAACACATTAGTGAGACTGAAATCAACCTGTATTTTTAAAATCATTCTCATTCTCAAACATGGATTTTGAACTTGATTCCTTACAACTAATTAAAATCATGTGACAATCAAAATATGAAGTCTTTAAGTTGTAAGTCTTAATTACTGAAAAAAAATTAAGTGGTAATTTCAATCATTGATCTGACAGAAATATTGTTGTATGTGGAAACACCATCAATTGAGTGTCCAGTGGAAACACCATCAATTAAGTATCCAGTGGAAACACCATCAATTAAGTATCCAGTGGAAACGCCATCAATTAAGTATCCAGTGGAAACGCCATCAATTAAGTATCCAGTGGAAACACCATCAATTAAGTATCCAGTGGAAACACCATCAATTAAGTATCCAGTGGAAACACCATCAATTAAGTATTCAGTGGAAACTCCATCAATTAAGTATCCAGTGGAAACACCATCAATTAAGTATCCAGTTTATTTACCATATTACAATCTGACACAATATGGATTTTATTTTAGCTTCAGTTTTCTTTTATTAGAAATGTTTTCCGAGAATAAAAACAGTAAGAAGAAATTAAGTCGGCATTTGGTTTATGTAATCAACCTCTTTACAGATTAAATGACTTTCACTTGAATCCATCTTTAAGCATGAGAATGGTCTCATGAATACTTGCCATGATCAGAAACAAAATCAGCCCCAGTTTTTAACACAAGTACAGAATACACTTAACTATAAATAAAACTACAATTAATCGAATAAAAGAAAATTGTAAATGAATAGATATTTTTGGAGCACATGTAATGGGATAATGTACACATTACAAACTACTTGCATTACAGTTTTGACATACAACACATTCACAACACTAATATATACTTTTTAGACCTTCGGTCTGCTTAAATAATCATAGGTGAATGATATTTTTTTTTTTTTTTGCAACATTCATAACCAGATTCAAACTGAAACAAGTCATCCTCACTTCAAACTGTTATAGGAAATATAGACGTAATGATAAAAAAGACTGTAAATTCTCATTCCTCGTAATTACAACCTGAAAAGATCTAAGAACTATTTTCAATCAATTCCAATGTAATTTTAGGAGTAAAGTGTGCATAATTAATTCAGTTTTATCAATGCATGTACTAACAGTAAAGAAAAAGAAAAATAAACAGTTAATTTTAACAACTTGAACGAGAATTTTTAAATATGAACAAAAATAAACACTCTAGACTACTCTTTATCTATGCCTTCGGCATGGCAATCTTTGATGTAATTAAAGTAGTTTAAATCAATCAATCTTGTCCATTGATCATAGCCTTGTAAATTTGGTGATAAAACTTTGGGCAGAAAGAGTGTACACTAAGGAGTAACTTGGACACATAAACTTCATTCAAAAATGATCAAACAATTGATTTCTGTCACATTCCTAAATTATCTCATCACATTGAAATGAATTTGTTTAGATAGTATACAACAGAATTTTTTGTTTACTTTCTTCACCTATCTTTTATGAGAATAAATTAAACTGACTTCAGTAAAAAATAATGCACACAAAAATCTTCCTTGTCAAATATTTGTCCGATAATCTTTTATGTATCATCCAAAATTTCAGGCATTGAGATGTAGATTACAGTGACCTTATTGATTACAGAGCACATGTAGATAACACTGCTGTATGTTAACGATACACCTTGACAAATTTATTTTGTCAATGAGACGTGTTTATCATCCAGACAAGATTTCCCTTTCATATCGACTATATTGATACTGATGACTACTTTGAATGGACCAGTATTCACACACAGCTTCTAACATCATGCTTGATACTTTTTCTTCAAGCCTTTACCTCAACAAATTCTGCTATTCTTAAATCATACGCTACTTCTTTTCTTATAATTACCCGAAAGGTAAAGTCTGGACCAGCCATAACTACACTACTTGTCCAGCAATCAAGCAAATTTCAGTAGAAAAGTTCATACACATATCGTATGCGCCAGATAATGAAAGAAACAAGTGTCGGGTAATTAAAAATATCTAAATGTAGACAAACAGTATTACTAAATGTTTACCTCATAAAGACTTAAGGTATTTGTCATTTCCATGGTCAACTGGCTTGGCAAACTCAACATGACAACGAATAACAACACTATCTCAAAACAAATGATCATGATGTACCCCTGGTACCTGTATTAACAGTAAATCTACATTTTTATCATACACTAGAGGTGGTATTTGTATATGTTACCCATCTTTCTGAAATCAAATGTACAACAGAAAATCTTATCATTTACAGATTACATACATTTTAAAAAGATTAAAAACAGAAATGTGATGAAATATCAAATGCAGTTTCTACAGAAGTTTTACATAGACAAAAGTGTTTCACTCTACAACTGAAAAACTTTATAAACTTGTATACATGATTGGCTTTTCTAGTATGTATTCTCACTCTACGACAGAATACTCCAACACAACATCCTGTCTTAACACAAAATACACATAGTATCAATATTGAACACATGAAAGCAAACATGGAAACAGAGAACTTCCACTTAAAAATCTGAATGAAATTTTAATGAAATTTTTTTCTCAAAACGACAGCGGTTGAGTATGCCTGGAAAATGCAGGACTGTGCATAAGTAAGGAATGAAATTGTCAAATAAATGCCATGTTATCCTTACTTATTGTATAGTAAGGTTCAACAGAAAGTGGGATTCATACTCTCATAAACATCAATATACTGGTAAGTTTTATAAACATCTAACATACAACTTTATTCACTTTTCTCTATCTTAACACTAAATCAATGGCATCTATAAATTATCATACAACACTCTGTACAGTAATACTTAGGGTTACTAATAGTAAACTTCTCTACTACATAAAAATATTCATTCTATATGTATATATCCTTGCACCATTATAAATAGCTTCGAGTAGTACCTATTGTCTGATTTCTCTATTGAAAAAAAGAGTCTAAGTTTTACATCGTACCATTCATCAAAATGTACATATATCTTTGCGTCCCTTTTCTATTGGTCATACATGTAGGAACAGGTTTATACAAGCATCACCAACATGTACCTGTATTTTCTATGTACCTGTATCATCACCAACATGTACCTGTATTTCACTATGTACCTGTTTCATCACCAACATGTACCTGTATTTCACTATGTACCTGTTTCATCACCAACATGTACCTGTATTTCACTATGTACCTGTATCATCACCAACATGTACCTGTATTTCACTATGTACCTGTATCATCACCAACATGTACCTGTATTTCACTATGTACCTGTTGCGTCACCAACATGTACCTGTATTCTCTATGTATCTATGTCCTTACCTATATGTACCTGTATCCCCAATACCACATATCGATATTATTGACTGATAAAAACTGCGGACACCAGATCACAAGTTATCCAACACACCAATAAAATCAAGACAGTCAATCATCCAAGTAAATGTACAATAACACTTTGTTAAGGAAACATTACTTCAAAACGGGGTACATGTATTACATTGATAATTCAAACTTTATTTTATCATACCAATATCCAACGGAGTTCCAGGTACCATCACAGAAAACAACACTGTACTGTAAACTGAGAAAACACTTTGCATTACAAATGTTCAAAATTAAATATTTCTGGGAAAGTTGAAGCAAAAATTAGCTTGTGTCACCTGCGCAACTTGAAACATTGGAAGATGACGTCGATGTATAGTATTTATGTGGGGTTTTATTGTCCCCTCTTCTTACAGTTCCTCGGTCATACATCTAGCTTACACTTGGGTGTGTAACTCTGAAGTTGCCTGAATCAGTTTTGTCGTATTAACAAATCTAGTGCAACTGGTTCAGTTCAGAAATTTATACACAATATGATCACTGAAACCACAAACTTATTCTCAGCATCATATCCATGCTTGGTATGGATATACTAGAGTCAGTTAGACTAGGTCATCACACATTGGCTGCACTGAAGACTATTCTGTTCCCGACAGAATGCTTATCACTGTCAGATGAAGGTGGGGCTGAATTTGCTCAAAGAGCTCATCCTTTTTTAGGGTAAAGTTAAGCTTCAGCTTCTATCACATTCCATAATTCATTTTAAGCGAAAATAAAGGTTCACTTAAGCTTCCCAAAACAAGCCCAATTATTTAAAGCACTCTTCACTTTCAAAAACACAATGTTTGCTTTATCCTTCCCTGGGCAACAGAGACTTATTACAGCATACAAAGCAAAGTTGACATTCATTTCTTCATTTACGGGTTCCCCCCTCCCCCTCATAAGTCTAGACCACAAGTTTCTCAATTTTCCTCTCCTAATCATTTCTGACCTTAACTTCTAGATTTCTCTACAATCAGTAATGATGACTTATAGAGTTTCAGAGCAGAAATTTGAACACAAGTTGGTCCATTTTGCTTATAAATGAGAATAATTCTTCAGTTTTATCTCCAGGATCAAAACGGATGTTCAAAAAGTGATGCCATCTTCCCAGTCTGCTTCAGCTTTCGATGACTTACGTGGATGACTCTTTTCACTCTTTCAAAGATGTTCGCATCATAACAAGACCTTGCAGTGTTGGTAAAGTCAAATGGCTCTGTCACAAAAAAGACCACATATCATTTACAACCAATCTAACATTTAACTGAACAGAGCTTTAATTTTGTTCATGCCATTTACATTAGCAGAACATTAAATGTACATTTACAAGAGCAGGACAAAATGAAAATACAATGTGTATGTTTGGTAATTCATGACATCAATTATTCCAATCCAACATAATCTATGGGCTATGTCAGTTTTCATCCAAGTGAAGAGTCATAAAATTACATGTACTTACAACATAAGACAAGTAAATGAGAGGAAACAACCCATATTTACCTTCAATCTTCAGATGTTTCCAGCTTTTATCATCCCCGGTTTGACAAACAGCCAGACTCTTTGTCATACAAGCACCTAATCTTACACTAATAACATCGCGGTCATAGCTAAAAACAAAAGGAAAAAATACAGATAAAACATCTCATATATTCAACAGCCAACCAATTTTTTTTTCTATCATATTTTCCTAATTCTTGAGTACAAATGACTTATTTCTATTCATAAAGTATGAAACACAAAAAAATAATATGTATTCTATAAATAATCATGACCTGAGGACCGACCACAAGTGACATCGTCAAGATCATCCTCTCACTTGAGACACCCTCTAGATCAAGATCATCCTCTCATCCTTGAGACACCCATCCATGACATCATACCCACACTCTGTCATGCCCACACAGCCTCATGCCCACCCATGACAGCCGCAACATCATGCCCACCCATGACAGCCGCAACATCATGCCCACCCATGACATCTCCTAGATCATGCCCATCCATGACATCTTAAACCATGCCCACCCAAGACACTCTAGAGATCATGCCCACCCATGACACCTGTAACATCATGCCCACCCATGACAGCCGCAACATCATGCCCACCCATGACAGCCATAACATCATGCCCACCCATGACATCCCCTAGATCATGTCAATCCATGACACTTTAAACCATGTCCACCCATGACACCCTTGAGATCATGTTAGTTTTTGTTTAATCACAAAAGTTCATTTAAGGGGGCCAGACGAGAGAACTGAAGGCCTTCCTAAAACGGGCAATCAATGAACTGAAGGACAAAACTGAGTCAGTGTTAAGGAAGAAATTAGAAAAACAAAGATCTGTGGGAAAGAGAAAAACATGGAGGTTCTAAGTTTAGTTGCCTCATACAATCAGACAATGGGAGCAGCAGGTACATTTATTGCACACTACCATTAGGATTGAATCATTTTTTTAAAACAAGCATGTTGAAAAGTAAGAAAAGAAATCAATTTTCTCTATACAATATTCCCTAAGATCATCTTTCTTTGACAGCAGAATTGAATTATATCATACAATATTATGTCAGTAATGATACAAACTTGAATTTGTAGGTAAAGTATTCCAGAAATCCTTCAAACAGGTCACCAAGGGGTTGCCGGTTCTGCACCTTGAAGTCCATTTGATGGTTCATTTTTAGGTTTCGAATGTCAATGTTTTTTGCAAACAAATTCTGATGAAAGAAAACATTATTATGTTAAAGAGTGCAACTAAAATTCAGCTATAACAAGGTAACATTACCTGAACTGATGTTAGATAATGTTTTTCACTAAAGAAGTGCATCAAGTGTATTCCAAACTTCTATTCTGTTAAAAGACACAAGATATATTTGTCTAAAATTATTAGCCCACTAGGATTCAGAGATTTTGAAAGTAACACAATGTTGACAAATAAGTGACTAAACAACAGAGTAAATTACAATGCAATAAAGATATACATTGGCACAATACCATTTAACTGTCCATTGTTTGTGCCCCAAGTTATCTCCCCTCCATCACAACAGATTATAAAATCATGGCAATATTTCCCATGTAAAAACATCCCCAATGCCTACAAAATTGTATATGATCTAGCTATTCAGCATGTTTGGTTGCTAAAGTTGTTGTCCTTTCAGAGATAAAATTATTTGTGTTAATCATCTGAATACTCACTGGGTGAAGTTTCTGTAGGGACGGTAGAACTGGCGGACTACATCCACCTGAAATCAGACAAAATGTTCAAACAAAAGCTCTACAGGATAAATAACCCATCATCTGATTTGCTTATGTTACGAACTGTTTTACATATCATCTCAGACTGTTAACATTGTTCAGAAATATCATCAAGACTCAGTATATTTATGTGACTTTTTTTCAAATTACAAGCTGTATGTTTTTCTATCACATCTACATGTTTCTCCTGCAACTGGCACTGCCATAGTCAAAAATACACCTGCCACATGTATATTAGCATGTACATTAATTATTTTGATGTCAATGTCAGGTAAACAAAGGCTGAACAACAAAACTGTTGAAGTATTGACCATTTGATTTTCAATCAATGTTGCAGGATAAATAAAATACACGGTCAGTGTCTTAAAATATAAGCTGCATTTTGGCTCTTGACAGAAAGACAAAAGTGGCTCATCACCTCCATCACATATTTCCAGGAACACTATAAAGTATGAGTGAAATGGATGGTATCTTAATTTTATCTAATTGTGTAATGCTGGACAGGAAATTCTGAAAATGTGCATTTTGAGCTTTACATATATCAGGTATACACAGACCATCTGAAGCATTTCAACCACAGTGAACCATGTGTAGGCACCCATATCCTGTTAACAACAAAGGGGGATCATTCTAATATGTAATGAGACATATGTCCTTAAATAACCTGAGATAGAGTTAATGACACTTACATTGCAGGTAGTGGATTATCATCAGACTTAGGGAATAGCTGGAGATGGTGGCTTTGGAGGCGTCATTGATATCATGGAAACGGGCCCATTTCTTAGCAAACAGCACCATAGGTCGAACCCGCCAGTCAACTGTTAAAAAAACATCATTAGTATTGTTATGTTCAATACACCATGTAAGATGCATTATCAATGATTTGTTTCAAGTCTTTGTTAATATGACTCCAGAGTTTGTTTTGTAGAGAGGTTGGATTTCGAACAGTTCTGTTTTCACTAAATGGAAAGTATATGTCACATAAAATTAGATATTAGATACATAAGATTCAGAGATTGCCATGTGTAAAATATCAGGAAAACAACAGTGTATATTCTGCTAATCCTTCTACAATATTGTATACAACAGGACACTAAATAATATTAATGGTTTCTACTGACTTACCTTGTGAGTAGTAGCGCAGTAGGTGGGTGTTCCTGATCCCAACAATGTTGTTTACATTCACATCGCACTCCACCTCACTGTAAAGTAATGTTTGTAATCATCTTTATTTGATCGTCTATGTCTGGTAGGTATACACAAGTTTCCTTTTTATAGCGCAGTTTATATAGACAATATATGTACATATACAGATTATATCTGAGAAAAAGACAATTTAAGTTTGGTGAGTCTTACCAGCTTGGATAAAACACTATTGTAGAAATCTTGTAAGTCAGAGGGCCCAACACATTAAAGTACAATAAAATATCATGATGTACTTTTACTGCATGAGTAATATTCAGTGTTTTTTCTACCTGAATTTTACAGCAGCCTGTGTCTGTGTAAATTGGAAAAATATAATAATATTTAAAATTTGAAAGGTATTACCAATTTTACTTCCTTTTGGACAAAAGGGGAATCAGCCAGTTTTAAGCTGCAGCACTGGAAAAAGCTCATGAAATACTTATAACCAGGCATGAGTTTGTTGCAAGATAAACACAGTATATCATTAAATATAGGAAGGAAATGTCATAGTTATTTAGTAATCAGTACATTAAAAAAGTCCTCCATTCCAGAGTAGTACACACAAAAACCTCCACATATTCATGATATAACTCTTACCTGATTTTATCAGTGAACCGGAGGATGGGAACCTTGGCTTTGATGACTACAACATCTTTAAGAAAGGCTGTAAATACAGAAAAAAAATTATATCTGAGATACTGAGTAAGCCTGGAACGTCTAAAAATATTCAGCTAATTACAAATATTTTACTGTCATCTAACAAAATTGAACCTGGATTCCTACAACTCATTTTGGAAGATTACTTTGTTTTTTCCAAATCTTATCATATCAACTACTTTTGAATATTTTTATATATCAGAATTACAGTGATCACACAATTTAATATACAAATATAATTCATAATTCATAATTTCATGTAATAAGTCTTCAAGCAAAAAATATACAAACTTCTATGAATTGAAATTTGAAGATTTAAATTTCTCAATTCATCAAAGATTTGGTCTGGTCCTATATTTTATTCCTATACTACAACAAACATATTTACAAATTAAACTTTTTGATGTAATTCAGTTTTTTCATGAATTATTAGCTATGTTCAGAAACATGTTGACAATTTCAGAACATAATAGTGACCATAAATATGATGGACTGAGGATTCTATATTCCAGAATTTGTGTTTCTCGTGTAAAAGGAAACCAAATCTATATATTTTCCCTGACATCATCGTGAAAGGAGCGGTGTAAAACACCACAACATTAAATTTGTTCATATTGAAGGCATTGTCAGCATTACAAAAGGAAGGAAGACATCTTACTACAGCTGGCCAGGGCCTTTTTAATGTGGTACAGTATCTCTGGTGCTTCCTTTGTTTGGTCAATCTGTACAAAGAAATGTAAGGATTTGGTCAATATGTACAAATAAATGTGAGGATTTGGTCAATCTGTACAAATAAATGTGAGGATTTGGTCAATATGTACAAATAAATGTGAGGATTTGGTCAATATGTACAAATAAATGTAAGGATTTGGTCAATATGTACAAATAAATGTAAGGATTTGGTCAATATGTACAAATAAATGTAAGGATTTGGTCAATATGTACAAATAAATGTGAGGATTTGGTCAATCTGTACAAATAAATGTGAGGATTTGGTCAATATGTACAAATAAATGTGAGGATTTGGTCAATCTGTACAAATAAATGTGAGGATTTGGTCAATATGTACAAATAAATGTAAGGATTTGGTCAATATGTACAAAGAAATGTAAGGATGTGAGGATTTGGTCAATATGTACAAAGAAATGTAAGGATTTGGTCAATATGTACAAAAATAAATGTGAGGATTTGGTCAATATGTACAAATAAATGTGAGGATTTGGTCAATCTGTACAAATAAATGTAAGGATTTGGTCAATATGTACAAAGAAATGTAAGGATTTGGTCAATATGTACAAAAATAAATGTGAGGATTTGGTCAATATGTACAAATAAATGTGAGGATTTGGTCAATATGTACAAATAAATGTGAGGATTTGGTCAATCTGTACAAATAAATGTGAGGATTTGGTCAATATGTACAAATAAATGTAAGGATTTGGTCAATCTGTACAAATAAATGTAAGGATTTGGTCAATATGTACAAAGAAATGTAAGGATTTGGTCAATATGTACAAAAATAAATGTGAGGATTTGGTCAATATGTACAAAGAAATGTGAGGATTTGGTCAATATGTACAAAGAAATGTGAGGATTTGGTCAATATGTACAAAGAAATGTAAGGATTTCCATTTGGTGTCTCTAAGCATAACTAAACTTACTACACAAAAATGATGAACATATCAATGCATGATAGATAGTATGTATATAAAAGCGAAAATAAAAACAAATACAAATTAAAAAGATTCCTGGACTCAAAGAAATATTTTATATTTAAAAATACTGTTCATTATTTTAAGAAATTAAATTAAAGTAGCAGTTACTGATAAGTCAAGCTGTTAACATATACAGTAAGATTATAAATTTTTGTGGGGTTTTAATTTTGGTTGATTTCATGTGTACACTCACAAACTACTGAACAGGACATTAAGTGGATACTGTTAAACAAAGAAATCAAATGCCCACAAAAAATATATATTTTCTAACAAAATTTTATTCCCACTAAAATGCATGATTTTACAGTCTCTTCAGTTTGAGATATAAAATTGTGTAAATAATCCTTTATAAACTGATTTTGAATGAATGAAATAAATATCAGTAATACAATGTCACTTACGTGTTGGTCACTGATACTTAGACAGAGGTCCATGTCGCTGGACATGGTTCCAAATCCACTCATGGAGGACCCAACAATATACAGACTGCAATCTGTCAAATTAAAAAGTTTGGTTGTAAAATTTTGGATTTCTCGTTGCTTCATGTCCTATCAACAGCCAGGGTCATTTAAGGACATGCCAGGTTTGGAGGCGGTGGAAGAAAGCCTGAGTTCCAGGAGAAAACAAGAGGCCCATAGGCCTTAACAGTTATCTGACTACAAAAACTTTCAGCAGGGAGAAGGGTTATTTTTTCTACTTTGAGTGAAATCTTACTAATTTTTGGTGAGGAGTAGGTAAGTGTGTAACAAGTGTTAACTTTTTTTTAACAGTACAGTTGGAGCTCAATCCAACTGGTGCAACTTAAGAAGTTTGAAGGTGTTTCACAGGAAACCGTGATTGTGCAATCATGTTACAAAAAGGCCTTCCTGACTGCCTTATCGAAGTTTTGACAAGGTTGGAAAATATTAACACTTTGTTGGCTACCTTTCCTTAACATTCCAACCAAGTTTAAGTCAATGACACCATTGGAACTGGAGAAGAAATCTAAATTGTTTTTTTTTTCAAGATGGTGGCCATCCTTGATTTCAGACATACCCGAAAAATAACAACACTTGGTCAGGACCAACTCAGAATCATTTTATGCAAGTTTGAGCTCAATTGCATTGGTGGAACTTGAGAAGAAATTCAAATATCAAAAGTTTATGCATGGTGGACGTGGACAGCAGACAATGGATGAAGCATGATGGCTAAAGGTCACCATGACCCTTTGGGTCAGATGACCTAAAAACACTGACCTGTGACCAGCACTTGATGTTGAAAAACAGCAATATCATATGTTCACACAAATCAACTCACAATCTAGGGACAAGATCAGATATTCATTTCATTTCCAATAAGTATGGAGTGATCTTTACAACACTCACATAAATGAAGGCACCAGTATATAAAGAGTAATTGACAGAATAATCACTTCATATTCAAAATTTTATACTTTCATGTTCAATAAATAATATCATTTTCTCTAATTTTCTCATCTGACTTTCTAACAAACATCACAAGTTACATCAGAAAGTATTTAAAATGTAATCAAAATCATAACATACTTGCACCTTTAAAATTTATATAATAGAGAATGTTTAGTGTTAAGTTTGGTCGGGACCAACAAAACACTTCATATTATACAAGGTCTTCCAGATAATGAGACTGGACTTTATAAACTATGGCTTGTAATATGTAAATAACACTTCCCTTTCTCAAGAAAGGATATAACTTCTTACCAAAGACTGGCACAGCGCATTATCATGATAGATATTGATCTGTACGGACTTACAAGGAAAAGCAGCAGTAATTATTGCCAGTAGTGCATCTCTCAACTCCATCTTCTTCTGTAATGCTGATTCTGTCTGGTGATTCTTCAGGAAGTAATCCAACATATCTTGACTTGCCTAGAGTGAAGAATACATCATATTATCATAACTCTTAAATACTGCAGCTCCGACTACTGTTGTTTACAAAGAAATAAACAAGAGTTTGCAGTCTGCTATTTTACTTAGGATTCCTTAAATTGGATTTCCAGGCTAGCAGTAATTTATTTATGAATTCAGAATTTCCTGTTATGATTGCTGATGAAATTTTAAAATATTTGGAATACTGATACAATTTCTCAGACTCATTAAAAAATCAATGCAATTCAAAATATATAAATGTTATTAAAGAGACTTTTTAAAGAGTGTTTGAATAAACAATAAAACAAATACTTTTTTTCAAAGATAAGTTCTATGATGTCCGATAGCAAAGAAGGACCTTTTTACTCAAAGTCTTAATTTCAATTCAACAAGCATTCAACAACTTGGCCAAGATATAGAAATATCTACGTCAATACCTTGGTAGTGCCAGCATAGGCAGGATTTTGGTAATGAGCAACATCATTATCCACACCCTGTCCCCACTGCAGGCCTCGAACTCGCTTTGTATCATCCCCATGTGGGGACTCTGCCCGCCTTCTGCAAATGCAAAGTTGTATTGGTACATTATCCAACAGATCAATCTCCAATATTGAATGTTTGAATAAGCAATTTTCCATAATAATGTATCACAGAGTTGGTTAAGATAAATCCTCACTCAAACTTAGGAAGAGTATGAATTTCTTGGTCACTGTATATGCTCTACAGCAAAAGACAATGCTCTATTAGTTATATCCCTAATCTACATCTAAATCAAGTCTTCATAAGATATCTTGTACAACAGCTTATCATCAAACAACGTATAGACCGACAAGCAGATCAACCAGTAACAAAGACTGGTATCATATCAATACTATCACTAGATGACTTGGCCATCATCAATTATCCAACGGTATTTCAACGATTACAATAGAATGATATGGGATACAGATTACTTGTTTCATGATACAGAATCAATACTAGCATTTAGAAAGATCAAATATATTTTATTTCAAACTGGTGTTTAACTAACAAATCAGCAATCACACATTTGAAATTTGACATCCGGGAGCAATATTTACACAACTTACATATTCTCTTATGTCAAAGTTATAAAAATCTTGATTTACAAAAATATGCCACTACACATTACATTGAATAGGAATGCATATCCAGATTTATATATACAGAATTTTTATATATATAATTACAACTGATTGACGAACAGTATTTTTGGAAGTTTTTGACAAACTTTTTATAGTTCATTGTGATGGAAACAAAGAAAACTTACTTTCCACTACCAGAAGTTCGATTCTGATTTGAATCTGAGTTTCTTGAACTTGGTCTTGAGTTTCTGCTTTGTGGCCTTTCATAATCCTTTGATGCCATGTCTGAAATCTCTTCTTCAGTTTCGTCTGTCGACACTATACCTTTTTCAAATTCACAAGGAGAAATGCTTCTATTAATAGCAGTAGACGAACAGCTTGGTTCTGGGTCACTTGGAGAATCACTTCTTGGGTCGTCTTGTTTAGGTGAATTATTCTGATCTGGATCTGAGGGTGAAGCACTCCTTTCACTACCATGCGGTGAAACACTTCTGTCCAAATTAGCAGGTGAAATTCTGCCCTCAATAGCCCTAATGTCACTACCTTGAAATTTCTCAGTTTGGAGACGGGCAAAATTTACGTTTTCCTTTTGATTGGTGCTCTCTGCAGCTGGACTAAACCTGTGTCTGTTGTAATATCGCTGGGCTATCAACTGATTTCTTTTCGCATCAATCTGCTTGAGAATTTCTGAATTATACTGGTTAGCATACCTGATTTGCTGTGGAAGGTTTGGAGTTCTGCTTGCAAGATTTGCAACAGCAATTTGAGAATTATTCACCAGATTGATATTTTTTACCAGTGTACTATTTGATACAAGCGTGTTGTTAGCCACTAGAGTCTTATTAGCAACAATTGTATTATTCCTTACAACTGTATCATGAGTATCATTTCTAATTATCGTGTTGTTTGAGACAATAGTTTTATTGGTAACGACTGTCTTACTTCCAGGACTCTGATGAATGTTTGCTTTTTGAAGAATCACTCTGCGGATTTGTTCATTCTCAACAGGAGCTTGCTGCAAAGGGGCACCAGTAGCAACATTGTTGTTCAAAATATTCACACAGATTGGTACATTTGGGGTAGGTTTTGGTCCTGTAGAAAACTGTTGTGTTTGACTCCTAACAGCAGAATAATGCTGAGCTTGGCCACTGCCACCAATGACTGTGGAACTATATTGCTGGGACTGAGTCTGACTCCTAACTGAGACTGTCGGAACTAGAGGGGCAGGCTTTACTGTGTATGGCAAGGAACCGTAACCTGTAGGAACAGCAGGCATGCGCAGTGGCTGTCCAGAAACAGCTTGAGGGGGTATTCGCGTCCTGAAAATCAATGAATTACCAGTTTAGATACCAATTTAAATATAATATGCAATTAAAAAAGTCAACTACAAAGTGGATATACCAATCCGAAAAACCGAAGTTTTTGAAAGAAAAAGCAACTCCATAATCACCTGTATGTGGCTTGTTGAGACTGTTGACCAAATCGGTACATAGAATTCAGTATGACAGGTCGTTGTTGCTGCTGTTGCTGTCCAGGTACAATGCCATAGGGGGAAGCCACAGATCCATTTGATAATATAACATTACCACGATACATACTTCGATTTCACAAAGAGCAGGGGTGTTTATTTCAGGGCAGACATCTTACAGGTATCTTTTTATGATCTGCATTGCAAAGAAATGAGGCAATTTATATAAAATACATCTACACAAGCATGCATATGTATTACCTATTAAAGAAGTACTCCAATGAGAATTCTTTAATTGTCAGAATAACCAAACCTTCTATTTCTATATGACTGTTACATAACATGTGATATATAACAAAGATAATAAACAGCAGCATTTAGCTACAAAATACACCACATTCAGTTTTTCTTAATCAGAGTTGCAAAAGACATGGTCATAGAATTAAAATTGAAATAAAGCAGGTTATAGCTTTGATTTAGATCATTATTCAATAATATCAAACTTCAAATTCCTGTTATGTCAAACCCCTATTGTGAATCAATTTTTATTGCCGAGGGATAAATTATTCAAATCTAAAGAGAAAATGCTTATATACATCTTATGACATTTGAAAGTTTTCTCATTGCACATGTAACTGGGGTCAACACCCTACTTATCAGTCATTAGCTACTTGTGTTTAAGAACATTCAGCATTGAGGTAAAGAGGAGATATTTAAAATCTATATATGATAAATTCTACTTCCAAAAGATGTCAAATGAAAGTGAACTCATCCAAACCTAAAAACACTAGGCGAGTTGTGGCATCTTGTAGCATTATTATACTTATTTGTTGCAGATGAGAGCAATTATTGAATTGTTATAAACCATCATTTTAGTATTTTGTGATGCATCTATAACCATGCTAAAGCCTTCCAATGATTTCACACAAATATTCTCCCCCTCAAATGATCATGTACTTCATATTCACTAAATTTATTACATTGGTCCAACTTTATATATTCCTCACTTATCCAATCAATGATTCAATGTGCTTTTGGGTGTGTTTTGGTGTGTTTGATGGTATTTATGGGTGTTTTAGGTAAATCGTAGTGCCATGATCTAGTAAGCATCTGCTACTACCACCAGCTATGATGGTATTTACGGGTGTTTTAGGTAAATCGGAGTGACAAGTATCTAGTAAGCATCTGCTGCTAACACCAGCTATGATGGTATTTATGGGTGTTTTAGGTAAATCGGAGTGACAAGTATCTAGTAAGCATCTGCTGCTAACACCAGCTATGATGGTATTTATGGGTGTTTAGGTAAATCGTAGTGCCAGGTATCTACAAAGCATCTGCTACAAACAACAGCTACAGATTATGAGTCCAAATGGGCTATATATAATTAACCGTTACGCTTCATTAGGCGAGCTAATGTCAACAGATGTAGGCCAAAAAAAATGTCCAATGCTCCATCTTTATTGAGGGTAATCCATGACAGCTTTAAGCGATATTGAAACAAAGTAACACATTTTGTGACGACTAAAAACTGAATTGTGCACCAACAAAATGATAAAAGAGGAAAATCTGTTATTATCACCTTTGTTGTTGGTAGGTCCTATGAACGTATATTTTGTCTACGATCTGCAAGCGTCAGCTGGAGAGAGTAGACGATCACACATTGTCTGTAACACCACTTAACATCAAGCATACAATTTGAAATTGTTCGTTCAAGGAAGCAAGCACACGTTAAACTTACATCACCGTAGATATGGGAATTAAACGTCTGCTTACAAAATTTTTGTTTGCTTTCTTATCATCGTCTTCGCTTGAGCACTGGTCGTAGGAACTTCCGGTTCAGCAGCAAGATAAATTCTATTTTTCTGTTGTCTATCAAATAAAAACAAAGATCAATTAGCAATGGGAAAATCATTACTTATTTTAGCCATAAAATGCTATAATCTGTATAAATGAATTTAATGCGGTTAAATTTAGAAATATTTTGCGCGGAATAGTAATGTGGCCGCCTCCATGATGAAAACCACGCATCTTGTGTGAAATATGCTGTTAGTGTTACATATTCGTGGAATTACCTTCTGACGATTACTAGGGTTGGAACACAATAACTGGTTGAATTGTGTGTTATAAAGGAGGAGGTTGTGAAGATTATACAGGTGTGTATGATGACTTATGTTTATAACCCAGATGCTGGACTGTACTCACCAGAAAATGATGTATGTTTACTGGAAATTTGTGTACGAGACACGTCGTGACAAGTTACATAATGTATCCAGATGATATCAAAGACTAAATAATCTATTTGTCTCAAAAGTTGGCACAACAGATTTTAAATTGTTTAGCTTTCTAGTTTTATTTATTTTCAAAAATAGTAATTTACTTTTCAGAAAACTGGTTTATATACACAACAAAGATAATTACAATTTCTTCTCTATAGCTTTACAAAGAGATTTTGACAGTTCCTTACCCCTCTGTACTATATTTCCCAGGATGTATCAATTTTAGATAGTTAGGCCGAAGTAGGTATAGGTCTCTGTTTGTAACAACTACTAGAAACGATAATACACATCATGACTGCCATTTTGACTGTATCACTATATATAGTTGTCAATATTTTAAATACTAAGGTGTTAGATTTTCTTATATTGCTCAGGAACCGTGTTGTATATAAGGTGGTATCAAAAATAGAAAAGTGGCACCATTGTTAGCTTCAGTGCAAAATATTTATGAAAGTTAAAAAATTAATTTCATTTGAAGCCACTTTACATGATATGCAAGAAAATGTATCTGTATCAAAAATGCAATATCAAAATTTTATTTCAATGATGAAAGGTGACATTACTTATATATACATAGCTCCAATCAGGTGAGGAAGAGGAGGAGGGAGAAGAATGAGCATTGTTAATTGCCGATATGAATATCAACCAAATGTTTGGAAAAGTTTAAATCCAATTATTAGTTCAAAAGGATTCAAATGAAATTAAACTCACTGGCGAATTTATTAGCACCTCACATTTACAGTTGTGAAAAGATCTTTTGTAAATTTGTATATGCACACATTCCCTTCACAGGTAAAAAGATGAGGAATCTGGAATTGTTGAACCTGATCAAGTTGTCTCCCTTGAGTGAATTATGTGGAACACACTGTTCAAGCATAGACTGCGACACAGGAACTGTTTATTGTGCAACATCCACACATTTGGTTGGACTAGACCCAAATAATGGACAGGTACCTTCAAATTAAGTTTTGTCTGTTTGTCTGTTCATTAGTAATCACTATTTCCCAGGAACTGCTACAGGGGTGTTCCAGAAACTAAGGCCACTTTTGCGTAGCCTGACTCCAAACATCCAGTTGGCACAGAAGTATTCCATGATAAATGAACACACCTGTTACAGATATTGATAAATGTTATATATACTAAAAGTGCACAGCTTCAGAATTTTCTGTCAAACATAAAACAATGTTCCAATGATAGTATATGTTCCATTTTATTTGATGGAATTTTGATAGATTCAGCTGGTTCATATAGAAATAAGGGTATATCTCAAAATGCCAACATTTTTAATATCTGTACAGGTGAATCTCAGGTAAAAATCCAGGTGGAAAAAGACAGCTTATAGTTATATGAAAAGATGTATAATTGACTTTCCATTGTTTCCTAAAACACCACCTTCATATTGTTTTTAAAAAATGTTGGCATTCAGAGAATACCCCAGAAATGGTTGCTAAAAAAGGATGAAGATAAGAAAAGATAAATTTTCCCCCGCAAGGGTCTTTTATTCGGTTTTTCCTTTTTCAACTATTTCAAGATAGTTATTAACGCTCAAATGTTTCATGTCACTTTATTAATTTTATGTATTAATTTTTTTCAGTTGACAGGGGTTGTCTCTCTTGTTGATGAGGCATTTGTACCAGCAGATGGCAGTGGTTGTATTGTGGGTATACAGTATCTGGCTGACCAGCAGGCTGTATGTGTTGCTACCAATACTGGCAATCTGGTGTTGTGGCATGTCACCATGGGACAGGTAGTCATTCATAGCCACCAGTACAGTAAGGAATATCTTTGATAAGGTTGCATGATATCGGTACCAGTTAATTTCATAACTGGTTCAAAGGCTGAGTGAAAATATGTGAAGTAATCCGGCAATGGAGTGCCATCATTTGTTGACTATTCTGCGTAGAAATTGTTTGATTTTCAAGTAACGTTCAAAAAATCAACAAACAGCAATCTTCAGAAAAAAGTATAGGTATAAGAAATAGTATTCATTTGAGTTTATCTTGGTTTCGTACTTGCAGTTCTTTGTTTGTGTGATAATAGTAAACATTTTATCACAGCTGGAATGTGTGGGATCTGTAGATTCTGGTTTGACCTCTATGACCTGGAGTCCTGACCTTGAACTTCTCATTCTCACAACAGGTAACCTATTGTGATGATGATAGTCAACATAAGCTACTAATTCCACTGTATAAATTGATTTGTATAATGTAACTTGTGTAAGACAGACCTTTCCATACTGCTTACATACGGTTAAAATACAAAAATGTATTAGGTAATTGTAATCTTTATACTACCTTGTATGTATTAAGTGTTACCTGACTCCCTATATAATTGCAAATTACACATTTTGGACTAATTTCCTGGAAAATTGCTGAAATGCCATAACAACCAGGTTGATAGCTTTGATTGTTGTCTGGCATAGAACATTCAAAGTATTCAAATGATTACAGTGAACCATATTTCTATTTATGTTTATCAGTGTAAATTCTCAGTATGTCATACATATGTCTAGACAAACACTTTCATTAATTTCTCAGTTTTAATGGCATATATCAGATTATTTTGGGTTATTCTGGTAAGAAAACAGTCGTTTCATGCCTTTAATGTTAGTCATCAGTCAGACCGATTTCCCTTCGATGTTGGGTCCAACCCAATTAACTGTTTCTCTTGGAATGTGGCCATGGGAAGCAGTTAATCATAATTGGTTCCATCACCTGGAGACTACAAACTGATAAGGCATGAGACAATTGGGCTGCTTTTATGTAACCTGGTTGAAACGGTTCATGTGGTCTGGAATTATTCCACTGTACAGGAACACACATGTACTGGATGTTGGACCTGACATATGCTCAAAATGCACAGTTTCCTAATGTCTTATCAGGCATAAAACAGTTAACTAAAATCAAGATACCATCAATATCACTCATATTTATAGCACAATGCTCCCAGAAATATGTGAGTGCACCAACTCTACTTTTTATGCTAAAATTCTGAAAACTAGTGATATTGAGCATGTTAGTTTTTGACAAGTATTGCTGGATGCCTCAAACTGCACATGCCAAATATTCCACAGTCCAGCCTGTGTTCCAATCAGTATCTGGCTTTTTTCTTGCAGGTTCAAATGGTCAAATCTCTTTTAACTGTTTATGCAAAAGTGCATGCAAATAAAGTCTCACTGTCAGGGGAGAATACTCCAAGTAGATAAAAGTTTAAATAGATGTTACAGTGCATTTATAGCTTACCTTGTTTTTACTATAAATAAATCTGTGATCTAATGATTCTTACAATACAAAATACTACTACCTGCCTTGTCATCTGCTTAACTGGTTTTACAGTTGAGAGAAAATTCCATATTTATTAATTTCTAAATATAAAAATAAGTCATTCATGTATTCTTTATCAACAGGGCAAAATACCTTCATAATGATGACCAGAGAGTTTGACCCTATCACAGAAAATTCTCTCCATCCAGAGAATTTTGGTGAAGGTAAACCAGTTTGATAGAAAATTCATTAATTGAAATAGATTAATTACGATCATATATATTCATGTAATGTATCATAATTTATTGATAAATACAAATTTGTGTCAAAATAGCTAGCAATGTATATTGGTTTTCTCAGACAAAGGTAATGTAAATGTACTTATTTGCACTTGCTCTGAAAATATTGTGCTGAAATTTCTGTACTTTGTTTATGTAGCAATATAATTGTGTGTTTTTGCAGAAAACTCTGATAGGAAACTTTGACATATAGTGTAGGTTTTATTTTCGGCATAATGAGATCACATCTTGAAAAATTGTTTGAAACGTTCTCATGTAAATGTAGTACTGACTATTTTGTATCTGCCTGGAGCGATATATACAATTTGATAGAACCTCAGATTAACAGTGAAAAATAGTGAAATAGAAATGAAAAAATTCCATCCATACTACATCAAGTGATTGATAGGTCTTTAAGTACTGAATCATGAGAAATCTTCATCTGGCAGCTGTGATTCCACATGGAAACATCTGGTATTGTTTCTGTCATTGACAGCCCAGTTTGTAACGGTGGGATGGGGTAAAAAGGAGACACAATTTCACGGATCAGCGGGCAAGGAAGCTGCTAAACAAAAAGCAGAGGTAAGTCAAATGGTTCTGTACTTGAGGATTGATTGATTTATTTACAGATTCAGATATCGATCACATCATTCTACTTTCATTTTCATTACATTTACTACTGAAGAGAGAGCCTATTGTCACCACTTTGCCCGTCCATCATAATTTTGTCCAGAGCATATCACAAAAACTATAAGAGGTATCTACATGAATCTTTATAGGTAGATAAAACTATAACTTCCTTTTGCATAATTTTGGAGTTATTGCCCTTTGTTATTTTTCATACTTAAATTTTGTCAAAACTAGGTCTGTTGGAACTAGTGTTTATTCAGGGAACATCCATTGGTTCTACTAATTCTCTTGTCTCTTGTCTATATATCGACAAAAACTGAGGATAAATTTCATTGCCAAGAATATCAGACAAGTCTTTGCAACTTACTGCTATAAAGACAATGCAACCTAATAGCAATTATACACATTGTATATGTATATTATATTAAATTACCTTTCTGATCTTTACAATGTAAATGTACAGGAGGTGAAGCCTGCATTGCAATGGGATGACCAGTTGCCAAGGGTCAGTTGGCGAGGGGACGGTCAGCTTTTTGTGATAAGCACCATCAGCCCAGACACAGGTTAGATATCATAGATTAACCTTAGCTTGGAATGTGTACTTGACTTTTTATAGAGATCTGTGGGGAAAGAAAATTTGATATAAATAACTTTCTGTTGTGTATATATATCATTATAGAAATACTGTTTTGATTTTTGTCGTCAGAAATCTAACTCTGTAGGTTATATAGAAATACACATAGTGTAAGTAAGATAAAAATCGATGTTGATAATGCTGTTTTCAAACTGAAGATTTGAATTATATTGATGATGTTATGTGGTAAATATTAGTTAACATTACTTTGTTGATGTAATCTAGGAGCACGCAAATTACGAGTTTGGAACAGAGAATGTGAGCACCAGTCGACCAGTGAAAACGTAGATGGAGTAGAGCAAGCATTGGCATGGAGGTATCTGATCTGATCATTTTGGCCAATTGTTTTAAATATACTGTGTAAACTTTTGAAATTTGACAACAATTGTGAAACAAGCTATCAGCTTACAGTACAGGTATAGGGTAATAAGTCTTGTTGGCCTGGATGGAAGGGCACAAGGGGTCTTACTGTGGGGGGAAACTGGAATACCTTAGGAAAACCCATGTGGTTGGGCAGGTGACCTATACCTTTGCACATTCATTCAAGGAATTGAAACACAAATGGCTAGGTTAAAAGCGAGTGTGTTACCACTGTGCCATCTGATCACCCACTTGTTTTATCATGTATTGTTTTTCACATAGATTTTATACCCAAGCCATTTTATGGACAGCAAATAGTGTTGCCAAGATAAGTCAATTTGAGTTCCATCACATTCCATCTGGTCCTGAATCAGTGTTTATTCATCCTAGTACTTTCATCTTTTATTTCATTTATGAGAGCTTAACTTAGGAAGATAAAATCATGTTTTATAATTCAGAGGTCAAGGTCACTGTTGGTAAAGTTTCAACAGTTTTTTAATCCAATAATCCCCGCAGAAGGCTAATTTTGGTACACAGATTTTAAAAATGCGATGAATGAAATACATTGTAAAGAATTTCCCAAAAGAATTCATCAACACAGATCTTTATTTTTCAGTTTTAGTTTATACAGGTAAAATATCACTGACCAATACTTAAGATTCTGGTTTCACGTCAATGTTTCAGGCCTTCAGGTAATCTGATTGCAAGTACAATGAGACGACCAAATAAACATGAAGTGATCTTTTTTGAAAAGAATGGATTGAGACATGGTGAATTCACGCTTCCTTTTGGTGTCAATGACATACAGGTAGATATACTGATACAAGAAACGCTTATTAGTAAATACATGTACAAAGGATCATGGCTAATTCATACCAGCAGGTAGATATAACGATACTAGGGATGGCTATTAGTGAAGGCTTACCTGTAAATACATGTACAAAGGATCCTGGCTAATTCATACCAGCAGGTAGATATAATGATACTAGGGATGGTTATTAGTGAAGGCTTACCTGTAAATACATGTACCTAGGATCATGGCTTATTCATACCAGCAGGTAGATATAATGATACTAGAGATGTTCATCATTGTAGGCTTATCTGTAAACACAGGTAACTAAGATCATGGCTATTTTATCCCAAAAGGTAGATATAAAGGTAACAGGGGTAGCCTTTGGTACAGACTTTCCTGTAACATAGGTACCACATTCCCTTCTTAATCTGGACACACAAGGGGGATCCTCATTCATGAGGTATGCAGGTAGATACAGGTAAACGACATACCGATAGATATCTAACTGAAATAATTCATTGAAGTATCCTCACCCTCAATGAAACCATCGTTTATTTACGATGTTAATATCTAGAAATTGCATAGGGATCTCGCCATACAGAGTTATGAGATTTTATCATTAATATTTACAAGTTTAAATATTTGAGAATGATAAAAATTTAATTGTTGTGAAATAAAGTTTATTTCACTGGTGTGGTGAGTTTGTAAGAATACAGTATCAGTTATGGTTATAGTTTTTTCACTATTTTTTTAGGTTTTCACCGTGAGATTTATTCTGTCCTTTCCAATTATAATTCTGAAGGTGTGACTAAAATTTGTCTGTTGTGATTGGACAGGTGACAGAGCTATGCTGGAACCTCGACTCATCAGTACTAATGCTGAAACTGAAGGAACTGGTATCAAACACGAGTGGTGATGTTATACCCCGGACATATGGTATGATCTTGACAATTCTCTTTTCAATTTTAACATAAACTTCTATTTCCGTTTTTATAAAATCATGCATTATTACAATGCCATGTTCAATGATAAAAAGAGGATGGATCTGTTTGTGGAAATACTTTTATTAACATACATAATGAAAAATATGTTGTGAATTTTAAACACTTGTAATATTTTTGTTACTTTTGTTTGTTTTCCTGAAGAAATATCTAATGAATGGAAATTCATAAGACAAAGCCATCTTTGTTGCTTTAAACTTAGAAATAAGGTATTTTATATATCAATATTCTATTTCTTTCACTAGCTTATGTAAGGTTTATGTAATGCATTATAATAGAATCTGTCTTTGAAATTACTTTTGAACATTCAGTTTTGCCATGACATGTCCCAGGGATGCAGAGAGTGAAAGTGATTGTAACCCCTTGAGTATTGAGGATGTTTCTCTTCACACTGTTCTGTCTATGTCATAGTTATACTGTAGTCATTGTATATAATTATATATAATTAACATTTTCATTAACAGTGCAGTTATGGACGATGAATAATTATCATTGGTACTTGAAGCAAAGTCTACACTTCGATGCCACAGAAGATGATAAAATAGTATCAGTTGTTTGGGACCCAGAACATGCATATCGTCTCCATATAATGTGTTTTGGAGGGAAATATCTACAGTATACATGGTCCTGGGCCACCCACTTCAGTTCAGGGATTTCCAAGGACAACCAAGCATTAGTGGCTGTGATTGATGGAGGTAGAGACAATGTTTCTTCATTACAGTATATATATACAGCAGTAAAATCATGTCTGGTATCAAATATGTTAAATGTCAATTTTCTTGCACTGCAATAAATCCTTCTGCAGACTCTGATGATACTTGTATTATAGCCCCCTGGGTTTCTTGTGGTAGAAAAATGACATATTTACTCAAAGTCTGTATTCTTATTTTTTTTCTGATAACAGAACAAAATGTACTGACTGTAAATCACTTTGGCTTTGTGAAAACTTTATTTCAAGAACTTACATCTTCAGACATATTTATGAATGCATGATTTTGTCTATGGTGATCTAGAAATGGCGTTAAATTCATGAGTGATGAGCTGTAGTAGACATACACTCTTCAAGACTAAAAATAAATCTGATGATAACGTGAAAATAAATATGACGCTAACGTGAAAATAAATCGTACACTAAATAGATAAGTGGTAAGTGTATACCTCTGACTGTCAGTCTCATTTTCATTGGACTTCATATTTAGATCAAGTTCTTGGTAAATGATTGTCGTTGAATGTTGTTTTTTGCTTTTGTTTTGTTTTTTTTGTTTTGGTTTTTTTATTGTTGTTGATATGGCAGTAAAATCTCCTAAAGGTGAAAACATCACATTATTACTTTATCAAATTGCAAAAAAAGGCAGGAAATTATTTAAATGTACAGTAAGGAATAAACCCTGAAGATACTTAAGCACAAATAATTGTGCATCGTACCAGAAAAAATTGTTCACATTAAAGTTCCAGCATCTCCTGCTATTTTACAGATCGACTATTGCTGACCCCAATGAGAGATATGGTAACTCCACCTCCCATGTCAGCCTACTATCTACAACTCCCAAGTCCTATCAACCAGGTGGCTTTCTGTGTCCAGGGAAACCCTAATAACATGGCATTGATATTAGTGGACGGCAGAGTGTGTATTTACACGTTTGGTATGTCTATTGGTGCTTAAGATGTAATATTTCTGAGGTTCAATTTGATTCCCATTTGACCAGCAAGTATAGTCGCTTTCACATGATTGAAATGGTTGGGCTGCTCGAAACTGCAAGAGCAACACCAGGCAGAAATTGAGACCAATGCTGGAGTGCAGAATATTTTTCACATGCAGTTTGAGGGGACCAACCATATCTGTCCACACAAACTGGCTGAATATTATTAATCAGACTTAATGCATAAAACAGGGCTGTTGCACACAAATATTTATGAAAATAAAACAATATTCAGTACAGAAAGTGTGCATTTTGAGTTTTTATATTTCTGTAATCAGGCATTATAGCAATCATTTATTCTGTGCTGCCTGAACCATTTGAACTGGATGATGTGAAAGCAGCCTGTGATTTAGTCACACGAGCATGTAAATGTTTGTGTACATCCAAATACTAAACATTCCTTTACATCTACCATGATCCCTAACCAGGGCAGTTTGTGTTTCTCAGGAAGATGAGATCAAGGACTGCCCGTGATGGGTCAGAATAGCAGACAACAGGAACTTAAGGACGTTCGTTATGTAGATTTCTAATGTAACATTTCAGGCATAAATCGGGACAGACTTAAAAATATCAATACAGGTCTCAAAAGGCTTAGAGCTCATCAGAAAGCAAAATAAAATCAGTAGGTCTGCTTTTATTTCATGGAAAAGTAACTTTAATCCAACTGGTCAAATCAATAAACAAAATACAGTCCTGAGGTTCAATAAGGTAGCCCCAAAATTTTGAGAAGGTGACCCTGCCTCAAAATAACCTTGTTTAGGAGCAATAAACCCAGCAATACAACAAACAAACCTTGGATATATCAACAGTTGTCATCAGCTATATAATGAATCCATTGATCTTTATCCCTAACTCTGACCCATTAGGCAGAGGACTTGTTTATAAGCTTGTTTATAACTTGGCTACTTCCATTAAATCAAAGTGATTTTATAAAACACTTTTTGAAATCTTTTATATGATAAATAATTTTTCTTTCAGTTTTTATTTAATACATTGAAGCAAAAAATCATGCCAGAATAAATTCTACAAATATGAATTTGTGATAAAGCATGTGTTGATCTGTCTTCCCTTATTAGATGTTGAACCTGCTGGTCAGGACTTGCAGAAGGATAGTACAGTAAAGTTTGATGTCACATTAGGTGAGGGGTTTACCTTGTGTTGTCAAACGCCACGTCTTCAGGGAATCTACAGGTAAGTCATTAGGTGAGGAGTTGTCATTGTGTTGTCAAACACCATGTCTGCAGAGAATCTCCTGGTGATTATGATATGTTTAATAAATACATATATATGTACGTTAAAGGTCTGATGCAATTATTTTAATGTCACTCAGAGCATTATGCATAGTTTGTCAGTCGTTCTAGCTCATCTTGTGTATACCTACAAACTTCACTGAAATGAATAGTTGTGATATCTTTTAACTTATTTCAGAAAATATGAAAATTTGTAATTTTCCTTTTTCATGTATTCCATCAGTATTGAAGGTCTGCCATCAGACATGCAGAAAGCACCTATAACCATGCATCACTTTGTTTGGTTGACCTCTGAACTCATACTATTCTGTGCCCAGGATTTGAGTCATTCCCAGAACTCAGTTCTTCATTGCGCTGAGCTTAAGCTTGACACTGATAATCCTCAGCTGCTGGTCAAGTAAGTTTTCATCTTTGTTTTAAATTTGATGTACACTAAGAGGAAAAATATACACAACTTCAACTTTATGGTTTATTAAAATAATATTTATCAGCAATATTCCTAAGTGTGAAATGCAATATTAAACTTCAAATATTGGACCATACGTCTTCAAACTTTCTGAGATTCTTAACAAATGAGGACTCCATTTGGCAACAATGAATTAGGGTACCTAAATGTACACAAAGTTGAAGTAACAGCATTTCTCAAACTGATCCCTAATATCATGTGTCCTACCTAAACAGCTGTGGCATCTCTAATTCACCATGAAATGGATTTCATAAGGACTTAGACTGTCTGTAGAGGAATGTTATTCCCTTCCTCAGTAAGTGTGTTGGCAAATTGGTTATTTGGGATGTTTGCTTGATTCGGAACTCTTTTGGCTAATTTACCCTACAAGTGTTCAAGTGGGAGCAACTCGAGGCTATATGGAGGCCAATTGATAGGGACCATGTTTCTGGACTGAAAGAAAATCCCTACAAACTCTAGAGTGGTCCAGTGTTATCATGCTGAAAGGTCAAATGGTGCCTTATCATGAAAGGCACAACACAAGGCCTCATTATCTCATCTTGATAGCATACAGCAATTAAATTTTTGATGATCACTAACCACTGGATTTCTTTTTTTCTAGAAACAGCATTGACATCGAGAGTTTTGTATTCAAGATGGCCATCAATGCAGAGACTGGTTCTGTAGCCTTACAACTGTGTAATGGTTCTGTTCTCAAGTTTGATCCAGGTATCTGATTATATAGTTCTTATATCAAACACCTAGAAATGTGTTTCATGTACTGTATCTTACTGGCGTTCATAATTAGTTCTAATTAAAAGTGATTTAGTGATGTAGCATTTTGATGCTAATTATACATCGTTTTCTTACAAATTCAAAAATTTATACTGTTAATAGATAATTTATTCAAACTTGGAGAAAAAAAAAGATAGCAACATCTAATTAAAAGGGGTTATTTTCGGTCTGAAAAAAAATTTATGACATGCAAAAATAAAAAGCATCTATATTGACTCAGTACACAACAACTTTGAATAATTTATTTAAAATTTTTCCAGATTGTGATATTGTGTTACCATGGGAGACAAGTTCCGGGATGGATCTATCCTTTCCTGTCCCCTGTCCATATATGTGTGTCTGTGATGTTGGTGGAGAGGTAAATATTACTTTGTTACCAGCTTTGTTTCCTCTGGTAAATTTTTTTTTCTATTGTGGTGTTGATGTTTTAAGTACTCCTTACAAAAAGTGTTGGTATAAATGTTATGTTTTTCTTTGCTAGTAAAATTGTGTTCAACACATTATTTCATTGCCCTGTGATTTTGATCGGAAAGTGATAGAAAATATGACACACGCTTGTTAGGTTTGGTAAAAATGGTTGACTACTTTACGGATTGAAAATTAAACAGAAAACTTGTTTAGTTATGACTAAATAGCAATCGAAACAACATTTGACCCTGCATTAATTAGGCTTTCTTGCATGTAGTTTTACACCTCTGAAAATGGCAAGTGGTGTGCCTTGTATAACAAAGCTTTCCTGTTTATGGGTATACATTTGGTCCAGATTTGCATTGGCTAAGCCTCCTACGTAACAAACACAACACATTTACCTGAACAATATATCTTTTATCTACAAAACGATAAAAAAACAAAAGTAATACAGAAGTTATAGAAATCAAATTGCCTTTCTGACTTATGATTATGAAATTTTAGATGATTCATTGCAGAGAAGAAAAAAGACATCCATTGAATGTTTACACATGTATTGCCTGTATAATGAGTCTCTATACTCTAAGACTGGTCATGTATGGCACTTTGTTAACAAACCACTCAAAATTGTGCATACGTCGTGTAGCACACATCGCGCATTGTGTAACGTTGTCCAATCCCACAACTGTACCAGTCCTGATTTAGTATTTTACACATAGTTAAGTAATTGATTTCTGCCCATTGTGTTTGTGTTTTATGCAGGAAGTAGTCATAGGACTGACTGAGAGGTACCGACTTTATGTCAATGAAGTGGAGGTAAGTAGAAGGTGGGGCAGATAATTAGGGTAGGACAGTATTGGGAGATGTGGAGGGAGGGTGTTGGTAGATGTGGAGGGAGGATGGGGATGGAGGTTGGGATGAGTTGGTGGGTGGATGGAGGTGAAGGGAAAAAGGGAATGGAGGATGAGGTGGGTGGGTATTGTTGGACGTGGAGGTTTGGGTTGGAGGGAATTGGTGGAGGTGGAGGCAGGCTAGGGATGTTGTTAGAGGAGGAGGTTGGGGTGGGAGGATGTAGATGGAGTTGGAGATTGGAATGGAATTGAATTGATGGAGGTGAAGTGAGGATGGGAGGGTATTGGTGGACGTGGAGGTTTGGGTTGGAGGGAATTGGTGGAGGTGGAGGCAGGCTAGGGATGTTGTTAGAGGAGGAGGTTGGGGTGGGAGGATGTAGATGGAGTTGGAGATTGGAATGGAATTGAATTGATGGAGGTGAAGTGAGGATGGGAGGGTATTGGTGGACGTGGAGGTTTGGGTTGGAGGGAATTGGTGGAGGTGGAGGCAGGCTAGGGGTGGAAGTTGTGGTGGGAGGATGTTGTAGAGGAGGAGGTTGGGGTGGGAGGATGTAGATGGAGTTGGAGATTGGAGTGGAATTGAATTGATGGAGGTGAAGTGAGGATGGGAGGGTATTGGTGGACGTGGAGGTTTGGGTTGGAGGGAATTGGTGGAGGTGGAGGCAGGCTAGGGGTGGAAGTTGTGGTGGGAGGATGTTGTTAGAGGAGGAGGTTGGGGTGGGAGGATGTAGATGGAGTTGGAGATTGGAGTGGAATTGAATTGATGGAGGTGAAGTGAGGATGGGAGGGTATTGGTGGAGGTGGAAGGAGGTTTATTGTGGAAGTTGGGATGGGTGGATGGAAATTGGGTAAGGGATGATAATTTGTCTTGTACTACACATTTCTGTTTTACACACTAGTTCATTTTCATTGCTGCACCTTATTTAACTATTTGCAAAGGAAGAAAAAAAATTTTTTTTCTCTTGACATTTTCAGTTTCAATAGTTGCATAATCAATAAAGTTACTTTATCTGTTGTTAACATCTGCATTTTTGGGAGTCACTCCTAAACTGGTTAAATCATCTCATTTCATTTCTTTAAACTATTAATTTGATTATTTAATTTGATTGTTTTCATGATATTATATATCAAAAATGTTTTTATCTTAATAATTAATTCAAGTAATTGTCTCCAACAATATGTTTTACTTAAATCACACAAACATTATTATGTTATCAGTAAGTAGTTACCTAGAGTAGTGGTAGGTAGTTACCTAGAGTAGTGGTAGGTAGTTACCTAGAGTAGTGGTAGGTAGTTACCTAGAGTAGTGGTAGGTAGTTACCTAGAGTAGTGGTAGGTAGTTACCTAGAGTAGTGGTAGGTAGTTACCTAGAGTAGTGGTAGGTAGTTACCTAGACTAGTGGTAGGTAGTTACCTAGACTAGTGGTAGGTAGTTACCTAGACTAGTGGTAGGTAGTTACCTAGACTAGTGGTAGGTAGTTACCTAGACTAGTGGTAGGTAGTTACCAAGACTAGTGGTAGGTAGTTACCTAGAGTAGTGGTAGGTAGTTACCTAGACTAGTGGTAGGTAGTTACCTAGACTAGTGGTAGGTAGTTACCTAGACTAGTGGTAGGTAGTTACCTAGAGTAGTGGTAGGTAGTTACCTAGACTAGTGGTAGGTAGTTACCTAGAGTAGTGGTAGGTAGTTACCTAGACTAGTGGTAGGTGTTGTAGTGGTAGGTGTTGTTGTCTGTTGTTCCATTATCAAGGATCTTAAAATCGAGGTTGCTTTGTCCCTTATTTTTACATTGACATCCATAAAAAGCGAGCTTTTGTCCATTCTTTTTGTGTCATAATCTATATAATTATCACTGCTTTGTCAAATCATTTTGCATTCGTTGTGAATTCTTTGTCCATTCGTAAGTAAAATCCTTACAGGTAGCATCCAACTGTACTTCACTGGCTGTACACAGAGAATACCTCCTTCTGACAACCCTCACTCACACCTGTCGCTGTATCAGCAGACACACTAAGGTCCAAGGTAAGGTCAAACTGTTACTAAGCAACAATTACCAGATCAGTATAAACTAGATCTAGATGTAACTAAGCAACGATAGCCAGATCAGTTTACACTATTAATATCTGATGACATTTATCACATAATTTCCAAATTACGTTAAAAATATCAAATTACGGATATTTGCATTTTAAAATTATTATCATACAATTTTGATCCATAAATGGAAGATTTTAAAACAATTATTTTTAATGTTGTTTTCTTTTATTATTCAAAACTCCATGGTTTTGTAAAAAGCTCAATGCATTTTGTTTTTTTTTTTTTTTTAATTTAGAAATTATAAGACCGATCATAATTATCTCTATCATTAAGTTTTTATTTTAGGTACAGTATTAATTTGTCATTTTTTGGTTCTGTCTATCAAAAGTAAACTGTAGAACTCCCTACAAATCAGTATACAGATTGTCAATTCTCATAAAAAATACAAAAAAATATATAGCTCCTTCATAGGACATAGAGCCATCAGAAAAGTATTTATTGAAGTTTTCTAGTTTTAGCTCTTTTTTAAGGTACATGTATTTGCAAAGGTTATTTGTGTCATGTGTTCTAGTTCTGCCTACACTGGCCGACGGAAAGGCTCACCCATTTGATGAGAGTGTGCGAAGGGTGGAGAGAGGGTCCAGAATTGTTTGTGTTGTTCAGGATGAGACTAAGCTGGTCTTACAGATGCCCAGAGGTAACCTGGAGACCATCCATCCCCGAGCACTTGTGCTGTCAGCCGTAAGAAAATACCTGGACAGGTAAGGTCACAAAGGTCACAGGTGTGGTAATCATTAGGTGTAGACAAAGCACAGTGGCATGTTACTGCCTTTGAATTTGCTTGGGTTTTTTTTTTTTTTTTTTTCCGCCAATCATAAATGATGTTTCGGAACATTTTCTTCAGGTTGGTAATGTCAGTAGAAAAGTAATTGTTGCAACTAGCTCTGACGTACGTAGTGTACCAGATGGTAAGGAATTTAACCAACTTTTTCGTCTGTACTATAATCTTTGACCAAGAGTTGAACAAAGCATAGCTGAATTACCTACAATACATTGTTACTATCTTGTGAATTGTTTGGTCAATAATCTGTTTACCATCTCATCACACTATTTTTGACCTTAGTGTACATAGGATTATAGAGTACAGTTGAAAAAGTTGGCAGATTCCTTACCATCTCCTACACTACATATGCAGTAACTCTTCTAGTACGCTCTACACTGGTCTTTTGTCTGATTAAGGTGACTTTGTAGTCATTGAAACATCACACTTCAATCTTCTACTGGTTATGTTATAAGAACTGCTATTCTACCATTAATTATGTGCTTTCTAATCTCTCTTTTGTCTCGCTGTCTGTCTCGCTGTCTGTCCCTCTTTCAGTCTATCCTTTTCATAATTTCTTATTACGTCTATTTCTGAATTTTTATCTGTTTGGATCTTAGATATGCACGCCACATTCTAAATTTTATTGCTTGAAAATATTTAAGATAGCTTTTGTATTTACAATTTCTAATTTTATCTGTATCACAAAATCTATTATTAACATGTACTTCACTGTACATGACCCATATCTCCCTTTTGCATAATTATGGAGTTATTGCCCTTTCTTATTTTTCAAACTTAGATTTTATCAACACAACTAGCCCTTTTGGAACCAGTGTTTATTCAGGGTCATACTAAAAGAATGTGTATTGTACCAAATTTAGGTTCTACAACTTCTTAATTACCGAATTTTTGCCTTTTTATTAACTTTTGTGTCCAATAAAGTAATTTTCAGTGAGCATTCATCAGTTTCACTGATACTCTTATTTTTATGATATTGTATTGCCCACTGGCACAAATTATCTGACACTTGTGGCCTGGCATTGAGTCCTATATGATGGGGAGTTTATCATGTGTTTGCCTGAGATTCTTTAATAGATAATAATGATAGAATGAGTTAATATAACTACGTTGACCCAAGATATATGTGTGTATGTATAACAGTCACATTATCATTAGTTATTGTGGCCAATAGATTGTGCGACAATGTTTCCTATTTTAAAAACTCTGTAACTCTGCCACTTTGCAATCTTGCAATTCTCTTATGCATCAAATTTTTTATGGAAAAAATGTATGAGATGTTTTTTTATTTGTTGTATTTTTAATCCATCAGCCTCGAGTTTGGACAAGCCTTTGTGTGTATGAGGAAACACCGCCTGAACCTGAATCTGATACACGATCACTGTCCTCAGAGTTTCTTTGACAACGTCCGAACGTTTGTTCGACAGGTTCAGCATGTCGATCACATCAATCTTTTCCTCACTGATCTCAGGTAAAGAAACCCCGAGGAAATCTGTCATACTCCAGCGGTTACGATCACTTTTGTTCTCTGTACCCCTGGAACGTGTCATGACAAAACTTAAGGCATAAGCGAAGTAAATTGATTGGTTCCAAGAAAAAAAACTTCAAAGCCATCACAATATACAATGATGCAACCTCAAAATTCATTTGAAAGCAAAAGCAATAGTGTCTCTTGGAAGTTTTGAAGTTTTTTCGAAGACTTCGAAATTTTTTAATGTACTGAAAACTAGACTGTTATAGGAAAATTAAATTGACAAAAGGGTTTAAAATATCTGCAGCTTATTTTTTCATAAAGATAAGGTTAATTGTACTGCTATATATTTCACCATTTTTGTCTGTCAAGAAGTCCATGCCGTAAAATAAGCCAACCCATGACTATTACTGTTCCATAAAATTATTTACAAGTGCTGTTTTGTTGTCCTTCAATAAGCCCACTCTCTACTCTCATGGTTTGTGTGTTTCTGTCCTTGGTTTGTGACAGGATGAATACATTGATTTACAAAAGTATAGATCTTGAGTCAAACTAAAACACAACATTGATTACAGGTATGTCGTAAAAACAACAATATAGTTGGATGACAAAAATATGTATTTGTTATGCGCCCCTGATCCTGTTTAGGGGGTAAAGTAGATTCAGGATATTGATCTTTAGAATCTGCCAATAATTGTCAAGAAGTGTATTCCAGTAGTTTAAATGTCCAATTTGCACAATTCGAGAATTACCTGTCAAAAAGGGGTTTTTTATGTATATTAATTGATAGAGATTATTTTAAAGCCCACACTTGTGTATATTTTGATTATGTACCTAGAAATCAAGAAAAATAAATCTGCTCAAATATGTTGTGGTATTTAAACTTGAAACAACCAATTTTGTTTTATATAAATTCTTACTGGGTTACAGAGAGGAAGATTGTACTGTCACCATGTATACTGCGGCCTACAACCGATCAGCTCCTGTAGCAGACGAGGGCACTGACCAACCCAGTAAAGTGGACAGAGTATGTGATGTAGTGAGAGAAGCACTGGTCAGTGTGGATGAAAATAAGTAAGCATTGTTAAAATCATGTATATTTACAACTACAGATATGTATGTCAGGTCCTTGATTTGCCTGGAGATGTCACAGCATCAGGTTTCAGATATATTCCTGTGAGTGTTTAAAAAGAAAAAAAAGAAATCTGCAGAATTTCCATTCAGTTTCAGATTTTTTACCATTGATTCTGACAAAATGACTGAATTTTAATTTCCTGAGTCATGAGAGTACACCTCTAGCAGATGGGGGCATTTGCATTGCTTTGACGCACCTAGTTTTTTGGTTTTCTCGAAACAAAATCCCACCAAAATCAAATTTTATAGTGAAAAACGACTTGGATCTGATGCAAACTAAAGTATGATAATACATGTATAAGACAAAGACAATGTCATTTCATGGCAACTAATTTTGCTCACTATTATTTGTTAGTAAAGAGTCTATGAAATCAATTTATTTTTTTCTTTTTTGTTAATTCTGAAATATCACTTGTCAAACTTGTATTTATTGAAAAAAAATTCCAAATATGTTATGGCTGACTAGTTTGGTTCAGAGAGAAACCTGCTAATGTGGATCCTGTCCAGATCCCTGTTTCAGACAAGAAACAATGGATTCCTGTTCAGGAAAGAAGGTATTTCTAGTTGTATATAAGTGAAAAAAGGAGTTGTTAGCTATATTTCAAGCAGGGGAAGCTGACGAGGCGTAGAATTTGTAATTTCCACCAGATAACATAATCTTCAATGACAGAGGAAGGTCTAGTACTTTCAATTTCTTTGTTTCCCAGGTACTTGTTATCCATACTGACGTCTTATGTAAGAAAGAGAACTCCCGAACTGGAGGCCGCGTTGTTAATGGTCAAGACACTCCGAGGTCAGTATTACAAACTGGTCAGTCATGTACACTTGATGTTTTAGTTGTCATAATTATATAAGTATTTGATAGGATTCATATATCATTTTATATAACAGCAGGTGTCATAAAATGCTAATTTTAGAAATTTAAATATAATTAATTTGCCATTTTCCATTGGACCACAGCCAAGCCAAATGACCAGCAGACCATGTCGGCCGAGGAAGTCTTGAAATATCTAGTATTTCTGGTAGACGTCAATGAGATGTTTGATGTCGCTCTAGGAACATATGACTTTGACCTTGTGCTGATGGTTGCTGAGAAGTCACAAAAGGTCAGTCGCTGAATACTTGATGAACCTATCATCAGATTATATTTTTGCAGTTGTCTCTCCTTTATTTAAATACACAATGTATACGAATGATTTTGTTTTTGTGTACTTAGTGTTTTTTCTGCTCTGATAATTGTCCTAAGATTTTCTTTTCTTTTATGCCTCTGTACTTTATGAATTACAACGTTATTGTTATTATTATTTTACTGTTCTTTGAACTTACCATTTCTTTGTTGCTCTCTTCCTTACTACAGTGGTCTTGGATCTTCCATATCTTTGTTTTATTCATCTGCAAACTAGGACATCTTTATTTCAGTAATTTGTGAACTGCCATATCCTTGTTTCAATCAGCTGAGAACTATTGCATCACTATAATTTTCTTTTAAATAGGGTCTCTTTAAATTCTTAGATTGCTCTGCATACCTGCTAACTTTCCCAATTCAGTCGAGAGTTTCCAGTTTTTCATTACTCGGCTGCACCTCCCAAAGATATAGATCAAAATTAGGGAAATATCCCAACTGTAGAGATCCTCATATTCTTGCTATATTTGCCAAATAGGAACAGTAACAGATAAGGCTGGCCTCATGATCAAGGCCTTGCTATGTCAGTACAATGCCCAGTTACCTAATTAGCATCACCTAAGTTAATCTTGGCTGCCTTCTACACTTGGGAGCACACATGTACAAAACCCTTCTGTCACCTTGTATGTTTGTGATATTTCTTGTGCACATTGTTATATACACCTATGATCAGTTATCGTATAAATCCTGAACAATTAGTGTAGCTGGAAACCATGTCATGTTTTGAACCTGATTTTTATCAATAGGACCCAAAGGAATATATTCCATTCTTGAACCAGCTTCGTAAGCTTGAAGGTCACTTTCAACTCTACACCATAGACGAGCACCTTAAACGATACAGCAAAGCATTGAAGCATATCAGTCGATGTGGTAAGTCACATATCTCCAGCATGTTACTGTAAAATCAGACATTTTTGTCGGGCTAAAATATTGTGGTTTTCCAAAATACCTGTGGTAATACTATTTTTTGGGGGAAATAATTTGTGGATGAAGACATACAAAATATCCCCATCATGCTAATACTTGGAACTTGATAAGTCTGTGTACATTTGAATTCTTGAATTATGGGTACTCACAAGAAAAGCAAAAACAAAATATCCTTGAAAATAAATAACATTTCATGTTTTCAAGACTTTTATGAAGTTGTAGATGAAGTACAGTATGATTGACCAAGATTTGGTGATTTTGTGATAAAGATGACTGTATAGTCATCGAAATGTCACCCTCTAATCTTCTACTGGTTGTGTTATAAGAACTTCTATTCTATTAACATTTCAAACCTGAAGAAAATGTTCCAAAATAAGGGAGATAAATCTACACTTTGTCCATTGTGAGTATTTCACATTCACTTTATATCTGTAGGACCAGAGCACTTTGAGACTTGTAAGACGTTGATACAGAAACACAAACTTTATACAGAGGCCTTACAACTGTTTCGTGTTTCTTCAAATGAATACAAGGTAAGTACTTTGTCATTGATGTATCATATCACTGTAAACTGGTGATATAATTATCATTTGTTTAGCAGCATGGGTTTATATAAATATATTGTTTTGAGGGCAGGGCTCTCACACCCCATTTTGGGACTGGGACCCGGGGCCCTTAGAATTGGGAAAAATAGTGGCATTTTCCTTAGAATTGGGAAACCTGGGGTCTAAATTGGGAAAAAAAGATACTATTTTGCATTGGGAATTTGGCCCCAAATCTGGCAGATCGAGAGCCCTGGAGGGAGACGTATGCTGTATATGGATATTTGTAAGACAAAGGAACCAGAGATATCAAAGTATGGCTGTGAATGAGGTATAAAAACAATATTGTTTTTCACAGAACATATAATGAATCTTATTTTCAGATTAATTTTGAATTTTTTAGCATATTTTGTTGACTTTATTCACTCAGTCAAACTTCTTGTTACTGATCAAATTAAAGTTTGTATGATATGAAATTTAATGGAAGTAAATCTATGGCAATGATTCTTAGAAGCTGTGTGCTATTTATTCGTGGTACATACCAGTCTTCTCCATATTTCTTCTTATTTACAGAGCATTGCAAGAATATATGGTGACTACTTATCTGACAAGCGGCGCCATCTAGAGGCAGGAATTATGTATGTTAAAGCAGAAGAGTGGGAAATGGCTCTCCAGGACTTTCAGTCATGTCTACAATGGCGCCAGGTTTTCTGTATGACCGCCAGGCTCAAGTACAGCTCAGATACAGAGACTGATATTGCTCGCAAACTTGCAGGTACTGATGGCTAAATCTTGCATCTCGCAAAAAATATATTACCATATCTATCCACAAATAAGCCCATGCCTGGTAGTAATTCCACCCTTATTTAATGTTATTAAGTAAATTTAGGATGCTATGTGAGTTTCCATTTTACCGGTATATAAGATTTTTGAGACCACTATCGTGAAATCTAATTTGAAATGGATGCAAATTTAAGTGACTTTTTATCACATACTCAGAAAATACTGGATGCAAGTCAGGTGTCAAATACATGTTTTGTTTTACCATGTGATGTGTGTTTATGGAACTCTTGCTGTATTTATCAGAACAATTGAAGATGAAGAGGCAGTATTTAGATGCAGCTCATGTCTTGGAACAATATGCAAAGGTAATTTACTCTATATTACAATTTGACTCCATTGATAGATAGAGGTATAATTTTACAATCGACATTATAGAAAACTTCAGCCTCTATTTTGTAAAATAGCATTGTTTTAAATTGAATACTTTCAAATATTGTCCCTTTTAATGGGATAGAATGATGTAGTTTGATTTTTACACACAATGTAGTCTGTTACTGTTATAGTAATCATGAACCTGTTTTCATCCCATAGTAAGCCTAGACCTCGTGTCTCCTCCACTTCAGTACATAGCACCAGAAATGATATCTTACAATAAGTCCCTCCTCCTATATCTAGTCAAGGAAAGCATGGTAAATATTTGTTGAAGTTAAGCACATGACCTAATTCAGTACTGATATAAGATGGCTATGATAAAGCTTGTTTATGTTGATATGCAAATTAGGGGAATTTTGGAAGTAAAAATGGAAGATAAATTCATCCATATCTGCCCCTAATGAACCAAAATCTACTGCTTTTTTATTAATACTGGGGAAAAATTGATAGACATTTAGAACAGCTTAATTTTCATATACATGTACTGAAAATCATGATATATTTTTGAGGAACTCCATTTTTGTGTTGTTCCAAAAAGTTCCTGGACACTTGATTTTATGGTTGAATATAGCTCAATAAATCTACTTCCACTTATTTTAACAATTCATGGACATATGAATAATGCATGGACAAGTGTGCCCCCCAAAAACAATAGAAATAAATTCCCCGCAAAAATTAACGGTTTTACATTATGTTAAAATAGCATATGAAGAAATGCAGCAGAGGATACTAGGGAATGAACCCAGAACCTCTGGCTTAGCTTACTAATCGTACAATCAACAGATACAGCTACAGAAAGTCTCTATAGCGGAGAGATAGATTGTGACTATTGTATTTTGCCTTGGTAACATAATGTTATTAGTACATTTTGTACTGAACCAGATACTAATTACAATTGGTGGTACTTTTATCATGGAGTTTATTGCTCTCAATCAAATGTCACAATTAGAGGACTCCAACATTTTGATCTGAAAGAAAATTTTTTCAAAGGAATTTGCAATTTGACTATACACTGAAACTTTTTTTTTATCATTTTCAGGATACTGAAGAAGCTATTGTGTGTCTCATTGATGGTTGTCTGTGGGAGGAAGCTCTGAGACTGGTAAACAAAAATTTTGGAAAAAAAAAATAAAAAGAGATAAAATTTGTAATGAAAGTGTTATGTTTAACTTCCATCTGGTTTGGAGCTAATGAAGTTACTGGGGTAGCACATGTAAATTATGTATTTGATCCCACTGTGGAGACTCGGATCTCTATTAAAATTTTGACAAGTATTTCTATTTAAAACTGTGAGGTCATTTAATATAGTACTTAAAATTGTATAAATTATAGCATGTATTATATTTTCATGGAGGTGTTTCTTTACTATGAAGATAACTGTTTGATAGAAAGGTATTTTTCAAAAATTAGAATCACTTAAAACTTATGATTTTTTCACCTTGGACCAGTGATAGCATACTGTTAACTGAGGGCTCAGTCTACACTGTTTACAGAGGGCTCAGTTTACACTGTTTACTGAGGGCTGAGTTTATACTTTTTACTGAAGGCTTTGTTTATACTAATTACTGAATATTGATTTACAGATGTACAAATATGGCAGAACAGACTTTATAGATACAAACTTGATCGGTGCCCTCACGGATAATTACTCTCAGCAGATGGAGCTACTAGAAAATTCCAAGTTAGAATTTGAAAAATACAAACGACGCCTAGCTGTAGTCAGAGAGGAGAAAGAAAAAGCCCGTCTTGAATTTCTTGGTAAGGTTTTTATGTGAACTTTTATTCTTGAACAACTGAAAAAATCAAGGCATGAAATATGAAAAACAGATGAGGAATGCTATTTCAGAGAGGTCTCTGAAATAGCATTCCTCATCTGTTTTTCATATTTCATGCCTTGATTTTTTACTGGAAACTGTTTTTAAAGCTAATGAGATGTTATCACAATCTCCCCAAAATGGCCAGATGGATTTTAGGTTAATCTGGTCCACAATTGTCTCACAGGAATAAAGCTTCATGAAAGTATATGATTTTACAGTAAATATCAGTATTTAAATTTAATGGCGTTGTGATGATCGTTCTGTTTTAGAAACTGGAGGAACTGGAAACAGGGCAGATGCTGATTTATATTCTGACACAAGTAGTGCCACAGGAGAGAGCATCCAGTCATCCCGATATTCGTCCGAGTCTGGTCGCTCAGGGCGATCATCTCTTTACAGTAGAGTATCAGGGTGAGTAAATCTATGAAGAGTATAGTAGAAACGAGAGTATGAACTACTTTTATTCCTCATTCAGGTGAGGGGGATGGGGGACATATATCATGACCTATGTCTATCTGTCCTTCCCATTGCATTACCTTCTGTAGTGTTGTTCTGCGTCTCAATAGATTTGATTCAAATTTACTTTACAATATCATTACCTCAGTTTCTACACCTGATCATTTTCAGTTGATCATCCATCAAGGTTAAAGTGTTCCAGTTCTTTATTGATGAAGAAACTCCCATCTGGATTTTTTACTGCACTCTACATTTTGATACCAATCTTATTTGTGCAGATCATCAGCAAAAAACCGACGAAAGGCGGAACACAAAAAGTGGAAGCTAAAGGAAGGCAGCCAGTATGAAGATTTTGCACTAATCGCTGCTCTTGCAAAACTCATAAAATTAGTGGATGATATGAGAGGTAATGCTTATCATTGTTGTATTTCTGTAGTTTGAAAATTAAAGAAATACAGGTAGTAGAGCCAATTCTGTTGTGTTGCTTGGGTTGGATGTTAAGGTTCTTTACTCAGCTGGATACTTGAGAGTGTGCAGGATGATCGATCAGTGGATAAAGTCAGACAAAACAATATCAACACCAGTTTCACCCTAAATGAACTTCTTCAGAATCGGCATAACCTTCTCTGATGCTGTTGTGGTTGATATATCCAGATTTATCTGGTAAAGATGTTAGTTTAAACAATATTTATTCAATATAACAACAAAATAACAGACATATTTTTGCATTTTGGGGTAGGAAAACAAGCTTATGTAAACGAGCTTATATCAGTTCCTTTCCCACATACTAACAACAGTAAACAGAGCTTCAGGGCTTGGAACACCTTGTGAACATCATGTTAAATATGTTGTGCATTGGTTAGATAACTGCAAAGATAAAATCAACACAATAATTTGCCAAGATTTCCAGTACTAGGCCTGAAAACATCAGCAAACTAGAGTGTTGATTTTATCTTTTAAATAATATATATATTTATATATGTATATTCTGGAACACTATTAACTCAGGTCTGATATTAGATATTGAATTCAGTATACTGTAATACCAAAAATTTTCACCCCTTTTGAATTTTTACCCTTTTTGTCCTTGAATATGGAGGGTGAATTAAAACTGTGGGCAAAAAATTGGTACGCTTATATAGGGTGAAATGAAGATGAAGTGAATTAGTGTATAATGATACATGGGTGAAAAATTACCTTGGGGGAATATACAATGCTTTACAAGTACAGATGTTTTAGGTGGACCAATTGGTCAACAAGGAAAAAAAAGTAGCAATATGATTGAAATTATTCTTTTTCTTGTTAATGTATATTTATATATATATGAAATATATATATATTATATATGATGATTAACAGTGTAGGAAACTTACATACAAAAGCAACACTTTTCCCCTTACATATATGTTTTCAGACGAAGTCAATGGCTTGCTGCGGGCTTTAGTACAGTTTCATCACGACAAACAGGCGACTGACCTACAGCAGGTGTATGATCGTCTCCTTGCCCAGATGGAGCGTGGAATCCCAGAAATCTGGCAGGAAGGCGAGGATATGCAGGAATCTCAGCCGGTAAGTCTGAAGTAGTCATAGACAGGCAGAGGCTTGTATCAAGCTTCCGACTCCCCACCAAACCTATCCCAGGTAGTCCTTGTTACAGCAGTCTAGTTTCAGTCAGTTTTAATGCAAAATTTTTATACAATATGATTATATGATGGGGCAAGTCTCTGTAAATCTTTTCGTGGTGTAGGATGACCTAACCACAAGATCTAGCATTACATTATGCAGTTTAGACAGAATCCAAAGTTAGATGATTCAACTTTGTTAACCAGCATAACTAGTTAGTGCTAGATAAGATTTATAGTGTTAGAATTTTTATACTCTAGGATGGAAAGATTGGGGGCATGTTGTTTTTGTGTTGTCTGTTTGTCTGTTTGTTTGCTTTCATGTTGGCTGTGTGTTTCTTGTGAATATCACAACTTTTTCCTTGACCTTGACAGATGCTTAGCACCTGCCTTTTACAGTACTGTTTTAATGAACAACAGCTAATAGTATTGCACAGGCTGTTCAACAAGGGCGCTCTTTGACAAATTCCCAGGAAAAACTAGGTAAATACTGGATGGAAACCTTATTTTAGAACTTCGATAGATTTGATGGTAAATGGTGATTAAATGTGAATGAATCTGATTTTTTTGTTTTTTTTTAATACTTCACAATGATGTTGTTTAAAAAACAAAAACATAATTTTTTATGGTGGCTATTTTCATACATTATTTCTCCATCAAAGATTTACTGTTATGAAATATACATTATTAGATTTTATCATAGTTTTTTTTATTGTCCTTGCTTTGACTTACAGGAAAAAAAAATTATTGCAAAATTTGAATTGTTAATGGATATTATTGATATCATCATATATATCATGGAATAAAGAATGTGATTTGATCTTAAAGTTTTGAATGACTGAAATTCCTGGTGTCATCCACATGAACTGAAAATCATATTTTCATGGGCATCAAATTCCATAATTTTAAGGTTTTTTTTACCTACATTTTATTAATGAAAAGTACATGAGAATTGTGATAACACTAAACATTCTGGTCAGTTTTTATCTGTTTATAATTTTGTTGTAGAAACCATGAATTAGATTGCCCACAAAATCAACGAAAATCTAATAGAAAAACAAATCTCACAAACATTTTATAGTCATCTCACGCTCTATAATGTTAATGTTTACAGATCCTATTATCCGGATACCACCTCCTTTACATAAGGAAGTCAGTTGGAAGCTCCACGTGTTGGATTCAGCATCAGCCAAGACTTGACCTGCAGTTTGTAACCTTTATGAGCCCTAAAATTTGTCTAGTGCAATATATTTCTTTTATTACTGAAAATGCAATGCCTTGCGTTGATTGGAATGAAGAGTAAAGGTCTCAGAAACAGATCTGTGATCGATCATTGACCCAGATGTTTACGTATGTTATGTTGCTAATGTGTACACATAAAAAATGCTGACATTTTCTCCATTAAAAAATGACTGATCACGAAACTAAAAGAGATCCAATATATTTAAGCTGAGTTCATTATACTGAAAGTGCATCACAATAAAACCACAGGGAGTATCCATAAGAATTCAAGTGTAGTTATTTATGAACAGTAGATTTGTGTTAAGAGAGATACAAAGATAAAATTGATTAGACAAAACATTGACTGAAATCATTAGGAGTAGTTCAACAGCTGGAAGGTCATGTGAGCCTTTGTCTTGCCATGGTATCCTTTGTTTGTCAGGCATCCTTCAATTCTCATTTTGATTTCATTTATTAGCTCACCAGGCCTGAAGAGCCAGGTGAGCTGAAGGGATACAACAGTGTATTTTGTCCATATATCACCTGTCAACTTTTCCTATAAATTGCAACTAGCCATGAACAAGATTTTAATCAAATTTGGTGTGAAGCATCCTTGGAGGAAGAGGAAGTCTATCTTGTCCTTTAGGAATTACAGAATATTGTCCACATTAAGTCTGAAACATGCTTAGGTGAAGGAAACCAGTTGGTATAGACAGCTGGTCTCTGGGCCCCTTGGATCAGAGAGCAGGGCCAAATAGGGAAAAAGAATGTAAAGAGAAATGTTCATGTAAAAGAATGTGAAGATCCATACTGACAGACTCTTATTAATACTGAAAAGAAAAAGAAAGTTTGAAGTGTCTTTAACAATGATGACAGAAATACAATTTGGTTTCCTTTAATGGAAACATTCCTGTGTGAAAGTCACTTCTTACGTGGTCTGCCAGGATTTTTATTATTATATAATATTCAACAGTTTTCATGAAGTACAACTAACGTACTGAAATATCACTGAAGAGGTGATGTAACCCCACTAATATTGATTTGTCAAATAGTGGGGCTACTTAAATCCACCCTGAAAGTCATTCTACACAATTTGTATACAACACAAACCAACTGTCTTCATTTCTAACATTTCCTGTATTTAGTAAGAATTTATTCCACAATATGTCCCAATTAAAATGAAACATAAAGCAATCAATAATATTTATGGAAAGTCACCGTGGCAACTACGGTGAAAGTATGGCCATATGTGTGACGTTGAGGTGGGAAGTAAATTAAGAGATCCGATTGTGTAGCTGACTTAAAAAATCATTCTGATGTAAATTTATGTCATTTGATTCAAAATTCTATGAGGTTTACTGTCAAAGTGCCACATATGATTTATCATGCAACATACATAATAAAACACACAAAGCAGATATCATTCTTGTTGAAATCAACATTCACATGTGATATTTATAGCCAGAAAAAACATATTTACCTGCATAACATTCAATACATATACACAGAAATCTCTCGAGATGTTACAATGAGTTTGGGCACATGAAGCAGATGACAGTCTTTGACTAACCTCACACCACCACTCACATCCTTTCAGTATCACTTCAACACGTCATCACTGTGCAACATTCTAATTTCTGAGAACAATTCAGTATCATACTGTGTTTCAGTCTTTGGTAAGCTGATGCATGTTGCTGGTTCTCTGTTTTTTTCTTAAAATGTTTACTCACATCATTTTTGTTTCTATAATCTACTGTTTGCAATATTAGAAAAAGAACTAGTACATACCATTATGACACGGTATACCTATTTCTATCAATAATTATACCATTGTATGTTGTCACATTAAAAGGATAAAACATGCATACCAGTATAAATAAAAAAAACTGAAAATATTCACACTCTATTGATGCTTCATGTTTGCCATCTGAAACGGGTCACGGAGATGATTTGATAGGTGTTTTGCCAATACATTGACTTTACATTGTCTCCGACGTCAGACTGATAGCTGCCATTGAGATTGGAACGAATGCTGTTCCTAAACCACCAAGCACCATGGCGATGATGGGTACAGCTGTTTGTGTTTTTATCATGGTCTCTATCGTACCTGTAGAAGGGCTGTCTTCTATGGTAGTATATCAAATTAACTTAACAGAATGTGTAGCTGATCTTCGTGATCATGACATTACTTTCTTGGATTGACCAAGGTTTAAATGGCAAGTGTCCCAGACAAAGCAGAAGGCGCTCACTCTTCAGGAACACCTGGTCTTATTCTCCTTGTGTTTTTCAGAAGATTGTTTAATTATTTCTTTTGTTCATATTTTGCCCAAGTTTTATTGAATTTGTGCTTGGATTATGATTATGTTGACATTTTTTTTGTAAATGATGTCATCGTCAGACATTATCATATAACACAAGTAAATATTTCTAAACGAGGTCTTTTTTCCCTTTTTGCGTAGTAACTATAAAAAGAAAAGAGGATATCTCAATGATACACCAATGCATAATAATAAACAGTTGTCTCTCCTGGTGGCACTTATTGAGCCGGGGCCGAGCTTGTGATTGTAAGCAAATGTTGAACATTTCTGACAAATCGCTACTTTCATAAGTTATTCATTTTATTACACAAAATGATGGTGTGGTAGGATAACAGATGAGGTCCTAAAACTGTCTTGAATTTCATGTAATAAACGTCCCTGTCATTGCTGGCTATATTTCACGTTGTCAATACTCCATCTGCTGATATCGATTCTCTATTTCCAGTACTTGATAAAAGGGAATAGAATTGAAATTAGTAAATATTGTAGATATTGTCATCCACCAACATTTGTATTCTGTGTATTGATTATCATCTGAAATTATGCATACCCTCCAACGATTCACTATCCGTATTAGCGTTTACATTTGACAGTAATTCTTACTTTAAAGAGCCAATTTTCACTTTGGTATCTATCAAATCAGCATCGCAGACATCTTCAATGGGGCACAGATACGATTTGGTAGGAGGTTATGCCAGAACATTGAGCTGCCATCATCAGCGCTGTCAGAGTGATAGTGTTGAGATTGGAATAACAACAGTTGTTATACCACCCAGAACAATGACGATAACTAGCGTTTGTAGCGCTTGATTTCACTCTCAAGTCGTGGTTTGATTACCCAATAGAACACAGAACCAGAAGTTGGTCAACCAATCAAAACCACAGAGCCAGAAGTTGGTCAGCCAATCAAAACCACCGGACCAGAACTTTATTCCAGAGTAGCCAGTTTCACACAGCATCCGCCATTGTTTTTGTTGGCACATCACTTGACTGTTGAGAAAGCTAATTCAGATTGTTATGAAATGTTTACACACATCTTTGACAACTTGTCCTTACTTAGCTAGGATATTGTGGATCATGTTTTTTTCAGGTTGGTAATGCCAATAGAATAGAAGTAGAAGATTTGAGTGTGACGTTTCGACGACTACACGGTTACTTTCATCTTATAACACAACCAGTAGAAGATTAGAGTGTGACATTTCAATGACTACACGGTTACCTTCACCTTATAACACAACCAGAAGAAGATTAGAGTGTGACGTTTCGACGACTACACGATCGCTTTCGTCTTATAACACAACCAGTAGAAGATTAGAGTGTGACGTTTCGATGACTACACGGTTACTTTCATCAGACAAAATCAGAGATAGTAAAAGAGTCACAGAAAGATTTGACTGAGTATATCAATACCATAGATGCCAACAACAGCATCAAATTCACCTGTGAGGGAGAAATTAATGGTGCTATGCCATTCCTTGATACCCTACTGGTAAAGAAAGATGACGGTACTATCAAAGTATTTGTCTATAGGGAAAAATGCACACAGAACAATACCTCAACTTCCGATCTCACCACCCATTACACCAGAAGTTGGATGTTGTACAAACCTTGCCCAACTGATGTGAAACGATTGTCACAGAGTAACAAAACAAGAGACAGGAACAAAATCACATTCGTAGCGCCATGTGGGTACCCGGATTAGCAATCCAGAAAGTTAAAAAGGAATTTGACGTCAGCAAAAAGACTAAGGTACCCAGATTAGCAATCCAGAAAGTTAAAAAGGAATTTGACGTCAGCAAAAAGACTAAGGTACCCAGATAAGCAATCCAGAAAGTTAAAAAGGAATTTGACGTCAGCAAAAAGACTAAGGTACCCAGATTAGCAATCCAGAAAGTTAAAAAGAGGAATTTGATGTTAGCAAAAAGACTAAGAAACGAAACACAAAGGAAAAGAACAAAACGAAAGGACAAGTTGTCATCCCTGACATCAAACCTGTTAGAAACCATTCAGAGGATTAACCGTGGTCATGGCATTGCATTGCCATGAAACCTCACAAAGAAAACATCGTAGAATGCATTGTACAAAATCGGATGTAAGAACTGCGACGCATCATATATCAGAGAAACAGACCGGAGATCCGGGGTCAGACTCGATGAACATCCAAAAGACGCGGAATCCCAATAAGGCAAAAAATCACTAGATCAGAGCGAAAAAAAGTCCTAGATCAATAAGTCTCCACTTACAGACCATTCCACACAGCAAAATCATATCATTGACAATGATGGGGGCACACACTCTCGCACATCTATGACCAAGTGTTTAACAAAGCGTATCCGAATTGACTATAGTACAATGTTACCATCTGGTGTCTCGACACACCTTTTTGTTTCCTTAGTGTAAAAAGGATTACTAGGTACGTCAGTGCTAGGATGAAGATGACTGTGTAGTCATCGAAACATCACACTCTAATCTACTGCTGGTTGTCATTCACTTTAAGGGTAAGATTACCGAACAGTTCATTAGCATACTAACTAACTTAGCTTTGTCCCTCTCTTGGCTGATATGTTACTACTTTTATACATTTATTAAAACATTTGATAATTACCTTGTTAAGTCCTTAATGTTTTTTTAGATTACAACAAATGTTTTGACAATGCCCATCTTAAACATCATACAGAAATGCAAATCAAAAACACATACGGACATATGGATTAGAAATTCAATGAATTGTTCCAAATATCACGATTTCCGTGAAAGAGTCTCGAAAGCTGGCAATTAAACTTACAACACAAGTCATCGATTGGTGCTAATTGAAAGAGATTTAAAATCTAGTAATGATGTAATGTAACTTACCTGGTATGTACCTAGTTTTACCTGGTGTTGTCGTGACATAATGAGTCATATTAATTTGAAAAATCGTTGTGTTCTTAAAATAAAGTTTGCGAATTTAATCTCAATCAAAAGATTACATTACTATGTGGATTATGTGAGCTACCTTTAGTCTCGAAATTAACTGTCAATGAAAATATAATATATATATATGGAAAATCCCGAAATTTGAACACCACGAAAATACATAATTTCACGGTTGTTGAGGTTTTATTTTGCTAATCAGTATATATAATCTTAAATTTAATTTGATAGGTGTTATTCACAATTCTTGTAAGGAAGGCGCGGTAAGTATTTGTAAGCAACAGTAACAAAAACGCAGAGGTAGAAAGTATTGCACATTTTTATTTAACATCACAGATATATAAGCATGATATTCATTTTATACCAGTTTAAATATCAATAATTTTTTGCTAGTGATCGTTGCTAGGGCTGGAAGTGAAAATCATTCAGATCAACTTGGTTAAATCGTATGTTAAGCAGTTAAACAATGCGGTTTTTATTATTTAATATTTACTTGTATGAATTAACGTTTCATTAATATTCAACTGTATATAATTTTGTGAAATAAGTCGAGGATGTCGTGTAGTTAAATCCAGTCTATTTTTAATATCGTCCAACAACTCATCTGGAATAATTGAAAACGTTTGACAATAAACCAATATCCGACTGGGTCGTTCTACACGATCTAGGTTTAGACTATACCAGAATTAACCAGCAGCAAGTTTCTATCACGTTTTTTCGTAAAACAGTCCTTTCAAATTAAAGAATGCTTTCTTAAAGTTGTACATTATAAACTGAGATTCCCAAGGATTGGACAACGTGTGGGGATCCAACTCGACTGACAGAGTTGTAGCAAGTATAATAGATTTGGAAGACCAATCTAATGATTAAGACTGGTCTATGTGTAAGAATTAATATCATTGTACAAGTCTATCGTATTTGTATAAAAAGACACTGTTGATTTGGAATTACTCGCGATGCTTGGTAGAACGCTATTCATGTTACAAAATTCTTTGATAAGTTTCCTTTTCAATTTCACATTAATGTCAGCATAAATTTAGCAGTCTTGCTTCTTGCTAATTGGGATGACATTGGAATTTTTTTTTACCAAAAATCATGATGAAAAAATTACATGGAGCCAGAACCAGTGATCTCTCTTCACGTGTTCTAATTGTCGAGATTTTAGCTGATTTTGATATGGAGTTGTTAAAACAATTAATAACTTATTAATACATTATTTTTATCATAAAGCATCATCGTACTATGTGTAACATAAAATTGTTCATAGGTACTTAACATATTGACATATTTTCACAAATTTTCGTAGATATCACACAACAATACACATACCTGTGATTCTCGCATTGTCTTATTTTTGCGTTTTATTTTTTGTTGTTTGCCTTAAGCCGAGGAAAATCGCAAGGCTCCACACAACGAATATCTCATGTTACAGAGTAAGACAACCGTGAGTATTATGCATGGATATGAAATCTCTGATATTTTGTTCAAGGAAGTAAAGATGATGTATATCTAGCATTACCTCTTGTAATAATTAGTAATGAGCTCTGTCCAGCACTGTGGTAGGTGTGCGAAATGGTTATCCTGTTGGTTCAAATAATGTTATGATAAAGAGCATATTCTGATTGTCTCTGCTAAATTGCATTTGGTCATAATGATTCAGAACATCTCGGAACCGACGCATGCTCCATCAAAAAACAATTGTGGCATTTGGCTGACAAGTCCAAATTACTGAATGAGATGTGTGTCTCCCCAAACGAAACAAAGAATCATTAAAGAGAAAATATGTATCTAACGGCAATAGGCTGAGGTCTTTGTCAATCGATGTTCCGAAAGATTGAAATGGGTCCTCATTCGTCTTCCTGGGTTGTCGTGACTGTGTTAACACCTCATTGGTGAAATTTTAAACTTGTTCACTCTCACAAAGGGTTTCGTCTATCATCTTTTCATATCCAGCCTTTGGTGGTTTGTTGGGACAAAGGAGCGTGTATCTCTCTAAGATAACGTATACTAACACCACAAGACCCTAAAAGTAAAACATGGTAGCAATGATAAAAAAATGTATTCATCATTAAGTAAAATTGATTAGCTGTACATTCAGGTAAATAAATATATATGTAATGTAATAAAACAAAGAAAAAGATATAATTTTCAAAGAAAAAAAAACCCCAAACGTTTCAAGGACAAAACCCCCCGCGTAACTTATGCCATAGCTGGTACAACTCGGCGGTCATTCGGATGACAAGACCTTAACATGTAGATATTATGTCATTTACCATGCCGCCATCGTTCTTTTCATGCAATGGAGTTGTTGTGAACTTTTATTTCTGGAACATGTTCTATTTTACTCGTTGTTTGAACAACAACGAGAACAAAGGACAACACAACAGGAACATTGTTAAAGGACAACCGAACCACGTTGTTATCAATATCGCGAAAAGATATATGACGGAGAACGAATTGAAGCGGCAAGAGAAATCCTTGTGGCTATACAACAGTAAACTTATATGGATTGAAAGTAATTTTTAAAACTTTCATGGTTCTAGTTTAGCATTTAGGGCTTGATGCTAAATGAGGATGTAGCAACTGGCATTTCCTAACGCCATGGAAGTTTTAAAAAGTGACTTTTAATCTATATATTTCTACTTTTCACCTTATTGGGTTTTTTTTTATTATTTCAATAAATGATGTTTTTGAGCAAAAAATCTGATATAGAGAAAAATCAGCACAGAAAGAACAGCTTTCAAAGCTCGAGGTCAGTCGTGGATGTCAGCACAGCACACCATAACAAGATATATAGTCCTTTTTGAAAAAAATATGCACATTTTTGCAGTATTTCTTTTGAATATTTTGTACTTTCTCATTGTCGGAGAACCATTAAAGATAAACATATACACCGTTAGATTAAACCCCGATCGTCAATATCTTTTTCATTGCTCAGTTTCACGTTGTGGCTCCGCCAGCAGGCTGGAACTGGTTCGGATGTGTGTCTAACAACAACGATCTGAAGTGAAAGCTACATCCATGGAACACGTTACTTGTTAGAACTCCAGTCCAACTATTGTAAATTGTCACACAGTATATCATCATTTCAACTTATTTCAACCTCACCGAATCTATCCTTGACTATACATACACAATTGAGGGATCCCAATAGTGCGATATCCCTAATGATCTATGTTTAATGACAGAAGTGATGATATTTCGTTGTTTACGCAATAAACGCAGGAAGTTTTTTTAAACTTCATGTACTTTTTAAAAAAAATTTAATTTGAAAAATAAATTTGTCGTGCATTATTTTGACGTTATTTCTCGGTGATGCGAGGACGTGTCAGTAGGGGGATTCCGCTAAAAAAGGGAGTCCGAATCGCTACGCACATATTATACTTCAGCTTTCACAGCCTTAATGAAAGTCGTATTTTTCCTGGTGTGCTTCATATGGTGAGTGGCATCGCAAATGTAACTATAAACCGATGAGATACCAAGTAAGATAGCATGAACGTGGGCGTGGGAAGACAAATCAAATCGAACAGACTATTAGTTGGGAGAAACAGCACAAATCACACTGCTAATCATCAAGGAACCAACACTACAAACAAAATCAATATAAAAGACTATAGGTACTCTCGTATATGCCGCAGACAGCATTGGGTTGCTGAAGGATCCAGTGGTGAATAAAAATGATACAGATCTAATTTTACTCACGGCAAATATAAACAGCCCTCCGCATGCTGTGCAAGACCAAGGGAACTCGAACTCCTGTACCAACGCACCGGCTGTCATCGGACCGATAAAAGCTCTAGAAATATCAAAACGGAAGAAAGATATGTTTCATCAAATGAAATATAAATACATTTTTTATCAGTTGCAAAATCAGTTTCGAGCCCGAGTGGTATATACATGCAATTGGTTTCGTTGCCGGACAGAATACTATACATCATATACACAATGCTTTTTCCATTTTCACATTTGAATTTGTTTGGTTGTTTAACAGGTTTTCGTTTCCTTGACTCGTGTTCGGGTATCGTCTCACTGACGAACGTCAGTGTTCTGGCGACGTGTTCACATATGAGCGATAAAGCTTGAGTTTTATCATTGAAGAAATACAATTTTTAACTTACCCCAGAGACCAGCATGAATTATAGAGACCTGATATTAATCCATGAGTTTCAAAATCATCCTCCATTCCAAGTTGTCTGAAAGGCGGCAACATATTGTAATAGTTAGGTCGCAAGACAATAAGATAATTGCTTTCTTGACTATTTTGAAAAAAAAATGGTTTAATATTACGTCGAATTTCAGACTGGCTGTTCTACATTTCTTTGTAATACGTGAACACAATTTCCGCATGCTTTTGAAAAACAAAATCAATCATAAAGTCATTGGGTTAACTCTGACAATTGCCTTGTCAAGTTTTTGAGAAAAAAATTGTGACAGTCCGCAACATTGATGTCTTTATAGTTCAGCGGAGTTTGTGTTTGCTATTTTATCAGTCTTTATAATTAACAACTGACGCTTTTTCGTATATTTTGATTTTAGGACATAAATATGTGTATGACTTACTTAACAGCTCCCTCAAACAAAGCATTGTAAGTGGGGATAATAGCCGCTCCACACAGAACACCCAAGAGCACGAGGGCCAGTACCTGAGCCCACACCTCACTGCAACACACAAGCAACTCTTGAATGTTTAAATTATTTACAGTAGCTATGTTGGAAAAAACTGAAATTAACAAGTGAAATTTATCGTTGCATCGTTTCATATATTTCAGACGATCAAACTCCGATCGTCTTGGTGAAAGACAATACGTAAATTTAACTTCTAACAGCATTTCATTTTCAAAAGACAAATATCATCCATTTATGTATGTATCTTAAAAGTTAAATTGCAATTAAAGTGCGAGGCATGGTTTGATGTGAGGAATACAACTTGTCATCTTATGATACAGTACTATTATGTACATATTCATCACCACTTACAATGGGTAGAATGTCATGAATGGCGCAGGCCCCAGCAACATGTATCCAAAACCAGTCGATATGTTCCCAAATATTAACAGACCTTTTATTACTCCCTGTAAGTAACCAAATGAAATTTAATATACTTTATCTGCTTTGTTTCATTTGCTGATCATTGGTCATAATGGAACGCTTTTGTGGGCGAATACAATTGAGAACGTTACTTATAGGTAGATATGTACTCAACCTACAAAACAGCTGTCTTGTATATCTGAATTCAATGGTAATTAGTTTGTTGTTGATTGTTTAAAAAATAGAATCCTAGTCTAGTAGATAAAAACTCGTGGGATAATTTATAATTTACAGGAGGTTATCTCGACATGTCAGGGATCATTTGCTACTGCCTCTTGGAAGAGAATAGATGGCAATTTCCATTTCACTCTGTTTGATCTCCATTGAAACATTAGTATTTTTCATATCTTGAACTTCTTTAACATTGATACTTATTCAAATAAGTTTCGAAAACAAATGTCAAGATTTTCGTTGATTTTATTCAATATTAAAATGTAACTGACCTTCGTGTCTCCAATCCAGCCCCAAACCGGAGCCCCGAGGGCGTAAGTGGCGGAATTGATGAGGAACATGATCCCTATCAGTATTGTAGACAGATTCAGCTACAAATTAAGACAACACTTACTGTACCGAAATGCAGCCCTGTCTTTCCCCCAAAGAAACGTAACAAATATATATTATGTAGTTTAAAGAATTCATTGTAATCGTCTAAACAGGATGTTTTACAGCTTATCTATTTTACTGAGTATTTAATAGCATTTAATCGTAAACTTATTTAATATCAAACCGATTCTTAGAAGATCATCAAATTTTAAGTTATTTTTGTGATAGATTCCTGAAACATATTAATGATATTTACTGATGTTTTCAGCCGGAATATAACGTGTATATTGCATTGCAGATATTAGAATGTATATGTACAGTGTCAACACTGGGTTAGTGAAATCTGATAGCATATGCGAAAAGTTGTTCTTGAGATCACGGGAAATAGGTAAGGACAAAATATCTGTGCTATTGGATGATGATTTACATTTCCAAGTAAAAATCCTTGTTTGATTTATCAAATGCTGGTGTTATTTTTATTTCTTGTCAACCGATATCGCACTAGATACACTGTTTCCCTTGAGTTTACATTAAGTCCTGGTGATCATATAAAATTTATTTCAATATAACATTTATCATACAAAATTATCAATGTTTGGACTGACCTCATTCAGTCGCTCAGCTAACACTGGTTCCAGGAATCCTATTCCAAACGTACCACAGACAGTGACAAAACAGATAATAACACACAGTGGGCTCCTGAGCAGGTAAAATATTGACTTCGATAACGTTTGCTTCTTGTCTGAAAAAAAATGTAAAACACAATGAACTACATTCTTCGAGTACTATGCCGAACTCATATACATGAAGTGTGTGTTTGTGTATATGAGGGTGTGTGTGTATGTGTGAGAGGGTGGGTGGGTGTGTGTATGTGTGAGAGGGTGGGTGGGTGTATGTATGTGTGTGTGTCTGTGTGTGTGTTGGTGGGGGGCTTACAACAGTGATTCGTAGAAGTTAAAATATCTTATTTCACAATCGATGCAAAATGAAATTCATATCTTGTAAAGGGCAATTATTTACCCTTGTGTGACTATATGTCACTATTGTCAGATTGTGTTGCTCTATGAAACGTTCGTTAGTAGGTGTTGGGTAGAACGCCACTATTGTCTTTCATTTTATGTGCTTGGTATATTTACTTATAACGTAATAATTATAACATTATATTATCGTTATTATCAACAGTAATATGACCTGTTATAGCACGAATTATCCCAAATAGTGTGGTAAACAGTCCTGAGTGTGATAAAATATAAACGAACACAAGGATTTCATTTTTTTTGTTACTAGGAACATAATATTGACAAAAAATAAGTCATAATCTAGCAGCTTGCACCTTCTTACCTTCAATTATTGGCATAACAAGAGGACAAAGCATTCCACAGAATATCAAAACTCCTCCCAGAATAAAAAACGGCATACCGAAACCGCCAAACTACGGCACAAATACAAAGAACAAGAAAACGATTAGAACAGTATGGGAAAGTAAGATTGTAATGGATAGAAACATATCTATTTATCCCGAATTGTTTGATTTTCAAGTTTTAGTCAGTGAGTTTAACAAATGTCTTCAAGTACGAAAAAAAATGAAATATAATACACACCACGTATAAAGCACTGCCAATTGCTGGACCCACCATCATACCTACTCCACTGAATGTCTCTAAAATTCCCTGCAGAAATTGAGTTCAGAAATACAAACATTATGAATATGAGATGAAGTGGAAATGGATTAATTAAACCTCTCTATATCAAATACTTTTTGAAGCAGATGAACAATATTAGATTTGGTACGAAATGTATCTTTCCTAAAAATCTCTAGATATACAATGTAGCAAACGAGGTGGAAACGAATTTTTAATATGAACCTTTTTGTCACGTGATTTGTTATTATACTGTGATGACGTAACAGGTTAAACTTACTATGACAGTGGATACATGTTTTGGATAGGCATGAGATATAATTGCGAAGCTAGCTGTAATGTAGGCGGACGCTCCAAGGGCCTCTATACTACGAGTCAGGAAACAAAGTACTACGAAGGTGGTTTCGTCAGGCACAGCATCCAGAAATCTTAAATCACCAAATAATCAGCAACTTAAAAAGCAGCATAAGATCAGAAAGTGAAAGTAGAATTACAGTTACCTCCCCTTCCTTATGTATTTCATAGAATGACATACATAATATAAGATCAGATTCAAAATGGCTAGAAAAATGCACGAATTGGGGTAGAGATTTATTATTTCTTTGGGCAAGCGAACTAGCAGTTAAAACGATGATTGCTCAATCATTCATGAATCTGATTAATTTTATTAATTTTCCCCGGCAAGTTCCCTAAGGTCTCAAGTATTCAGCGTATAGAGGGTATTTAATGGTTTTCCTTTTAACAACATTATATATTTCACGAGTATGACAGAATTTCCTATGTTTCGCACTAGTGGAAAAATGCGGTTCATACGAGTCATGCAAAATAACACCATTTTAAATAGGTTTTCCTACTTGATATTCTACTATTTCATGTGTTTATCTGGTTAGAATCGTATTCAAAACTTGCGCAAAATACCAAGTAAATGAGCATACTAAATGTACACGGGGCAAAGATGGAATTCTCACTTCTTTCGCTTCCGAACAAGATATATACTCGTTGAATATTCAATACAATGACTAGGAAGTACTGATTGGTCAAGGTTACAAAAGTTATATCATCACTGGTGATGTAATCACGTGAACGATAAATATCATTATCTTCTGTTTAATTGATAATTTCCTAAATTTCACCAGCGAATATGTATAAAAAAAAATAGCATGTATACAGTATACATATACAACCATGACAAAAAACGAATAACTTAATCACTGATAATCGCAATTTACGTCCTCAATGTTAATTATTGTCAATTCATATTTACCTGCTGGTATAACATTTCATTTTAAACTGACTCCAGTACTAACCCGAATAGAATGGTACACACGCCACACACAAAAATACCGGAAACAAACATGAACTTGGAGCCAATCTTCGTTATCTACAATGATGCGGTAATGATGACATATGTAGAATCATACTGTTTAATTATCCAGCAGATATTTGTGAAACGTTGACAATTATTCTATATCAAAGGAAAATAGCAATAAAAGGTCATGGCGACACCGCTGCATACAAATTATAATGAAAGACATGTTCACACTTCAAAATTGTCAACCATCATGAAATTATTACTGTAAAGTCAGTAATTTTTATGCTTGAAACTTTGTTTCCTTGTTAAACGAATGAACTCTATTTTAACGAATCAAAATTTCGCGATGTGTATGTCTAATTAAATTTAATCAAATAAACACATGTGAACCATTACTTCACGGAATAAATTTTCGCGGTTACGTTAATGTATCGCGAAATACCGAAAACATCACCCTCGCGAAAATAACCGGCTATACGGTATACCCTTTGAAGGAAAGCATAATGATGGACTTCTTTTCATTCAATTAAGGTAATTATGAATCTGATTTTCGTAAGTTAAAATTGGGGATATAGCAAATAAATAAATAAAAAGCATGTGATTACAGATCTTGCTTTTAATACATACGAAATTTCCATAGATTGGTGCTGTTAGAAATATTGTAAACTCAAAGGATCCGAAGACTAAACCAATCACAGTCTGCGTTACATCTTTGTCTTCGGCCTGGAAATGATGAAACGAGGCTTATATTCATTTGTATGTGGTTTATGATATCTGTTCAACAGACATTAATATCTTAAAATAAAACAAATACGTCTGTCCGAAAAGACGGACAAGATAAATAAGAACGTCATTAAAATTGTATATCCGTGTGTGATTCAAGTAAAGAAACTTTACCCGGTTTTAAAATTAAGCACGAGGATTTGCCAAGATGTAGTTTTCAGAATAAGGCATTCATAAACAGTCTTTTGAATAATCTAACAAACTGAAGTTGTAAAGTGCTGGAGAATATTTTGTCAAACATACAATAGTCTGGATATTGTGACAGGTCAACAGTATATATTCAATGAAATGTATGTAAAGTTAAATTTCAGGGCACTAGAAAATATGTTCACTGGTATTTGGTAAAATCAGAACTAGCAGCGAGGTTAGATAATTCCACGCGACAGAATATCATTAATACCACTTTTCTAATAAAATTCTGATACGAACTCGGATTATATTACCTAACATTTTCTTTTAACCAAAGAAGAATTAATACTCTCGAAAAGTGTATTCTTTGCTACCAATGACGTTAAACAACGTTTAACTGAACAAAGGCTTACCTCTTTTGGGTAAAATGGAGAAAGAAGAGAAAAGCATGCCATAGCACAAAAGTTCACCATTCCCAATGAAAGCAATAAAATTTTCTTTGACCTTGGCGCTTGAAAGAATGCAAAATCACTCTCGGAATCTTCAGTTGGATCAACTGTTGTCTCTATACTAGCCTCCGCAAAATTTACAGGGTCAAAGGTTTTAGATTTCGCGTTTCCATTTTGATGTTTGTTTTCAATTTTTTCACTTTCAGTCGGTTCATGAGGTTTCTTGAGCAGATGTTCCCTTTCAGTGTCCATGGCGAACTGCAGGTCAGAAATGATTTAAAACCTTAAAGAGAGCGAAAAAGAGAGAGATCCACCACCGAAAAAAGTTTTAATTTCTCTTAATAATATAAATGTACCTTTATTACATCAGTATGTTGACTAGTAGTGTATCGATTATGTTAATAACATTACAATAATAAAAATGGATGATGGGAGCACTTTCAGCAAATTTATGCGAAACAAATATTGGATAATATTCTCAAACAATTTTTGGTGCAAAAAATATAGAATATAAAACCATATTTGTCTGCAGCCGTGGCCATACAACCACCAAACCAAAATGAAAGAATCCTTTGTAGCTACTAGAGTGCTTGTCAATTTTAGTCGTTTACACATTCGTAAAACAGCTTGAATATTAGGGATAGGAAAAGGTATCAAAATTTTAAACAGTAAAGGGTTATGTGGTATTTATAAATGCGGTAAAAGCGCTGATATCTTATAAATTTAAATCACCTGAATTTTTAGTTTAAATATAATAGATATAATTCTAAACATTTCAAGCCTCACTTCAAATTAGCCTTAAAATGGGGATGTTAAAAGAAATGAAAATGGCTTGGCTTTTCATCCTCCTTTTCTCACTGGTTCTAGTTATATTCCGATTAGAAACATAACTATTATACATACATGCTTGTATAGCAAGTCCGTGATATCAGAACAGAAAGAATATGTAACGATGCAACTTTTACTACTATAGTGAATTATATACTTGTGGTAAAACACAATGTACTAATTTAGCGTTTCAAACCACTACAATTGTATTTGTGTGTGTTTTTAATTGAATTTTCACTTATGCATGATAGATATTTTTGTTCAATATATATTATATAGGAACATGGTAGACATGCATTTTTGCGATATGGTTGATAATAAGTGCACTGATCTATAAATAGTTGCACATGATATTCTTGTGTTTAAAAAAGCATCACATGTTTGTTTCATGTGACATTAGTCATCCGGAATACCTTTGCATTTTTCATAAATAAGATCAATTGCACAAATATGATTTTGTTTTTCAAAACGCTTCCTTGCAATATCACAGTGGAAATACGAATAGTTTCTCGAAATATCTAAGTTTGTAGCCGTCTGAAATATAAAAATGATACTCACGTGATCAGCTCCAGATGGTCGATGCTTACACTTAAAGCTATTTAAATCGCATTTGCACATATACTAAGCGTTAGTAAACAAGTTACACCCACATTAGTCCTTTTGAATATCATGATTTATCGGGAAAAATAACAAAAAATCACTCATATAATCCCAATAATTTCTGTTCCATGAAACACATGATCTGGCATCATCCTAATGACTGTTGACCAATCCTCATCCATTCATCACGGATCACGTTTTGTTTGTTATGCACCCTGACCCTTTATCTTTGTATCTACAGAATTTATCTCTTTACATGCTCACGTCCTTACACAAATAAAGTCGTGTTATCGCCCTGTCTGCAACTGATCATACCGTGACGACGGACATCCATAGATAAACTAGAATGTCGAATTATAAAAATTTGGACTTTTTCCATAAAGATTCAGATTGACATATTCTGAAAAGAAAGTATTCACAAAAATACTAGAGGAGGAATATGGGGGAGAGAAACTAATTCATTCAGGGGCACTAAAGCATGAAATGAACAATTTTACTAATTAAATGTCCATGATGAAACATTAGGATCTAATAACATAGAGTGGAGTAACCTTATACTTGATTTCAAGTAAACGACAAGATAAGCAATACCGACTTCATATTTATGTATTGAACAACTTTTAAATGTTAATAGTAATTACTGTCGGTAGAGTTACCAAGCTTAGCGAGCAAATGTCATGTCGCTCGCACTGTTCTTTTGCTGGAAAAAAACATGGGTAACGTTGATATTTCTCATATATTTCGCGGAAATTTGCAAGTTCTCCCTCAGATAGTCATTCGATCCCGGCAGTGCAATCCTTCAGATACTTTGTATTTGTCCAATCAAAAGCTAAACTCCGATGTCTCCTTTCACATTGCAGTTGTTCCACAAAAGAAAGTGAACTAGGAGGTTTTATTAAAGTTGGATTGTTATTTAAGATATCAGAGTCTCTTAACTTTTTAGAACCGTACATGTATTACAATACAATGTAAAATTGGAGTTGTTTACATCTTACAATTTACTTGAACGAGATAAGTTTAATCCCACACGTGACAAGGATCAATAGGGTCCTAGGATATTGAACCCGTAATAGGTCAACCTGATAACAATACCTTGTGACGTAATCTAAGCCCAGGTTTCACGAGTCAAATTGTCCTTATTCGTAACTTCAATGTTTATTTTTAGATAACTATCGGTTTGTTTAATTTTATACCTGTATATATTAAGCCATTTTCTTAAGTCAAGTTCTCGGGAGGAGATAAACCTACAGTATAGTAGCATCATGCAAGCTTGACGAGATCGTTGCTTGCTCCATCTTTATCAGGTAACTTGACATGGTGTCATTGTCTCCTGATGCAGCTGGGAGAATCAAAATCATTCTTCATTTTCTACGACTCTACGAAAGATAAACAAATGAAGAGCACTTTTTAAAAATACAAATTTAAATCATGATACAGTAAATTAAAACAATGAATTAAACCACACCATACAAGCGACTCATCCTTCTAGGACTGGGAAGAATCCTTACTGTCTTCTGATGATATCCAATTTATACAAGATTCTTTTGTATTTATCAAATTCTTATTAAAAGTGATCAGAGTGGCCTTAGATTCAGTATACGTATGTGTAGATAAAATCAGTCCTGATTTGTATATTCAATTGTTGTAGATGTTACTTACCTTCAGTATACTTTGTAATTGGAAACAATGAAATATCATTAGACATATTTCATTTTTGTATGGTGTCTGATATCTGCTCACCACGGAACTCACAATTATGTCTTCTAAAACTTTTGTTGCAATCTTGACAAGCACTGGTTCTGAATTTCAGTGGTTTGAAATGGAATGAATGTTTAAAAAACGCCTTTATACGTGTAAGTGTTATATGTCAAAATATTTTGATCGTTACTGACGTGTAGAAGAATTCATGTAAATTTCAAGATTTTAAAGGATATTTTATTCATTCTCAAAATTTATATACAATAACATATTTCATCTCAAAATAGTAGAAAATTATACAACAGACACATATGTGCTCAATACAAATAGAGGAGAGTTAAACTGCACTTTAACAATGTTTCGTCCTTCTAGGCCTGGTCAGTGGTGCTAGGGGTCTAAAATTTGAAGCCTAGGAGGCGACTGCAAAAAGTCCAAAGTGACCGAAGAAATGTCAACATATGGGGAGGTGAACTAGCCCCATAGTTCAATAAATTTAGTAATTTACTCTATATCTGATAATTTCGACAGAATGTTAAGTACGTTTGTGTATTTGATGCCAACATAATCTCGACTTTTGTCCTGAATTATGTTTTACAACTGTCAAAATGTTTTACGTCTGTGATATTGATACCTCCTAAAATGCTAATGCAACTTCAAAAGATGTTAGTGGACGTAACTTTCCGGAGATTGCCGAAACTTTGCATGTCATGAAGTTTATTGAATAATGGTGCCTGTACATACCGTATATTTAACATTTGTTAAGAATTCAATAATGTAGGCCCCTAGCATAATAACTGATGAGTCCAACATAGAATATGGCCCTATGATGTACTATCAGTGATTTAATTAGTCATTTGATTCCATTCTTTCTAACTCTAAATGTTTATTACTAGTAAATGGGGCTAACCGCTTGTGTGTCTTTGAAAAGAGATATCCTTTGCTACTGAACCAGACTCCATTAGGTTTGTCTTGTAACCCGGAATGTCAACATTATTTACATACTTAGAAATGAGTTGTCGGTAAACTTTGCCCTTAACCGTTTTTTAGTCCCCGAGATTTGCCGTAACGTTCAATACCACGTCTGAATTCTCATAATAGTGTCATTGATACTTGATACTGATACCAACAAATACTCACGAACCATATATTTTTGCGACATTCGCTCATCAGGATAATATATATGTCAATCGCGCGAGGACATTACATGTGAAAGAATCACTCCTTCGTTTTCGGGTTTGACCAAGAGATTTAATTCACTCAAAGAAACAGTGATGCACAGACAATTACTATTTGTTAAGCATGAAATATGATATATCTTTTAATATATCAAATATCAAAATTGTACATACTGATTTTGGGTTTAGCTCCCTTTTGTATTTTGATATTTGTTTACGTTAAATTTCATTTTTTCACTCCCCCTAATTATTAAATGCATGATACCAGTCAAAACCATTAAAGTTATTAAGTAACAAATTGATTATGTTTATTTCCATTCCATTATTTATGTATCAGTATACGCAAGAATTGTTTCAGTTGTGTTCTTTGTCATTTTTATACATGGTTTGTACTTCACGTATCATTTTTATATTTTATTTTCTGTTGTAAGTGGGAATTAATTGACCTCAGATATATTAGATATACTATTAAACAAAGTACTATGTTATCTTACAGGCGATCTTATCCTGCTTATATTCTTGGCATCCTCTAAATATGCCTGGCTACTTCTGTCCCTCGGTGATCTGTTGCCAGTTTCCTTCGTCGTCAGGCGGTTGCCAACTCTACTCGGATATTTCATCCTCCAGTTGGCGAGTCAGTAGTGGTGGCAACCCACTATTCGACGTAACCCGGCTTCCAGTAAACGTCATTCCGACGGTGTCATATCCAGCATGATGTTCTTTCTGTTGCTTCACCCAGTTTCTACAAGGATGTCGAATTCGCCTTTCCCAACATTCCCAGCTGTTGCAAAAGCTTGCTCACTGACTGCGCTGGAAAACCTCTGGGGGCCGACCTCGACGGGAAACAGCACTACACTCCATACCTTTTCCTATGGCACTATCAGCTCCGCCACAATGAGTGCTTTTGAGGACCATGTCGGGCTGGAGCGTATGTTGTGTCCACAATAAATGGGAATACAAGTCTCCCATCAAGGTCCACATGCAGCTCCCAGTCCCTTGCTCTGACCATCAACGATATTCTAACCAATCCTTTGATTATGACCATTTCCTTCCTGTTCTTGTCTGAATGCCTGCTTCATTGACTCCAGAATATAACAAGTCCCTCAGCGTCATGGCGAACCGGTACTTGGCCACTTTGAATTCCTCAACGACCGATGAAATTGATAATTGTAGTTGGCATGACTTTCCATACAATCCAATTGAAATAAATCCTGGTTGGACTCCTAGCCATCTTCCCATGTAGCTGCTCACTGATTTCTCCAATTCCTCAACACTTGTTACTGTTATTTCGTAGATCAGATCACTTTCTTAAGCACTTGATTGGGTTGTCAACCAATGTTGGAATCTCCTCATTTTGCACCTTCAGTTTCATTGACTAAACAATGTTTGCATACTTGCCAACTTTCTGATTCAGCGAGGAGTTTCCTGATTTCCACATTCTTGAGTTATTTTCATCTGTGAGCGATTTCAGAAATTCCACTAGGTAGATCACAAATAACTAGTTTGTTTGTCACATAGGAACAAGGAAGTCTGACCATATTATCACGTGCACTGCCCGATTATCTAATCACTGTCGTTTAATCTTTTCGTCACGCATTAGGCTATTGGTCATGACTAATAGCTGGTCCTGGCTAATAGCTTGTAAAGATGAAATCATATTACATGTACATATGATTAAGTAGTTTTCGTCATACTAACTGCTTGGCCAAAAAATATATCTAAAAAAGAAATTAACGTTAATATACTGCATTCGGAAATAAATTGACGTCATAATTATGACGTGAACGCTATCCACAGGCAAGATTACTATAATAAGCTAAATCATCGTTACATTAAGCATTCATTACAACTGCCTTCTTGTGGGTTTTTTTTCGGTTACAGAAATCGCACATTGAATACTCTTTCATTTCATCACTACTAGGGCTTTCCCATTCACTTTGACACCCACTAATCAAAACTGTCAAAACGACAAAAAAACTAATATCCGGATAAGCGGAGATTGTAAGTTTAGAAATGTACCAAATATCCGGAATTTGATTTAGCTATTTATGCACTTTCCTTGTCTGCTTAACAGGAGTATAGCAGTTATCATATACTAATATTTCTTACAAAGTTGTTTTCAACGGGAATTAAACAATGCTTTGCTCGAAAATGCATTTTTTCTATGAAAATTATAGTAAAGTTAACCTCCTCCCCAGGAAATGTGAGACTCATTCCGATAATCCAAGCACCTTAAGATACTTTCATCCATGAAGAGCATTTGAATCTATCTTATCTGGGTGTTCAGAAGATTTTTGAAATCTTCAGTCAATGTGATCCCATTTTGGCCGTCATTTCAGCTAGGATCAATCATGGCATCCCTAAACCTGTCATCCTTTGCTCCTAATTCTAACCAAGTTTTAAATATTCCTAATGGAAATACAACAAATCATGCTTAAAAATCTATTTTTCTATATAAGCTATGATAAACTTTACCCCCTCCCCATTGGGAAATGCGAGACCCTTGGGTCATGAAATCACAATGTTGGTAAAGCACCTCAAGACATGAAGAGCATTTGATTCTATTATATCTGTGTGTTGAGAAGAAGATTTTCCAAATTTGACTCATTTTGACCCCTTCCTTTTTGGGTAGGGGACTGTATAACTCACTATTTTGGTTCTTCTTAGGCCAGGGAAGGTTTCTGCCAAATTCCATTGAAATCAATTGAGGATTTTTTTGAGAAGTAAAAAGTGTAAAATTATTTATGGACACACAACGTGGGACAAAGGTGATTGCAATGTCACCATGAGACTTTGTCTAAGGTGACCTAAAAATCAGCAGGGCAAGACTGATGGTATGTACTGATATGTAAGGTAAATGATGTAATAGATTTGAAGTATACAAGTGAACTTTCCTGAAAAGATGTACAAGTAACTATACACATTTATATGCAATTTCTAGGTGACACTATCAAATGCAGTAGTAAATGCACACATTTTGCAACAGGCATGTGATGTTTATGAAGTATTTTAACTAAAGAATTCAAGATAAACTTATTGTATTGACATTTTAATGACTATGCTAATCTTCTATCAAAAAGACTTGTAAAATGTATAAACCTAATAAAACAAAAAAATTAATGTATGCATTTTTATGAGACATACGATGGTTCAAGAATTGTCTGATGTATTTACAATGCACCCCCTACTCATTGTGCATTGTTTTTTAATATCTGAAAATGTAATATATGTGTGACAGTATAAAGTAAATTTCCAATATCCAATGTTTTTTTTATTTTGTTATTTTCACAAAAGTAAAAACAAATAATAGGAATAAAAATGTGTATTCAAATATTGCTGCTTTCTGAAGATGTCTTGTTCAAATACAAATCACAAACTACTGTCCATGTGGAATCTTTAGCTAATGAGGGTAAACTGAAGCATTCGTAAATTTTAGGATGGATTCAATTCAAAACTATGCAAAAATCATTAAATGAAGTTGTACAACTAACAACTGTTATTTGACTATATAACCCTTGACAAATGTGTTCTCCCATATACAGTGGTATTGCCCTTCTTTTTACAAATAACAACTCAAGCATTTGAATACATTTGTTTATTAGTGTTGACTAAATGTTTGATACACAGTTATTATAGCTTATAAAACCAGTTCAAAAGTATAAATTTTTATCAAAATATGAAACTATAAAATGGCACTTTTAGTAGATATAAAAACTGACAACAGAATATTGATAACTAGAATTAATAAACAAATACAGCACCACAAGCAAACAAGTCTTTTACTGAACAGCTAGTGAATTAAAAATAGTAAAACAATGTAAAGTCTTAACCTTATGGTAAGAATATATTTGATTTTTTTCAAAATCTGAATAAGAGTTTTATTTTGAAAACTCAATAAGACAACATCTATTTGAAACTTTGAAGTTCGATTAACATGAAAATAAACACTAACATCATAAAAGGAAAAATCGCCACTGAACGGAATAACTACAGCTGAGTTTACACATACACAGTTTTTTTCTATTCTGACAATTTTGTTATTATTATTATTATTATAAACAGTTAGTAATTCAGGAAATAACAACAAAAACCTGTCACTACAATGATAAAGTGATATACTGTAATCATTTTCTTGAACTTTTCTTTGATTTTGATTTCTTTTGTTTCTAAACAAAACCTTAAATAAAGGAAAACTTCCAAACTGGATTGTAATTTTATCAATATAGAGTACATACTGATAATTGTAAAGATCAATTTCTTATTATTGATATTACAATGTATTACAATCTTTAGCATAGATTGTGCAGCCAATAGAATTTTCCATCAAAAATAGATACAGCCTTACTATTACACAGCTATATATACATTAATGCTTCATAATAGACACAAATAAAATGCTGAAGAAAAAATCTAAATGAAAAGAACAAATGATGATAGTGGGTAAATAGCTGAAGTACATCAGACATCATGATGTTAACTCAGTGCACCAGGCAGACATCATGATGTTAACTAAAGTACACCAGGTACACATTGTGACACTTAACTGAAGTACACCAGACACAGACAAGATGCTGTAACAACAGCAGCATTGTAGGAGTGATCAATCAGGTATGCTACCACGGAACTTCTGTTGTACAACAGGTGTGGAAAATTCACCAGCATGTTCACAACAGACAAAGCAAGCCCAACCTTTAAGGCAGCAGGAACACTTGTCACTCCCAGGTAGGGTCTGAAACACATTAACAGCACATCAAATATAAGAAGCTTACACATGAAAACTGACCTCAGCATTAAGTTTTTTTTTTTTTAATTAACACAAGAATACTACTAAAAGGAATCACCACACCTAGCCATATATACAGTTAATAAATACTAAGGAAATTACAATTTTCGCCCCATTAATCTTGACGATTGATTCAGTCATTGACTATGATTTTCTTTACATGGAATATGTTTGAAAGTTTGCCAAACGAGAATATTGTACAGGAAGCTGTATCAATGGTGAAAGTAATTTTAAACCTAGTAGTATGAAATACAACAAAGTATAATCAAGCATAAGGGTCTTTACCTATGTTTTTGGCTTTTATTCCTTACAATAGTAAAATACATTATCCACTAATTTTCATGTGCATAAGATATTTATTTCGAAACATTTTTCATCCTGATCTCAGCATGTAAACTAATATACTTTAAAACTGTCATCAAAACAACAACAAAAATTGATTTATGAAATGTGTAATATTTAATATTGTATCAAATTATTTGCAGACCCTGTAATTCTCAAAAAGTACTGTCATATTTAGTTTATTAGTGAATATTTACCCAACAAAGTAATGAAGAACTGCCACCAGAATTGAACTGCTGCACAAAACGAGTGGCATTATAGCTGGACTAAAGCCTTCTTTAACTTGTGAATATGTCTGTCCAGGATAGTTGGCTCTCATCCAATATTTACCCAAGGAAAATGGTGAATAACACAAAAACCCAATTACCATACTCATCCCAACTGATGCCAAAGCTCCCCAAACCATTTTCACTGTCAGCTGGAAAAAAACGTAAAAATAATAAAAATAACTTGTCAACAATAAATTTTGAAAATGGGACGAAAATGTATGTTTTTCGCTATCAGTCTTTGAAATTGGATGAAAACTTTAAAAAATGTTTTGGTTTGGTTTGTTATCCCATGAAAACTAATGAACAAACAGTGTCACTTTGAGGAAGATACTTCTTGTATGTAGCAACTGATGAAGCCCTCATTGGACAATATGATTTAATAGAGGCCTGCCACATGCCCCCCACCCCACCCCCAGAGCAAATCTGATTGCTTTACCAACTTAGAAATTACTCCTCCCCTGCCTCATCAAACAATATGACAAGTTAAAGTTAGATAAAAAGACTTCTCTTTTGTTTTTTGATAATAGACCTATCAGTTGTGATTATAACTTAAACCAGAGACATACGTCTCTGCTTAAACTGTCCAATTCAAAGACGGTCGGCAGCCAGACAATTTGGTTTTTTTTTCTAATAAGTTTGTGTTTACCTTATTAGTTAGTTCCTATGCAGATTTTTGAGAACAGTGTTTGTTATGTTTGGAGCCAAACGGTTTTTGTTTACAAATCAGCCTCCGTTTCTTTCCCGCCAATAAAGCTTGAATTGAATTTTCGGAATAGATAATATATATCGAAACAAAATATTTTATTGTTGACAATATAAAAAAATAATGACACTTTTTCAGTTGAAATATAGATACCGACGAAAAGGTATAATAAAACTAAAGATAAAAATATGAGCGCTTATTTCTCTTGGCATTTATTTTCTTGTTTCGTTTTGTACAACCATGAAGGTTTATACAAAATTCAAAATGGAGAGCATGCGTTTGCTGAAGGGAGCCACCGATGTGATTGATGTGAGGGAGTTCTACGAGAAATGGGATTCGTCCGTGATGCCATACTTAGGAGTGGACCAGACATCACAGGATGCAGAAAGGGACGCTATTGCAAAAGATATGGATGTTTCTATAGATACAGTCATGGAACTGAACTCTGTTTGTGGGTACGGTAATAGTCTACTTTCACTTTACACAAGGTTTCGGTTTCTCTACTATCGCTTTCGTTTACAGAAAAAAACAATCACCTAGATCTGTTTTACTAGATTGATATGACAGTGGATTGCTTACTATTTCTTCTTCAGTGTTTTAGTTGTGTTTCTTTACATATTTCTAATGAGCCTATGTATTATTGTTTGCATGGTATAGTATATGTAAATGCAAACTGATAACTTTTATTACCAAAATCCTAGAATCCATCGTGAAGGAACATATTACATAATGATAAGTTTTATAAGAAAAATAATTATTTCTTACAGGAACAATATGGCATCATATCAGGAGGTCAACTACATTAAAATTATGGTATTAGAGGTTTTGAAAGCTCTGGATAAAGTGCAGATTATTTTTTACATATGAACTACCAAATAGGTGTTTGACACATTTTCATACAACATTTTATTTAACAAGTTATATGCTTATGACTTATCAGGCCAAATACTGTCTTGGGTAACAACATTTTTGAATGGTCAACAACAGAAAGTAATGGTTAATGGCACACAGCCTGATTGGAAGGAAGACTTCCTGAGGGCTCAGTATTAAGATCATTTTCATTTGTGTTATTTACAGTGTGATCGGAGCGATTCATGTTGCTACTCAAAATGCCTGAGGATTAATGCAAATACATGAGGATTGGATCTAATACCAAACATCAATATGAACATTCTAACTCATATATTTTCCATGTTCATGGGGTACAAAAAGGAGGAAAGGTCCTCTCTACTGTAGATTCAAATGTCACACCATCAACTCGAATTCATTGTGTGTTGAACGTTTCCAGTTAACTCCAGGTTCCCAAGATGCTTATTTTGGTCCTCGTCGGCGCGTTCGTTTCGCGACTACATGTAGTATCCAGCAACCAGAGTCCTTAGAATGCATTGTTATGGATATCGTTATACAAATCCAAATAGAATCATTTTTTTAACAAAAACCATGGCTCACACATAACACAATTAACACTGTGCGGACGATGAACAAGAAATATACATGTTGCGCGCAGTTCGCCATAACATAAGGCTTCCCAACCTCCTCAAGACGTTTCTCGACTGGTCCGTCGTTGAGATGCTTAGTAGGTCTTTCAGCTGTGTTTTTCGTCATTCACCTGTTGGTGTCCCTACGTGGGCGCCAAATGTCACACCATCAACTCGAATTCGTTGTGTGTTGAATGTTTTTTTTTTATTAATGCCCCTGATTTCGGATCTCAATCACATCACTACACCGACCGTCGGGTCATGTCAGTCACTTAACTGTAGCTATATGTGGCACCTGGACTCCCGAGGATGTCCAGAACGACGTGGCGAGTCTGTGATTCTGCCCAGCACCCAGGGGTATCTCTAGTTTTATTACCCTATACACTCACTCTTGCACGACTTCCTCACCTGTCACACCTGGACATGTACACGTCTCAAGACAACACCATATAAGGACAGACACTGACACTACCTAACAGGTAACACCAAATAACGACATACAGGTAAATGCACGGATAGTAACGAATACAGATTAAACAGGATGTTACAGACACTTACTCCAATTTACCCTGTGACACAAATGAAAAATACATCATCTACATATATATATATCTCAAAAAAGCTCCTTGTACAGTACATATTCTTTCTGGATGACAAAAATCCACCAACTTTTTATGTAATTTAGGGTGTCAAATTGCATGTTGCACTGCCCTGATGAGCCAAAAACCAGTTGGCAGTAATATAATTTATTGACCACCAATTTTGTTGCAGCTGGTATATGTTGTGTTAAGTCCCTACTGCTGATTGATAGCTTCTATTTTTGGAGTTGACACCCTGCATACCCTAGTGTTGTCCATATACCAGCAAAGAAACAGCCCAACTTAACACTTCTAATGTTAGCTCAGACATTGGCTCGGCCTTTGATTTTGTATCAAACAGTCAGAGATAGGAATAATTAAAACTATCAACATAAGCCTTTAGCAAAATTAGAGGTGACATTATAGAACTTTACAAAGTAACAATTGAAAAGACTATGACAAAGAGTGCTGCAGTGCAATCACATAGAGATTCAGCTTTTTTCCCATAAGAACTACATCAATATGAATAACTTACCAGAAGGTGTTGTCTAGATAATTACTCAGAAAAATATAGAATTGTTCTATAAATACAAACGGAGTACCAAACCAAAACTTATTGTGTAGCAGAAATTTTGAGAACTTTTATAAACAGTGTTATGATAAAAGTCTGGTATAGAGGACTGTTTTCACAGTCCTGAACCAGAAATAAACTTTAATAAAAAACATTCTTAGCCCAAATGGTACGCAAACTACTGACCTTTCACTCTAAAAGGCTTACTACAACCTGCCCCTTGACTAAAGGGAAATTCTGACTTATATCCAAGATTGTAAATAGGACAGAAGTTCTTACATATATTAAATGTACTGAACTAGTATCCAAGATTATTAATGTGACCCATGTGTAGAAATTGAGAGTACAAGTTGCATTGCGAGCCTCAGGTAGTGGGAATTTTCTTTAAGTTGAGTGGTAAAGTGTCTTGCTAGATACCAAACGGTCATTAGTTGGCAGGTTGTTTTTCATTACTCCTTCCTATGCTGTAAAACTAGAGCATCTGCAGAAGAGAGCAGCAGGAATTATTTTAAACTGTGATTTCTTTACACTTTCTTGTGATGTGTTTAAGCATGAAAATTTGGTTGCCTTTTTAAAATAAGTTTATACAATTCTAATGTACAAAGTGGTGAATAATTTAGCTCCACAAAATTTGAATTGTTTCACTTGCCGGTAATTGTCTGGTGTTCAAAGTAGATCTACAAGATCTTCTTCTTCAAAGGTTTTTTACTTGTCATTTCACAAAACAAACATTTCTAGAAACTCTGTTAGTTATCAGAATATTTTATTTTATTTTTAACATCTTGAAAAACAGTTATTTGAAAGAAATACAGGACATGTAATGTGATTGCAGAGTGGAGACTTTGAAGAATGGTGATGAACCACCAGATATGACTTTGCTTAAGTCTTTCCCGGATGATGTGGATCTCATGGCTGTCAAGTAAGTACACACTGACAAGTTGTTTTTTCTTGTTATGTTTTATCAGGATATATGTAATACATACTGAAAGCTGAACTGATGTATCTGAGGAAAGCTGAACTGATGTATCTGAGGAAAGCTGAACTGGTGTATCTTAGGAAAGCTGAACTGATGTATCTGAGGAAAGCTGAACTGGTGTATCTGAGGAAAGCTGAACTGGTGTATCTGAGGAAAGCTGAACTGATGTATCTGAGGAAAGCTGAACTGGTGTATCTTAGGAAAGTTGAACTGATGTATCTGAGGAAAGCTGAACTGGTGTATCTTAGGAAAGCTGAACTGGTGTATCTGAGGAGAACTGAACTGGTGTATCTGAGGAAAGCTGAACTGATGTATCTGAGGAAAGCTGAACTGGTGTATCTTAGGAAAGCTGAACTGGTGTATCTGAGGAAAGCTGAACTGGTGTATCTGAGGAAAGCTGAACTGGTGTATCTGAGGAAAGCTGAACTGGTGTATCTGAGGAAAGCTGAACTGATGTATCTGAGGAAAGCTGAACTGGTGTATCTGAGGAAAGCTGAACTGGTGTATCTTAGGAAAGCTGAACTGGTGTATCTGAGGAAAGCTGAACTGATGTATCTGAGGAAAGCTGAACTGGTGTATCTGAGGAAAGCTGAACTGGTGTATCTTAGGAAAGCTGAACTGGTGTATCTGAGGAAAGCTGAACTGGTGTATCTGAGGAAAGCTGAACTGATGTATCTGAGGAAAGCTGAACTGATGAATCTGAGGAAAGCTGAACTGGTGTATCTGAGGAAAGCTGAACTGGTGTATCTTAGGAAAGCTGAACTGGTGTATCTTAGGAAAGCTGAACTGGTGTATCTGAGGAAGGCTGAACTGATGTATCTGAGGAAAGCTGAACTGGTGTATCTGAGGAAAACTGAACTGGTGTATCTGAGGAAAGCTGAACTGATGTATCTGAGGAAAGCTGAACTGGTGTATCTGAGGAAAGCTGAACTGGTGTATCTTAGGAAAGCTGAATGAGTGTTTCTTAGGAAAGCTGAATGAGTGTATCTAAAGAAAGCTGAACTGGTGTATCTGAGGAAAGCTGAACTGGTGTATCTGAGGAAAGCTGAACTGATGTATCTGAGGAAAGCTGAATGAGTGTTTCTTAGGAAAGCTAAATGAGTGTATCTAAAGAAAGCTGAATGAGTGTATCTAAAGAAAGCTGAACTGGTGTATCTGAGGAAAGCTGAACTGGTGTATCTTAGGAAAGCTGAATGAGTGTTTCTTAGGAAAGCTAAATGAGTGTATCTAAAGAAAGCTGAATGAGTGTATCTAAAGAAAGCTGAACTGGTGTATCTGAGGAAAGCTGAACTGGTGTATCTTAGGAAAGCTGAATGAGTGTATCTTGATAAAGCTGAACTGGTGTATCATAGGAAAGCTGAATGAGTGTATCTTAGGAAAGCTGAACGGGTGTATTTTAGGAAAGATAAGTGCTGTTTGGCCCACATGGCAGTATTTTTTTTTCAGGTGAATCTAGAATTTCAAGCAAGTCCAGAACACCATTTCCAAAGTTTTTTGTTAAGTCCCATTACTAAGAGATACAGTGGGTCTTCAGAACTGGAGATACAGTTGTAGTCTCAAAGGAAAATCAAGAGTCCAGGACTCAAATATCTGCGTCTCAAAAAATGGCTATTGAAATAGAGTATAGTGGCATGGTATGAGTTCAAGTTTTTTTTTCTATTTTAATTATTTTATACTAAAGCATGTCTAGAACTTTAAAGTTCCTTTTCAATTCACCTACAGCCTCAAGCTTTCTATGCTTAATAAGTACAATATCTGATGAAGATATAGTTTCACATAGTTATTAAATTAAGGGGCTAAGATTGGTCAGTCTGTAGAGTGTAGACTTATGAAAGCTCAGGTAAAGATCAGAGGGGTTTAGCCTGACACTCCCTGTGTGCGGTGGGTTTGTGTTTCTCAGGAATCTGAAAGACAGTCTGGTCTGTGCTGTCATGGTTGTGTCCATAGTTTAGACACTTGAATCCATTTACTTAGGATGGCATGGATCTTGCCTCCCATATGTTGTTCAGTGAGTAAGGCACCAGTTCAAAGTGACCCTTACTGTTCATGGGGCAATGCACCCAGCAAAGAAAGAAACAAACAAACATATCAAAATTTAGTCAAATGCTCCATTATGGCTGGAAAATTCATGATTCATTTTTAACAAATTGAAGTTGGCAAAGGGAGGCAATTCCTGTGCTGAAGCCTTTAATAGGTTTGAATAGGAACACATTGTCATATAGCTTTCATTAGTTAGATAAAAGTATGATGTTTTCCCAATTTCCTCTCATTAAAGAGAAAATTCAAGTTTCCAAAGTTTTATATGAAACATATGGTATATTTACATATGATATAATTGATGGTTGAAAAAGTTAAGAACTTCTTTTTATTATTAAAGATTGTTTTGTTTCCTGTAGAATGCAAAAACATGAAATGATGAAAAGAAATACTAGTACACAGTACAAACAGTTCATCAACAAGAAAATGAAATACAAGACTGTACAAGAGAAAATCTGTGTGAGTATGTTGTTATCAAATTAAAGTAATGAAATATAGCATCTGATAAATGAACATTTACACATTATGTGAAACTTCAGATATATGTCATTTTATGGAAAAAGCAATTAATATTTCTATTTTCAGTTGTTTTTGATAACTTAGAATCTTTATTGACAAACATTATTTAACTGTATTGCATTGTTTGAATTTGCTTTCCAAGTAAGTAACTAGACTTGTTTCTCTGTTGTAGAATTTCAGTAACCTACAGAATGCCAATTTAGAATGTAAGCCATCTGTGCCGAGTGAAAATCAAGTTGGACACGATGTTTTGATAGAGCTTAGTATACACACTGCTACATGTATGGGAGCTAGTCAAAATACTCAACCAAAGGTAACACTGTCATATGCAGGAGAGTTAGTCAATATTCCCAACTACAGGTAACACTGTCATATGTAGGAGAGTTAATCAATATTCCCAACTACAGGTAACACTGTCATATGTATTGGAGCTAGTCATTATTCCCAACTACAGGTAACACTGTCATATGTTGGAGAGTTAGTCAATATTCCCAACTACAGGTAACACTGTCATATGTATTGGAGCTAGTCATTATTCCCAACTACAGGTAACACTGTTATATGTAGGAGAGTTAGTCAATATTCCCAACTACAGGTAACACTGTCATATGTATTGGAGCTAGTCATTATTCCCAACTACAGGTAACACTGTCATATGTTGGAGAGTTAGTCAATATTCCCAACTACAGGTAACACTGTCATATGTAGGAGAGTTAGTCAATATTCCCAATTACAGGTAACACTGTCATATGTAGGAGAGTTAGTCAATATTCCCAACTACAGGTAACACTGTCATATGTAGGAGAGTTAATCAATATTCCCAACTACAGGTAACACTGTCATATGTAGGAGAGTTAGTCAATATTCCCAACTACAGGTAACACTGTCATATGTTGGAGAGTTAGTCAATATTCCCAACTACAGGTAACACTGTCATATGTATTGGAGCTAGTCATTATTCCCAACTACAGGTAACACTGTTATATGTAGGAGAGTTAGTCAATATTACCAACTACAGGTAACACTGTCATATGTATTGGAGCTAGTCAATATTCCCAACCAAGCTAACTTGTGTTAATTATAACACAGTATTTATGTATGGCTAAATATTGTTATCAGAAATAATGATGTCCTCATTTATTACAAAAGCCATCAGAGGATATCAAACTACAAGCTACGAGGCCCAGACGTCATGATATTTGGCCTGTAGTATGGTCGGCATGAAAAGCTACAAAAATTGGTTCAATAAAAAACCTTGGTCACTGGGGTCATCAGAATCTTATTATTTTATCTTTAACTTATATACTGTTAAAGGAAAAGGTATAATTGTTTATCTATAACCTATATACTGTAAAGAAGAGGTATAATTGTTTATCTATAACTTATATGCTGTAAAGAAGATGTATGATTATTTTATCTTTAACTTATATACTGTAAAGAAGATGTATGATTATTTTATCTATAACTTATATACTGTAAAGAACAGGTATAATGTTGGTGATGAACAATATACTTACCAGAATTAAATCTTTAAATGATGTAGTCTCTATAAACAAGCAAAGGTGAACAATACTGGCCTTTCATTTAGTGTTCATGGTTCATTTGAATCAGTGAATTAGAAAACATCTGGGTCGTAAATTTTAAAATGTTAAGTGTGTATGTTATTAAAATCTTTGTGTCTGTATCATTTCTGCAGCTGGGACTTGATCAGAGGTTCCAGGTCCTTGGAAGTCAGCATCTGACAGAATTACGAGACAAGATTAGCTGCGTCAATGACCTTGCAATAAGTGGGGATTTTAGTGAGAATCCTGATGACAACTCTGGTTTCTATGCGAAGGTATTGTCACCATGATTACTAGTATTACCTCAACTTCTTGTTTTCAGTTTTATAGATTTATAGCATAAAAAATAGCATGCTTTATTAGGCATGTTCATGATTAATTAGTAAAAGGATTATTGATTGTACGAGAAATTAGAATGTTGAATCCTGTACTTTTATTGAATAAGCAAAACTACCAAGAATTAAGAAATTTATTGACTTCATATCTTGTTATTTGTGACCATTATATAAATAACTCATGTTGTGTAACATTGGGGAGAATGACAGGTTGAAATCTATTTATATATCCTCATAGAAATAGTCCTGATCCAAATATAAGCTTATTTTGTTTTATCTAGGATGTGTACAAGTCAGGCTTTTTCTACATAGAGGGTGTATTTTATAATGATTTGAGAGAAGTGGACAGTCGTGACTACAGTAGGTGAGTTTCTTTACAGATATCATTACCATTTTTAAGAATATCAATTTGACAGCAGTTAAGCTTACATAAAAAAATTAAATCTGGCACAATGATTGTTGTCTCACCATTGTATAATTTGGTAATTGAACACATTTTTGCATGCAGATCATGATGTTTTGATTTGTTTTGTTTTAAAAAACAAATCCAAAAAATCTTGACCTCTAAAAATTACTAGCTTTATGGTAATAGAACTTCTTCAGCTCAGTACTATAAACCAACTTTGTTTGTATGCAAAACAAACAGATTTGCAAATATCAATAACTGCGGAGATGCTACATAACAATTTACCCATAGTGCAGTATAGTCTGTTTCACTAAAGTTGATCACCTTGAACTAATCATGATGTGGAAACTGCAGAAGGTTTGTTAATAGTATTTAGTTCACACAACATTAGTAACGAAGCTATGATAATGTATTGAACAGAAAATACCTTTTTTGTTGTACTGATGTGAGAAATGCTTGCTGCAATTTATCCTTTCACATCTTTTCCGAGTTTAAAAGAATACCAGACATAATTGTTGGGATTTTAATCTGATTATTGCTAACTGGTTACTTCATGGTAAATAGGAAAGTGATGTTATTTGATAAAGGTCTCTGTTCACTCACTTATCTTTTCAGCATAATAAGGAGGTGGGCGACTGCGGAAGATCGAGGGATTGGACCAATGACAACTAAGAACATGCACAATGCAATCTTTCTGGATCTGAAAGTGCGTCTCGGTCAGCCATACCTCTATCTACACCAGGGAAATTGCGAGCACATCCTCATCTTCAATGACATACGGTACATACAAAACAGGGCCTTTCTATCATACAATTATATATAGTAAAATCTGTTCTACAAATTAAATTTGTAATTAATGTTTTCAAGAGGATGAACTTGTCTAATGGTGCCTGTAAATTTATGTTTTCACAATCTGTGATCACACATTACCTATCACAATAACAGACTTTACTGCTAAGAAAATGTTTCATGTAAGTTTTGGTCATTGGAACTCTTTGGAATAGAGATTAAAGTCTTGGTTCAGTGGTAAATGCAACCTTAAATACATTTGTTATCGTTTGGCAGTCTATTTCACAATGATGATATCCAGGACCGTAGGGAGTACCCGAGACTGACATTCAAGAGAACATACAAACGCTCAATCTGTCGTGTTTGTGAGATCCACTCCTCTCGGTAAGTTGGTAGGCTGTGAAATTGAGAGATGTCATAGTGACTTTGCTTAGCATATTGAAATGTTGAATGTAAGGCATGGAAGTGCTGTCGATTTTTCAAGAACATTGATAAAAACTTTAAAATTAAAGTGTAAGAATCAGACTCCAATTGATCAATTTCACCAGGATTCTGTGCTGAAATTCCCTTTACTTCCCACCAAACAGAATCTTAATAGAGATACAACCAGTTTATCGTCTTCTGGTTGGTGCTGGTTTCTTTGTAATATACTCTTAACAGTGCAGAGAAAATAGGGTAACAGACAATGGGGGCTGCGGTGGTTGAATGGTTAAGGCATCTAACCATCTTAATCACTAGCCTTCAACCTCTGGGTAATGGGATCGAGACTTTGTCTGGGAGTCGCCAAGTACTTGCCATAGGTTGGTGATTTTTCTCCGGGAACTCTAGATGCCCTTTACTGCCCACACCTGGCACGTCCTTAAATGACCCCGACTGTTAATAGGATTTAAAGCAACATTAAACCAATAACAGATAACATGGATATATGGAACACTGTGGTCTTGATGATGACAAGCTCTGTAGACATAAGGAATATTGGTGTCTCCTTGAGAATAATTAGAAACACATAATAAGTACCATTATGTTTGCAGCATGTACATGTATTTCATAATGTTATGAAACAGTGTAATAGTCAACCATATCAACACTCCTATAACATGTGTAAACAAAGTAGTTATCTACAGAATGTATGTAATTATTATTGTTTGCAGAACAAGTCCTTAAAAGTTTACTGAAAACCAAATTTCTTTATGGTGCAATTGATTTTTTCCCAAAATTTCACCTTTGAAAATTTGTTTCCATCTAAATATTTCAAAAAACAAATTGCATAGAGACTTGTGCGATACATTTTCAGTATATAGCCTGTATCGTAAAAGAAAATTGCTGCCGTCTTATGATGAGAAAAACAGTCTATCTGTACCCATTGCCTGAATATTGTTTTTTCATCTTTACCAGGTGGCTGACTTACGGCAGTGAACATGCACCCGATGACCCGTCTTTCTTCTGTGACCAGTGCTTCAGGACACTTCACTACGACAAAGACGGAAAGAAACTTGGAAATTTCAAGGCATGCAAGTACTTTGACAAACAAGCAGTTTTGTGAGAACTTCATGTGGTGAATGAAAGACCTGTCTGCCAAGGCGTGCAAGCCACTCTGCACTACTCTGTGGAATTCAAGGACTTGAAAGTGACAAGTTCAGTCTTTGTGTCCCATTACTGTGCATTAAGCAGTAACAGACTCCAGTCCCCATACTTCAAAAGTACACTAAATAGTCATCATGAATATGAAGTCACCTGGGTAATTCTACAAGGGGAAAACACTTTATTTTGTACCTGTGATTCTATCACCTATCTCAGGTGAGTTGATACCAGGCCAAGTGATAAACATGGAGTATAAAAAAACCATCAGGTCCCTTCAAGTACTGGGGTAGTCATCTAAGGCTGTTTTTGTGTTGGGTCAGGATGACCTATAGCCACTGTGTTTCGCTGTAATGGTGCATTGCCCGTCATGTTTAAACTTTTTATATTTTAAATATCTCAAGTTCCACCAATGGGATTTAGCTCAAACTTGCCTGATATGATCCGGAGAGGGTCCTGACCATGTGTTATTTTTGAGGTCAGTCCAAAGTAGAAGTGTAAGTGGATACTGTAATGTGTATCATTGTATGATTGTAAGTGGATACTGTAATGTATATCACTGTATGATTGTAAGTGGATACTGTAATGTGTATCATTGTATGATTGTAAGTGGATACTGTAATGTGTATCATTGTATGATTGTAAGAGGATACTGTGCGTATATCATTGTATGATTGTAAGAGGATACTGTAATGTATATCATTGTATGATTGTAAGTGGATACTGTAATGTATATCACTGTATGATTGTAAGTGGATATTGGTATACAAGATGGGCAGTGTTCTGTCCATGCTGTTCTCCACTTTGATATCAGAACTCCTTAGTAAGCCCTCAATACTCTGGGGGTTACACCCACTATCACTCTCTGCACCCCTGTAAAACTTTTTGGCAAAATTGAAGGTTCCTTGTGTGACAGCAGTGGATAAGAGAAATCTTGTTCGATACTTTGATGTACATCTAACAAATCTTTGGGTCATGTAACGGTATGTGTCACTCCATTGTAATATTCAAACGAGTGTACGAGTCTGTGATTGGTAATTTTTTCTCTCCCGAAACCAGCTCTGGACCAATCAAATTACTTTGCTTGTGCCTTCAATTTTGCCAGGAAAAGTTTCAAGTGATACTAACAGCTGGGTGTATTGTGGATGGAATAGTCCCACTTGTTCTGTAATACAAAACTGGGAAAATGTTTTGTTGCAATAAAATACTTTGAAAATAGGTTTTGTTCTTTTTATTAAAATTCATGATAAAATCCTGGTATAATATCTTCTCTGATATCTGACTCGGTGACTTGTTGAAATTGAAGAAACCATCCATCAAATACAGGTGAGAACTTGCTGACTTACTTCAACTGTAGAAATGTCCAGAAAGAATATTTTCAGCAACTGGGTAGTAATTGTATGGTATAATTTATGTGAAAGATCAGTGGAATTTTAGTGTCTGCAATGGATTGATCTTCAACTCTTCTTGGATCCTTTTCTTTCTTTCAGATTGACCCCAAAATCCAAGCAGCCAAGGAAGAGGTGGTTATATATTTTGATAACGATCCATCCAGCACTTGTCAAGAAATGGTGAAAATAAGCTATATCAGTCAAAATCCAGGATGGCTGTCTATCATCTTGTGTTCCCAATTAGTCCCAAAATAGACAGTTGTACAACTGGGAGCCAAGGGAAACTTGGGTATGAAAGTTGAGCATAACCCATCACAAACTTCTCAAGAAATAATGAAAATAAACTAGAATTGTCAAAATCTAAAATGGTTGCTAGTAGGCCATTTTGTGTTTTTAGTTAGTCGCAGAATAGAATAGGGACCAAGGGGAACTTGCTTATGAAGTCTGAGAATGACCCATCCAGTACTTTTTAAGAAATAGCAACAACCAGAATAAGGATGAATAGATCTTCAATGAAGGGCTATTTAAACAGCCCATATGATGATGTTAGGCTAAAAATGCACCCCAGAGACGGTGCAGAAGTTTCCATGGTTTTTCTAGACATATGAAGTTGCTTGCTGCCATTCCATTACAATGGTAATAAATGGACAACATAATGAGACTTTAATTGTAATGAATCCTGCTGTATTGTGATAAGATCTTGCTGGCCAATCTGAATTCTATTCCATTAAATGAGACTTTTTTTCCCCTAATCCATATTATTCAAAATGTTGTCAGTAACGTTAGAGTAATTTTTTGCTGATGTTGATTGACATCATACCATGGTATAAGCTCTTTTGAACAAGGAAGTCAAAAACAATGTCTATTTAAAAGGATATTCTGCACAAGTTGAAAAATTTCTGGCTGTTTTTTACCATTTAAAAACTATTGTCGGCATCAAAATATTTTTCCAAAGGTCATTTGGGACGGGCAAAATTGGTAGAAATACCCTTGACCAATATAAAATTAGACTGTCAAAATATAGTGGGTAATCGGAAACTCACTGATTGGATCATAAATTTCATGTGAAGTATTGGGTAGATACAGAGCTGTACACTATCCTCTCAACATTTCAGCTGTAGCTGTAATTTCATTGTTTTCTTTGGCTTATTTCTCGTCTACTTTGAAATATACAAATATTACACACACTGTAGGGCTAATAAAAAGCAAACGTGATGTGGGTTAATCGTGGTCCAGATAATGGTTGTAAATTTCCACAAATTAAACATTGTGTGTTCATTCCTATGGTAAATATAAGCAGATCTGTTAGTTATTATAAAAAAGAATCACCCACATAAAAACAGAAAACAGAAAAAAGCAGAATATCCCTTCAAAGAGAGGCAGTTATGCTAATAAGAGCAAGATGCTATTTGTGTATCTGCATGCTATTTTATTTGCAGGGAAATTTCCCTTTCTTATTTCAGTCATATATTACAAACAAGTACAGAATACATAGGAAAGGCATAGGAATGAGAAGGAAATACATTTAATGATAGTTAGTTTTCTGTCGTATTTGTAAAAGTAATAATACTGTATAACAAAAAAGTTAATTTCTTTGCTTTAGGATTGTACAATCCAACATTGATGAGACATGGTTCTTGGGAAATGGCTATTCAATTCTTAAAATTACTTATCATTTTATAGCAATCTAAATAAATTTTTTATGGTGTCACAATTTCATTTGACAAATACTGCACAGCAGTTTTTATTTTTGACTTTGTCTGAGGGTACTTTTCCAGACTATGGACAAAATAGAAAGAGGTAAAAATGTAAGCTATTTGTATATCTAGGTGGCAAAAACACACAGAAACCAATTTTTCAAAGAAACAAAATTCAATTAATCTAAGACAACATAAAAATCCTCTATAAGTGTTAAGAGTAATCTGTTGATGAAAAAAAACCATAAATATCTTGAAAATGTTTTTATCCAATGTATTAAAGGTAATGTGTACTGAAGGTTCTATCATTTCATATTCATGGAGAAAAAAAACCAAAAAAAAACTAAGATATATGTACATCTTACATACAAGTTAATGACCTAGCGCTAATGTACTCAGTCTCATATAGCTATGGTCAAATAAATATATATCCATCGATGAATACCTCATCTTTATGTGACTATCTAATATGGAACTTTGGATACTCAATAAATATATCCACTGAAGCTCAATGAAAAGTCATTATCTGTGCTCAATGTTATGAATGCAATGTAGGAGCTTTCTGATAGATAATTAAATTTACTTTCCCCAAGTGTTGTCTAAACACTAAACAAGAACTGAAGAAGCTATTTGGAGTTTTCATCTTCTGTATATTTGTTTCTTCACTCTTACATCAAGTTTTTCTCATGCCCCATTCCAACTTTATCCCCTTTACAGCGTCAAATTAAATCCTAAACAGTTTATAAGAAAACACTATTTTTCTTTTTACTCCTGGCATTTTAACATTACAAAAATGTACGAAGGAATGTGTGAAAGATGTCAACTAAATGCAGAAACAACTACAAAGTAATTATTTCTTACAATTTCTTAATGAGATTTGAATATATAAACAGCACTTGATCTTTGTAAGAAAATGAGCTAACCACCTAACTCCAGCTTCTCCGATTCCTTAATTTTCAGAGTCACCAAGCAGTAAAATGTGAAAGAAATTAGTAAGTGATGGATGTGTTGAGGTGCTTACGATGTGACCAAATCTTTTTATTGTTAGACTTGTATACTTGGAGGAACACATCTAAATCTACAACATGAAAGTGAAATGTTGATACCACTAGAAAAATAACATTGCAGTGTCAATTCCAAAACTTTTCAAGGTAAGACAAAAAAACAGTAGTCTCCAAATTCATCACTTTAGTTTTTAGATTGAGATCTACAGCCGAGACACTTTAATATGGCTACATATTTTCAAAACATAGCATACTAGTGCTACTGTAAACAGTATCCTAACAGGTGCCAATTCTGTTGTGTTAATTAATCTAATCATATACTCCTGATTTTCAGCTGAAGTAAGAAGAAGAAAATACACAGAAGAATCACATAATGAATGTTACATGTATATGATGTGCTATTTTTTGTGTTTTTGTTTTCTTTAGATTATAATGATATAATGTTGCCTTACACATATATTGGTATCACAGATTTCCACAGTGTGGATGTGCCATTCATGGTAGAGACTATAATAAATTTACTTTTTGACGTCCCACACCATTCTAGGAAAAATCATCTACGTATATGGTATGAAACTCTTCTAATAAGTAGAGCTCCAAGAGGCACAGTTTCTGTCAAATAAGAAAACAAAATATTAAACAGTTTTACCATAAAAAACTTCAAAAATTCAACTGAGAACTACACCCTACAATCTGAATATGTTTCAATTTGAAGTTAAAAAAAAATAAAATTTGAAAAACTGATATAAAGGATGAATCGCTTGCTACAATTTCTCACTCAATATTGCACTTGGTATTTAAACGAGCTTTTAATCACATTGCAATAAGCTTTTTCTTAACGAAACAAACATGATGGTTATTTCATTGAATATCACATATTTGAGTACATTATATTTTCCAACTTCTTCAAGGCAAAATACATGTAACAAACCTTGTTAATTACTATTGTTTTAGAATGGCATTGATACTCTTTAACCTCACTAAAATTATTTTCACAAAGACCTTAAACCACAATTCCATTTTGGAAAAATCATATCAATCTATGACAATAGCGTTCTCTAAATCACGGCCTTCCACTACAGGTCGAAACACTTGTTTTGTTTTATTAGGACCGGCTGGTGAGGATCTGATTTTCACCATTGGTCTAACAGAGCTCTTCGAATGGGCAGATAAGGCGTTATTTGGCTTTGTTTGGCCCGGAGATTCAACATTGGGTTTATTTACAGGTCTTACACTTGGTTTGATTGTGTTGACTGTGTTGAAAGGCAAATCTGTTTTCATAGCTGTCTTCGAGTGTTGTGGAGATAACATAGTAGGAACTATCCTCTTCTGTTGGTTATCACCTGGTATCCCTGGTGGAGTCATCTTCTTTTGAGGATTACTTGGCGAAATCATAGTCGGAACTCTCTTCATTTGTGATTCACTTTTTGCCACAGGAGGACTCTGCAACGATTTCTGAGAAAGGGGAGATAACATTGTAGGAACAATTCTCTTTCTCTGATTCTCTGGAGAGGCTTTGGCTGTTAGAGGAGAACCTCCAGGTAACACAACCCTTGGCGACATGGCCTTATTGAAGTTAGCATGAGACGGTGATGTATAGATAGCATGAGTTTTCTGCTGTGGAGAAGTAAATGACGTCCCTGGGATCACCTGCATACTGCCCAGTTGTGCAGCATTCACTGCAGCTGCCTGGCGCATTGCTGCTTCCATTGCCTGCTGTTTTGCTGCTGCCTCAAGCGCTGCCTGTTTTGAAGCAGCTTCTAATGCTGCCAACCTTGCAGTTGCTTCTGCAGCTTGTTTTGCTGCAACAGCAGCATGCTGGGCTGCAATCTCTGATGGAGACATTGGTCTTGCAAATTGGGTAATGGATACCTTGGGTGTTTTGAGTGAGGTGGTGGGTGTGGTTTGTTCTTCACACTTGGGTTTAGGTGGTTCACTGTCACTCTCATGTATGTTAGGCACAGGAAGGTCAGTAAGTTTGTACTGTTCAAGAATGTTGTCATGTACGTACCAACAGACTTTCTTGTATGCTGCACGCTTCTCACGCACAGCTATAGCTGATATCTTAAGTTCCAGCTGTCGCTTTGATATACAGTATGCGTTCACATCCTCGGTGATCTCCGATGTATCCATGGCAGCTTTATCATTGGGAGCATCCTCATCTTTCATATCTGGAGTATCGACCTCCATCTTTGATTCAGTAGGTGTTGATGGGATTGCTTCACCAGATATTTTTTGTCCCCAAAAAGTTCGGAACTTTTTTATCAGTTTCTTGATTCCAGCCAAGTTTCCATGGACCAAACGAATCAAATCTGGCATTGCTATAAAAAAGAATAAAAACAATTTCAAGTTCAGTAATCTCAATTCTGTTGTATGTATTACAAACTGGATAAAGTAAACCTTAATGCATACCTAAAGTAATTAACTTTCTGTGGTCAAGTGCATTATCACATTTCGGCCAATGAGTGCAACAACAAATCTGTACATCTACATTCAGTGCTATACCAACAGACATCACAATACACATACTTACAAGTGCTAGAATAAGATTAATACGAAAACACATATACTAACAGTATCATGCACAGCACTCGAATTTAACATCTGGAATTCATCCATTAGAAACATCCATGCATTTTATTGCTAAAATTTTGAATTGAAAGTTTGAGTGATTTTTCAATTGGTTGAGATTTTATCTAGAATCCTGTATTTTTTAAAAAATATTTATAGACCTTACAATCATTATCATTATACATATAATTATAATTACAATGCATTTGATGACAACAATTCCATACTAATGCACATGGCATATATGACTTTTTTTTTATCCTTTCTCACCTTCCTCTGGGACAGGTTTTCTCATTCCATTTTTGGGTGTGCCGATATTCTTGTCCGAGGGTGAACTGTCCAGTTTACTGTTATTAGCTCCACTGTATGTGGTTGGTATAGGATCAGCACTCAAACACACAGCCTGAAGGGAAAATTACATATTTGACCATAGTCTAAGAGTTTACAAAGTAACATATTTAACAAACAAAACTTGGCAGATCAAGCATATACAGTAAAACACCACTTCCTCGAACCCACATTACTTGAATACCCTCTAATTGCCATTCAAACAGATATCTGATTCTCTGCAGTTTTTTTTTATCAGACAATTTTAATTAATAACACAATATTCAATAAGAACATGGAGTCAACATTCTATATCACTTTGAATTTGCTGAAATAAATCAATGCAAAAAAAGTACCTTTCCATCCTCCATCTCCAAGTGCTTTCTGCATTTAACATTTTGCAGGATATGAACAGTGCCATGAATGAAATTTTACACAAACCTCCTTAGTAAAATTCAAAAAATGAAATTTAGTTTGTCAAAACTGTGGTACAATGACTTCTTATTCGACTGATCAAAGAATAGAGTATTGAATATGTCATTTACTGAAACTGGGCCTTAAATATTACCTGGTAACTGTCCATTGTTTCTTGAACTTGTTTCTGCAGACTGTGTAAAGCTTGTTCCCAAACACAACCAATGATGATGGGCAGTGCAGCTTTTGTCTGGCGCTTCAGCTCACTTTCCCAGGATTCAAGCTTGGCCTGTCTTGCTGCCTTCATCATCTCTGGGCTAACCTGATAATACAAATATTTTGATCTTGTACGATTCACCTATGATATGAATATATTGCTTTTACCTGAATTTTAAACTTGTGGATTATTCTTTGAGGAAGTCTATCCCTTCAGATTTTATGGGAAAAAAACATTTTTTTAATTCTAATGGCAGATATACTTAGACATAAAACACATATGTTACCTCTTATTACCAGGGTCGCATACAGATACATAATTATGAACTATTGATCCAGATTATCACGATTTTAAGGAATTAAACATTTTGTTCAGTGAATTCTTTTAAAATGTAATAAATATATACATTTTACATAAATATCATTGTAATGCTTTATATAATGCTTACCTGTCCCAAAAAATGGTATGTTTTTGTAATAAAAACAATAATCGTAGTAAGATCCAACAAAACTGCCCTCAATACCCATCTCTTTTCCTTTATTCATCAGTTTTTTCTATCAAACTTATTAAACTTACTTTGTTTACAAACTTTCCCTCCCTACTTTCAAGGTTTTGTCTTGTGATTAGCAAACATATTCAAAAACACTTAAGTGAAATGTTAACTTCAAAGATAGCATGTTAAGTAAAACAAAATAGATTACCAGTGACATCACAGAAGTGTCAATCTACATAAAATTGGCTTCTCGCATAGGAAATATTGCTGGTAATGTTAATTAGAAAGGTATTTCAGAAATTTAAAAAATATAACTCATTTTAGGGCCTACCTGATATTACAAACATTTAAATCTTATGACCATGTATCCATGTCAACATAAACATGCAAACAAGACTTAAGGCAGTAAATTACTTTATCTTTATCACTCTACTCCAGTATGAAAACTTGACTCCACTATGAGATTTTACAATAATGCTCAGTTCAATCAAACTAGACATCATTGTACATATTCCATATTTTAGACATCTGGTTAATCTTGAAATACATTTCATTTACACTTGACAACCAAATCAACAGTAAAGCAATCTGGAGACAAAGCTTAGGAATTTGAAATATCTCCAGATAGAACTTACATCTTCATCAGCCTGACATCCCTCATCATCTGATAAGTAACCATGAGGAACCATCCAGTCATCTTCTTCCTCCCCATCAGCACCTTCTTCCTCTTCTTCTCCCTGACAAAACACACAGAAAACAGATCTAATTTACACATACTGAAACAAAGCATCACAAACCAGGGCTCATTTCACCTAAATAAGAGGTCTCTGGCATTGCTTTAAAATCTGTTTGGTCAGTAAGTCAAATTCCTTGTGCAATTCTCTGTAAAACAATATGCAACTGGATGGAATGAAATGCATGTTAAATAAAATTCAAATCCCTGTAATGTGAGCATAAATACAGTATCAATGCTTTTGCTTCTAGTGTTGTTATGTAATATATACACCTAGGTAACCTGGTCTGAGCATGACCCAGGTTGGAAATAATTGAGCTAAAATTCTAATTTCACACTGGGAATAGAAAAACCACATGTCAACCACTGTGTAATTGAACCACTGTAAGTACACCATACTTAACGCTTTCTTGTAATTGATCAATAGGATTACCTGACACCGCAGTTTGTTTACTCAGAAGCATACGATGCTTATATGCACTAAAGGCACCCCAATGTATCGAGCTCATATCACATAAACACATTTCATTATGCCATAGCTGTAGCCATTGTAATGCTATATATACACCACCTACTTATCATGCAATATGATGCTTGCCAGCAAAGATTTGCCTTTTCAAAGTGACTGTCAATTTCATAACAAAACAGCTCAATACTTTACTTCGGTTACAAAATTGTCATCATGGCCAACGATAGAAGTTTGTAAAATATGAAAGCAATTCTGTTGCAGGAACAATTAAACTGTTGTCTTTTGTTGTTTCATTGACCCGATATCAGAAAATATCAAAATACCTCTGATCCAGATAAGCTTTCTCCTGGCTCCTCCTCCTCCCATTCATCATCACTCTCTACCTCATAGTCAAACAAATCCTGAAAAACACAAGACCCTTGATCAATAGTGGTACTTTAAAACTGTTGTTCAATACTTCAATGATATTCAGATTTTTACAGTTATCCAATGTTCAGGTACGGGTGGTTTCAGAATTAAATGTGTGGGGGAGTATGGTGGCAGATGAATTGGTTTGTTGTGGGTGGTTGAGACAACACTAAAATGTATTTTATGTGTGATTGGTGCCATTACAAAATCAATTATATGGGTGACTGATTAAACTGGAAACTTCCAAAACAATGCAGGGGTAAATTTGATACAGAAAATCTGGTTTTGTGGAAGGAAAACTGGAGTATACACGACATGGCTTGGCTAAAATGTCCGGGAAATCTTAATTGGGAATTTCAGTAGAAAGCTTTCTTGTTGGTTTTTAGTCAAGCTGACTCGTGGCATGTTTGTAATACAAAATTACATCAATATATTGTAGCAGACTTCTGACAAGCAAATTTCGTCTTGCCTGGATTTGACATAACAAGAAAATAATGACGTGAAGCAATAAGTTATAACCAGTACTGCTTTACATTGCATTCCTTGCAAATTTCCTTTGGTAGCTTATAAATTGAAAATTGACAACTTACCCAGTTTGAAATGTGTGGGGACATTTTGAAATGTCTATATCTAGTGTGTTAATGTATGGAGAAATAGGAAATAGCTGTAAAGTTTCTATACATTGATCCAGCATTACCAAAGAAAAGCTAATATATCCATACATGGAAAGTCATTGTTATAGCTATTACTATTAAAACTTTTCAGACAGATATTACACATATAATAACACAAGAACAAGCTTTAGACACATCTATTTTTTGATAATTCAGATTTTTCAATACCTTGTCTTGTTTCCATGGATTCCTTGGACTGATAACATTACTCTTTTTCCTCCACGTTCCATAGTAAGGAGGTCTGTAGTTTGTATGGAACTGCAGCAGTTTACAATGATATGTGACCTTTTTCACCACTTCTGAGTCATGAACAAGCATCACATCATCATCAACTTTATTTTTTTTCCTGGAAACAAACAAAAATGACACCAATCTTTACTTCACATTCTTAAAAACAGCATAGAATCACATTTCTCACATATACTTTATAGAAAATTAAAGCTTGTACATGCACAGAAATGACTTTCACTCTGGGTCAATCTAGATATGACCATTTTAAAGAAAATGACAATTGAGAAATGGTTAGGATGTTACCTGTCAACTGCTCGGAACTTTTTGGGCTGTAATTTGCCAGTTCGGAGTTCCTCAACATATAAGAGGCTGTCAGAAGCCTGTAAATCCAACAACACCAGAATAATCAACTCAATCTTATATAGTGAACATGTCTATAGTGGCCACCAAGGAGATAAGTAGAAATTGGTTGTTATAGACATGGGTCATTATAACAGGTATTATCTAGCTGTAATCTTACACTCAAGATATATCAAGTTAATTCTTGTACCCGGTAATGTATCTAAACACATGAAAGGGTAATGGCAAATTCATCTGATATCACTATACATGTAGTTTGGTCAGGTTTTAACTGATATTTTAAAAATATTGGGTACAAGAAAAAATAAAATTTCCATATTAAAGACTATTGTAATAGCAAATGCTCTACAAGAATGTTTCGATAGCAAGCAAAACTGAACAAGTTATCTACTGCTACTGCTTAAGCTTCCAACTTTTTATTCCCTTTTTTAAACAAATTTTTGTAACTGAAGTTTTCATAAACCTTTTATGACATTGAGGAGTGTAGATTAATCTTCATGGAGCAATGATCAATTCTACTAAATTACCATCAATTATAATTGAATTATTGGTCCATTGTGACTGATCGCCACCCACATTACTGACCTGTTTAAAAGAGAGCTGGTCCAATGTTGCTGCTGCTTCAATGTCCAATTGTTTCCTGGGACACGATGGGGCAAGTTTCATGTCTTTCTTGACTTCAAATGGCATGAACAAACTTTTAGTTTCATTTACCTACAAGCAGTAAAATAAATTACTTAAATACTGTTTCATATTTCCTGAGGATCAGTTTGCAAATGAAACTGCTCAAACACTGGCTATTAATGAAGGAAAAGAAAGTTTAAAACTGTGAGCAAATACTAACAGAATATATATCAGATGAAATATTTCCTCAATTTTACAAGCACATTTTGTAAATTGATCTTATTGCAAATTCTTTGGCAAATATTTCTTTTCAGAAACAGAGCTTAACGTTCTATGTCTGGGCACCTAGTCTACAGCTCGCCTATTTCTTTTAAAGTTCTATACACACAATATATTGACCAAAGCTATAACTAGTAACTTGCCAACAAACTGTCCAGAAAACAAATATTCCATTTATTTTGGTAAGATATCATGAATCGTAAGTGTTCAACCACAAATGTCCTGCTACATATTTTCTATGGATACTGAACACACACTCAGCTAGATTTTTATGGTGCTATCATCACATTATTTTCATGACAGCTTCCTACCTTTGAGACCGGAGAGACCCTCTGTTTGTTGATGAAGAAACTCTGGAAAGCCTGCTTTGTCTTCGATGCTTTCTTCACCTGTTAACAAATTTAATTGACATCATGTTTTTTCCTGACCATAAGGCTTCTATTAAATTCATGTTGAGAAGGTTTTAAAGCCTGTTTTAAGTGGATGGGTAGTGGCAATTAAAATTGAAGAGATGACTTCCATGTGGTTATAGTAGCCAATCTTAACCTGGATGATATATCTTATAACTTTTTGTCTTCTGTGATACCAGGGCTCTCAATCTGCCAGATTTGGGGCTGATATTTGGCCCCATTCCCAATGCAAAATAGTATCTTTTTCCCCCAATTTAGACCCCAAGTTTTCCCAATTCTAAGGAAAACACCATTATTTTTCCCAATTCAAAGGGCCCCGGACCCCAGTCCCAAAATGGGGTGTGAGAGCCCTGGATGCACATCCACCTTCCCTATATCCAGCCACCCACTATTTAACATTACAAGTGCAGCAGAATCTTAAAATGTTCCTATTTCAAAACTTTCTGTAATGATTAATATCAAGTAAGCTATATATTTTTTTTTGTAGTTTGCATAAAAATCCAAATCACAGAATTCTAACTTTTATTGTCACAAAGGGCATCATGAGCAGAAATATCCTCTCTCAAAATTTTTTTTTTAAATCATAACCGAGTCTGTCATCAAACTCCTAAAACTTTGTGAAAAGATGCCTCAAAGTTAAAAGATTTCAGATTTCTTCATGCGACTCCCCTAATACCTTAACAAATGTTTTGAAAGGACCAGTTTAAATTCATTTAAATTTGAATGACAAAGTTACCTTTTCTTCTTCTTCTTTTAATTTCTCTTCTTTCTTGAGCTTGAGTTCTTCATCTTTCTTCCTTTTTTCCTCCAATTTTGCTCTTAAATATGGAAAAGAAAGAGAACTTTGATACAAATGCAGCACTGAGTAGCATGTATACATGCCATACACCCATTTTTGATGAATGAAGTATATTCAAATACTAATGGAGCCAACCATCTGTCCAGAACACTATCAAAACAATCCTATTCAGACGTTTCAGCAGTCAAAGTATCTAGGTCAACGTTATCTAATGGGTAATCATTGCTGTCCTCACAGATTACATAATAAATATAGGCTCTTTTTGCAGCCAAAAATCTGAAATTTGACTCATTCTTTCAAAATGAAGACAAAAGACCGTTTAATTTTTTCTTTCTTCTTATATGCTGTTATGAAATCTAAGAATATCTCTCAAGAAATTGTAATAATTATTTTTGTTGTTGTCAAAAAAGCTATTTTGTTTTTCTGATAAGTTCCAAATAGACAACTTACAAGTTGACCAAAATTAAGAATTATCTATCTAGCACTTCTTGAGAAATGGTGGTGATAAACATTCATTTTCAAAATCCAAGACAGCCATCATTCTGCCATCTGTTCATTTACTGGTCCCAAAAACCGATAGCACAACACAAGGGACCAACAAGGTCGAAATGAAATTTGGGAATGATCCAACAAATGTCAAAATCTAACATAGGAAACTTTTGGTCATAATGTATTTTCTGATTTGTCTCAAAATTGAAAGAATACTACTGAAGATAAAGGGAAAACTAAACATGAAAATCTGAGAAAGATCCATCCAGTGCTTCAAAAAATTTCCACTATAAAAATTCAAGATGGCTACATGTCAGCCATTTTGCTATTTTTATCAGCTTTAAAATCAAAAGGATTCAACCAGAATCTAAGAGGAGCCAAGCTATGAAAATTGAAAAAGATCCACTTGATCCTTTTCAAGAAATAACAATGACAAATTTCCATGAAGAATAGACAATAGATTATAGACGCAGAGCAATTTGAATAGCTCACTATTTGATAATGATGGTATAAAACACTTTTATCTGTATAATAAGAAATGTGTCAATATCTTTACCATAATTACTGGACCAAGGTATAAAAAGGATAGCTTGAAATTGCAGTTCAGATAAGGAAACAATATGTGTGATGAATCTAATCAAAAGGACTCCCTTGTATATTATGTATTTTTATTCATATAAAACATATATTTTGATAAAGCCCTTACTCAGTCTGTTCTTGTTTTTTCTTCTTTTCTTCCTCTTTCAACAGCAACTTTTCTTGTCTTTCCTTCTCCTTCCTTTCCTACAATGTATTTAAAAATTTGATAAGTAAAATTTATCTTCAATGCTGCATATCACCATATTATTTCCTAAAGTGGTATATAGATAAAAATGTAATGGTGATGCATCAATATCTAAAATCTATTATCATTTTAAAATCTTCTTTGTCTAAAGTTACCTTTTTACATACCATTAATCTTAAACCAAATACCTTGTCTATCATCTTAGTAAATAATGGCCAATTAAGGATTCATTATTTGAGTAATGGACTTAAGCCTTTTTATAATCAAATCTTTGATTAATTGAAGATATATCACCAACCTTTTCTTCTTCTCTCTGTTTTTCTTTGAGGGCTTTAGCTTCTTCTCTCTCTTTCTTTTTCTCTTCTCTTTCAAGGCGTTCCTCCTCTTTTTTAAGTCTCTTCTCTTCTAATTTCTTTTCTTTCTCTTCTTTAATCTTTTGACGCAGAGCTTCTTTTTCTTTCATTTTTGCTGCAGACAGCTGGGAAAAACAATCTTTAGATATTACAAGGCAATTTATATTTTATCCTTATAGCCAGTAACTCAAACTAGTTCCATACTTCATCATGTATCTTCTAAACTCCCTCTTCCCTATAATTTTCAGCATATTATTATTTTTTTCAGTCTGAAGATCAAACAAACAAAGCCACTATAAAAAGCATGGCTGAATACTCATACCTTTGATCGGACTCCTTTTTTCCCAGACTTGGGTGTTCCATCACTGCAGCTGCTTGGACTGTCTACACTGGGTGTCTTTGGACATGCAGTTATCTCTCCTGGTGTAGATGTTGGGCTTGCAGAAATGATTGGATTTACTTTTGGGGTCTGAGGTGCAGAGTCATCAGATTGCTTAATTTTGGCAGGAGTCTCCAAGTTTACATCTTGTGATGAAGATACATCTTCTTCATCCATTGAAGAATCTCTGGTTTCCTTTGTAATATCAAGAGAAGTACATTTTTCCTTATCTGCTGAAACATCAGCAGTGACTTTCTGTTGATTCCTTGGCTGTGTTTCTGAATCATCTTTTAATGGAATTATCTCACTATCTTTCTCATTACCTTCTTTTTCTTCAGTACAAGATACAAATGCATCCTCTGAATTTACAATTAAATCTTTATGTTCATCATTTGAGGGTCCCTTATCTGACTTGTTTAGGTTTTCTGGGTTAGCAGGATTTTTCTCTAAATCATTCTTCAAGTCTTTCTCAGTATCATCAGTCTTTTCCTGTCCCTCAGCATCATTGCCAGTTGAATCATTTTTCTCCACAAGATCAATACAATCATTAGTAGAGCTGATCTCTTCCTGGGGACATTTTCTCACAAAGCGCTCCAGGGTATTACGAATGCGACTCGAGTTTCCCACAGGAATATTTTCTGCCTCTGAGCTGGAACTAACCTCAGGATCATGATCAACTATACAGTTAGTAGTAAGTGGTTTGTTTTCCCCAGATGGCTGGCGTTCCTGTTTGTGATTCTTGTGTAGTTTGGCACTAGGAGATTCGCCATCAGAGAGTTTTCTCTTTTTCGGTCCCTGTGGTGAAACAATCTGGGATTTCTGTTCCAAAGGTTTGAAAGGTAATCGAGCTGAAAAGTAAGAGAACATCGTAAATTAAAAAGAGTGATGTTTTATCCATTGACTAGGACTAAATTAAGATAATGAATTATGCCGAGAATTGAAAAGAAAAAGAAAAAAAAAAGAAAGCAACATGTCATACATTCTTGGTCTTGGGAGGGACAGCTCTGAGGTCAGTTTTGATTTGTAGTGCCATTCAAACTTCAAAATTTGGACCCATAGCAACACTGATGAGTCCTAGAAGGACAAAACAGCTGTATGGTTTAATCATTGTTTTACTCTAATATATCCAACTCTAAACTTCTATTAAGAAGTGCTATTCATTTGTGCGTCTTTTGCAAAATATTAATGATTGAAATATCAAGCAAATTTTAGTTCCATCTTTGGACCTACATAAAAACATGTTATCCCAGTACATATTCAAATTCAATTTTTTTATCTTAAGACTTTCTCCAACTTATTATCCTATTATTATCAATTATATACCTATTGTCAATAGGATTTTGAATTGCAATGGGAACATCCCATCAGTGGCCTATTTGCTTAACTGGGTTAAGTTAAATTCTCCAATTTTGTAGACTTGCTTTTTTCATGCTACATTGCTGCAAATCTTGATTTATCAAATTAAGTTTTTACTTCTGTATCTGTCACATTTTCCGATACATATTTATAAATATGACATTAATAAGTAATGGAAAAAGCTGATCCTTTGTTGATGTCATTTTAACAATGGTCTATTATTCTCACAGATTATTATTAGTTTACGCTAAATCTAAACCCCAACATATGGTTGCTTTGGGAATATTTGATGCAAAATGCACTAACCTTGTCGTAATTTTTTCGAAGGAGGACCACTTTCACTTTCATCCTTGTTTCCTAGGGCAACTTTTGGATCTGAAAACAAAAATATAAAAAAAATAACAACTAAATGATAAAATCAATAAAATGATTGCATATGGCAAGCTTTCAGGCATTTCAGCAATCTTCAGGCAATTACTATTCCTAATGATTTTTTAACACTTAGGCTCGGGCAATTAAGGCCTTACAGGTACTCTTCAAGCAACTACTCTTTAACATTTTCAGGCCTGACCACCATCTTTGTGCTGTTATTTTTCTGCTTAACTACTTTGGAATACATACTACATATACTTACCCATAGCAAGCAGACTTTTGAAATTCTATTACTGCTGCCATTCATAATTTTTGTTGAGAAGTCATGTTTAACAAAACATTGTATAAGCATTTCATGCATAAGTGGTCACTGATGGGGAAATTCTTGCAAGGTATTATATATAATCATATGCATTGTTGAGTGCTATTTTGTCATTATACAAAGCAATATTACATCTTATTGTGTTTAAATTTGATGTGTGAATCATTAATTAATGTAATCAGCATTGAGTGTGGCGGTCACTTATCACATCGATTGATATAATTAGCATTAAATGGTTCAACCAAAAACACTCAATGCACCATACTGGCCTAGCAAAATATTTACATTGCACTACTTGTATATCAATTATTCTAAAGTTGGAGAGAAGATAAATGCCAAATTTTACAAAGTCACATCATTTTTCCTCTGGTGTCTACAACAATCTCATAACCGATGATGTAGTTATAACAAAAATGAAAAGCAAGAAATATCAGCACAACTATAAGCTAAGCTGCGCACTTCGTCTTCGGAATCTTCAATAGTTAGCAAGTCTTTAGAAACGGCAAACATCCTATCCGTCTATCAAATCCAACACAACAGCTACTGCAAACATTGCATCATATAATTTTTTCACTTAAGTACAAGCTGACACCATTTACAGCACCCAGAAAAGAAATGTAAAGGAAATAACAACCTAAAAAATCTCAGTAGAATATGACATCCAAAGAACGCCTATTGAAGTATTACTAGGATAAGTAGACTCAAAATCAATGGCTATTAGTCTAAATTATGATTGACTGTTGCATTGTACACGTCCTTGGTGCTTCCAAAGCTCATCTTTCTTACCATTCTCAAAATTATTCACACAATCAACGTGTGCCATTGCCCTGTTTATGGTTTCCCCTTCTTCGAAGTTGGCGCGAATATTCGGCGCTCGATGATACGGGCTGAATTACTTCCCTATCACTGTATGGCCTTTACGGATATTATGATTCTGTTGTTTAAACAAACACAACAAATTAATGTTTTTAAACCTGTGTATTGTCTGTAGGTTGTTTTTCTATATGCTATATTTTTTAAAAGGGAAAATCCTTAATATTTTTATGATGCGACCCTTTATTTGCTGCCGCACTGACAAACGTCACGGTGGGAGTAGATCACGACGACGTCGACACAGGAGTAACGAACTAGTAGAACTACCTTTTCATTTAGTACGATAATTGCAGTATCGCAACCCGTCAAAATGTCTCTTGCGGGTCTTAAAAAACAATTCAACAAGGCGAACCAGGTAACGTATGGATTTAAATAATTTTTGCATAGAAACCGAGCGATTACGATCCCATGATTTGACAGTTTGTCAATGAACGGCGTTCGAGTCGATTGAGAAATCACATGTTTACCTTTTTGTCCAGACTATGATGATAAAATGCATAGAGTTATTTTCGCGTTTACACATACAATGGTGGTTGGAATAAAAATCGAATACTTGTAATTGTATATTTGTATTCCGTTTTGTTGTGTTGTATTCGGTCAACTGTGGGAAAATCACGTTCACTGCTCTGTGTTAGTTTGTTGAGTTGATTTCTCGATTGGCTTGTAAACACCTGCGGGTAAAGTTGATTATTTATACAAGGTAATAAATGTTATTGCCAGTACCCATTTGGTTATTTTCCTGATAAATAAAGTACAGAAGATAGAAGACTGTTTTTCCCAACTGTCAGGAAGTTTGTTCAAAATATCTTTTTCATCTTTAAATGAAGTATTAGTGTGGCATCAATCCATTGTTAGCTTCCATAATGGATCATCTATGTATGTTGATTATATGGGTATTACATGTACATTTACAAATGGAACAGTAACCAAAATTAATTTTATCTGACATTTCATCTAGTACTGTAAGTCAGATTAATGTGGAATGTTAGTCCATTAATATGAGTTTTTGTAATATTTGATTACTGTATGCAGCATGTAATTTGTTAAGTGTAAGGTTAGGTTGTTGCTTCAAAAAAAGAAGAAAAAATGGAATAGTTAACAGGGAAAAAAATATTTGATTCATCCATTGATACCTACTAGATACAAAAAAATAAAATTATCAAAAGTACAATGCATTGATTTTTGAGACTCAAATATCCGAATCCCGAACTCATGCTTTTCCATAGGGACTCGTTCAAATTTTGAGAGCCCACTATTTCTCTATGTAATTGGATTCTTCAAAATTTTGGAAAGTAATGCTAAATTAATAAAGTCAGTGATTAAATTCAGTGTAATATCAAACACCTTTGACACTCACATTTTATGTAAACCTGGAATTAATATACTGTATCAGTGTTTTATTAAGATTTGAAACAGGTAATAGTCTGGCAAACTAGATAGCTAAATACTAATTATGACATATTGTAGTACGATTCTATCTATTTTCGATAGCTGGTTCAAAGTTGATGAATAACAGGCTACTTTTTCCGACAATCAGCATTTAATGAGAGCACTGTGTACATTGATATATATTTCCACATTGATAATTTAAACTAGGGGTGCAGTGTACCCCAAACATTAAACTCACATAGAGGAGTCAGTTAAATCATAGATACAAATCTTGAGGTTCACCATTTTAGAAGGCAGTGTTTCCTGATTCAGATGTAATTAAGTACTGAAAGCTACTCCGAAGTGCTGTCCTGAGTCAGTCAATAAAATGATTACATCCTGTGTGTAATATTTATGAAACAGATGGTCAATTTATCATTGGATGTCAAGTTCTTTTTAAAATAGTTTCCCCTGTAATTGAGAAATCATAGATGACTTCCTCTATAATTGAGAAATCATAGATGACATCATTCAACAAAGGCTGGCACTTTTACTGTTGTCATACATCTATCTATGTACCCTTTAGCAAATAAAATTAACTATGATAAATAATCTGAACTTATTTTTATTTTTTTCAGTATATGAGTGAGAAGATAGGTGGAGCTAAAGGCACAGAGCTTGATGATGATTTTATGGAAATGGAAAGGGTAGGATGAATAGTTTTATTATATGATTGTGTTTTGAGAAATCTTTTAATGCTTTGCAAAATTATATATATGTTATGATGCTCTAATTTATTGGGAACTAATTTAGTGGTCAGCATCTCGTTGGCTATACCCAAAAAATGGATTACTTTTTGCCCAACATTCATTATATATATGTGCAGATATTTTAAACACCTAGATCATGTGATATTGAATGCATTTCTGAGTTATCACATACATGTTGTAATTTGTATGAATAGAAGTGTCAGTATGGCATCTTCCATTAAATGTCTGTTTGTCTGGGAAAATTTCTTCATTTTACTCAGATCTGAAATATTACATAGAAATTCCTATTCAAGGATATAATTTCACTTTATCCACGCATGATTAGTTTGGTTCGATTCTTTGCCATAGCAAGCTTCATCGTATACATATACCAACCAAAATTAGAAATCAAGGATATGACAGACTCTTTCAGATCGACCGGTTATTTCTATCTTTTCCTACTACAAAAACAACATCTTAAGTTTTCCTCCTAGCTGTATGATAAGCATGATGATCTCAATTTACCTATTGTAAATTTTCCATTGTTTGATATCAACATGCCTGCATCCCCAACCTATGGTGTTTATTTGTCTCTGTTGCTTTAATATTGAAGGGACTGTTCCCATTATCATGATTTTCATGTAAGAAGTTGTCAACTGATACACAAACTTACAACACAGGGTTTCAAAAGATGCACATTGTTGAAAATTATGGAGAAGTTTTATGGTGTTATAGTAATCTCATTGAGAAATGTTCCATTTCTTTGTGAGGTACGTAGCTGGACACGTTTTATATTTGTTAGTTTGTTTGTTCACTCCATTGTTATATACCTTGTTCTGATTTGAGTACATGACATTACTAACTTTGACTGACCAAGATTTACATAGTGGGTGTCTTCGATGAAGCAGATAAGGCTTACCCTTCTGGAACATCTAATCTTATTCTCCTTGTACTTATTCAAGAGTCTCCATGCGAATCTTTCATTTGTTCATATTTTGTCCTAGTTTTATTAAATTTGAGTTTGGATTATGATAATGTTGAGATGTTGGTAATTTATTGATGTTTTTCCATGCATTATCATATCACCAAATATTGATATAACATTCTAAAACATCAAAATATAAGTAATATTTCAGACCAATGTAGATAAGTCTATATTTATCTAGTAAATATCACTGACAGAGAATGTATTATTTCCTATTCCTTTGGGTTTGGCACATACTGGGATGCAATACAATATTCACTTTGTTTTATACTTTGGAAAAATCCTTCATTTTAAGAATTTTTAGGCAGAGTACAAATGCTCCACAAACCACATAACTTTTCATGTGATCATTTATCATTTACAGAATAACACAATTAAAATATAAATATGATTTTTGTGTTAAAACTGATTTCGAGGACAGTACTATAGCAATAACATAATTGTACTTTGTTCAATGATATGCATGCAATAATCAAATGAACTACAGTAAACCTACATAGTGTACATATTAAGTGTTCTAGTGTCCTTTACTGTATCTATTGTTTTCGGAGACACAGCAGGTGATGAGTATATGCACAAGTCCTGATATGAAGTTTTAATTGATAGGCCAATTAATACCTGACATGCTGTCAGTTAAGAAATGTTAATGTTTATAAGTCAATCTTTTTTCCACTTAATTCACTGAAATTTATGAAGTTCTATATAACAACATACAGTATACACAACATGTATGTAGGTGTCTATTATATCATGTTATTAATTCTTGGAGAGCTACCTTTTAAAGATGGCTATAATTACATGAAAGTTTGTCAGCATAACTATCTATTGGTGGTATAAATGAATTATTTAACAAATCAGATTGTAACCTTTCAACATTTTAAGGTGGCTTAGCAATTGTTGCTCAAAATGTTAACATTTACAATTTATACTTATGTTTTAAATGTTGTTTTAAACATACTCATAAAATTTTGTAACATCATACCAAATCATTTCACCAGAGAACTTCTAAACTTCTAACGAATGTATCACAGATTATAAGGCTGTGTTCAGTACGAGGAGACACCTAATTATGGAATAGTCTGAGGAGACACCTAATTATGGAATAGTCTGTGGAGACACCTAATTATGGAATAGTCTGTGGAGACACCTAATTATGGAATAGTCTGTGGAGACACCTAATTATGGAGTAGCCTGTCTCTATGTAATACTTTATACCACTGTCTATTTTCTATCAATAACCAGATATTTTGAAGTCATGCATCATGTTTTTATGAAGGAACTAAATAAAAAAAGATGGCCACAATACAATACGCAGTCTTATATTCATTGATGCAAAGTAATCTGTTAGGACAGGATAGAATATGAAATATTACAAATGCAAGTTCCATAAATATTAGTGAAAAATAAGTCCCCTTTCACTGTGTTTTCGTCTTGCCTGTGACGACAAATCACTGTAGATTTGCATTAAGATCTGTTGGTCATAAAGGACAATTTTTTGTGTATTTTTCATTTTGCTTAAACATTACCACACCAACGAAGTTAGACAGATGAGACATATCTTTGCATCCATTACCATGCAATGATATAATTTTCAAATCCTATGGTAATCTAAGTCTTGTTAAACTAGTCTGAAAACAAAGTGTTATTAGCAGCTCTGCCTTTGTATTATATAGATTCATGGAGAATGATTTGAAGTTAATTTAGTTACTCAAGGTCTCCCACCCTGTCCCACCCACTCTCCCCTGTTGTCAATATTATGAACCATTTATCAACATCTGTAAGTATAGAATTTGTCACTATATTTTCCTGGTAGAGTTTAGTTTCCGTGTCTAGATTTCACAACAATAAGTGTACATATGTGTATGGTACATTACGATTTGATATAAAGCTGATAGAAAGTGTTTCATTTTTTCATTGTAACAGGATAATTTTGTTGTCATTGATAACACTTGATTGATAAACAGAGTGCCATTGAATACACACAATCTGTGAAAACAAATAAAGGCTATCTAGGTTTATCATAGATTTAAGTCACAGACTGATTATAATTTTGTGTAAATTCACAGTAGCTGCTAGAAATATAGGTCATTTGGCTGCATGTTCAGTTATCAGATTGTATACATGTTATAATAGGGTTTCACACTGTACCTCTTCCCAACAGGTTATTTGTAAATAAGACAGGTAAACATGTGTGGGGAGATCGAATAGGTGGTGATCTATTTCGAATGGTATCTCAAATGAATGCTAAGTATAATGACTGATATAGCTCACTCATCATCTGATGCATGAGTACTTTCCAGTGTTAGGATATGTAGAACTCTTGTATTGATTATACATCAGCAGATACAGGAAGACGAAACTATTTGATTGGTCCCACACCAATGTTGTAGTAGAGAATGATCAGTATTGTCCTTCCTGTGAATAACAATAAGCATGAAGTAGAGGATGTCAATGTAAATATATAATTGATTATTTTTCCAAGTTTCTAGATCTCTGCTCTTTCTCAGAATGGCATCGTGCATGCCAATACTATTCCCTAGAGTTGTCCTGACTGTTATTTCATGGCACGAATATATATGTACATCATTTTGCATATGTGTATACAAAATTGTAAAACTGCATAATTCTGTGGTGGTAAATATTCATTGAATTGCAATTGACTTTGATATATCTCCCAACTGAAGGATCTAGACTTGGAATATATCTCCCCACTGAAGGATCTAGACTTGGAATATATCTCCCCACTGAAGGATCTAGACTTGGAATATATCTCCCCACTGAAAGTACAAATTTTTATCCCCACTAAAAGTTCTGTTTACACTTTAAATATATATATATACCTCCCAAAGAAAGGTATCAAGACCTTGAATATATCTCCCCACTAAAGATCAAGACTTTGAAAAATTATTCCCATTGAATGATCTAGAATTAAATATATATGTATCTCCCCACTGAACTGGTGTTCAGACTTCAAAACATATCTCCCAAATTAAGGTATCAAGACGTAGAATATATCTCCCCACAAAAGACATCCAGGCTTTGAATATATGTTTTGATACCTGTCTTCATATTATTATGACATCAAAGGTATCTCCCCACTGAAGTTATCTAGACTTAGAACATATCTCTCCCATGAAGACATCTAGACTTTATTACATGTCTTCATACTTTTGTTCCTATGCTAGAGCTATGGAAATGTTTGAAATCAGGTATGTTGAAATGCATGTAGAGGCAATTCCAATATAGCTTTCAGAAATGCTGAAAGCCATATGTTTATGGATAAATTTCAGTTATAACAAGTTGTTCCTTCTGGTCCTGTGGAATTTGTTAGGAACAAGTTTTGCTGTATACAGCTGGACTTGGAATATGATATTATCACGGAAGGGATCGAGGGAATATATCTTAGACCTGCCACACTATTACTTAATCAAACATCCAAAGTCTTGATGACTTAATTCCTGTTTCATGATCTCTTTTCCTTATTGAGCACTTGACCTCTGTGTAAGGTAACAAATTTGCCTGTATAACCTAAGCTTTGACCTGTTATTTTTGGATCCAGAGAGCCAGACTAACATACTAGATCTTCATGAATCAGTTTTTGAATGTGCTCATCAAATTTAACTTTTATGAAAAGGAATTAAAGAACAAGATGAAAAACAAAGTGAAAATTAAGTCTGTACATTACATTTTAATGACACAAACACTGTAGCTAATAGCTAGTATATCATGCAACTAGTGTTGTTCACTTGTTTCAGATATTGACAATCATACAGAGTTTGACTTCAGATTATTGATTTCCTGTATTAGTTCCTTTATTTGTATCACAACATATACATGTGTATTCCATAGATCTAGACGACCATTCAACAGGAAGCGCATATATATATCCGTTTTTTAACACAAATATTTACTAATCAAGATAAAATCTTGTAAATGTGTGATTTTTATTGACATTTTGAAGACATCCCAGGGGCAGTAATAAATCTCCATCTGAGTCCAGAATCCTGTAATCATATAATTTGGAAGGGGCTCAGAATATCTGTATATGCTTGAATTTCATGTTGTGGGACCCACTATTTTTATCCCCCACGAAATGCATTGGGGGGGATATTAAAATAGGCTCCCTCCGTCTGTTTGTCAGTCCGAAGGAATTTCTGGGCTATAAATTCAAAATCATTCAACTCAACTTCAAAAAACTTGCTGTATATATTAAGTTAGTGCCCTAGTTATGCCTTTTGCTATTGATAACATTTCATTTTTTTAAATGATTTTTTGTGTCACCATGGAAACAAATCCATTTAGTATTAACCTTTCTTTTTGGACTACAACTTCGAAACCATTCCACGCAACTCCACAAAACTTGCCGTATATATTAGGTTAGTGCCCTAGTTGTGCTTTTTCCTATTGACATTTCACTTTTTATATAGAAACAGTAAAAAACGACAAAATTAGTGTAAACTTTCCTTTCCAGACTACAACTTGGAAGCTATTCCGTTAAACAAAACTTTATGAATATATTTGATTAGTGCCAAAGTTGCGCCTTTGTTTATTGAGGACATTTTATTATTTATCTTTCTTCTGTTACCATCACATTTTTTTTCAATTTCTTGTGACTTCTTGTATTACTCCTGAGCTTATAGAGTATTACATGAATTTGTTCATGGACAATACCAAACTCTATTCAAATATGAACAGTCAAACACAAGGTCTACATTAAGATATAAACTCTTACTATAAGGCTGATATATAAGATATATGTGTGAGATATTGAAGTTGAGGGGATGCAAGGAAATTTCACAGATAATTGACAAAAGAAGTGGTTACTTTTGGTTTTAGCACTTTCAGTGTATTATTTTTTCAGGTGATAGTTGTCGTACAGAATCGAGTGACGTTACAATTTGTTATACTGATATATTATTTATCATATTTGGGTTTTTACTGCACAGGGTGTGGGGAACAATGCCATGCTTTGCAGCTCCTTGTTAGCAAAAAAATTGAAAAGGACTTATGAAAATGAATTTTAGATTGATACTGCAGGGGTACACAAATATATAGACTTCGCAATTATAATCGATGCAAATTTTGCAAATATCCAGCTCAGTTCATACTAGATAAAACATCACATCAATTGTGTTTCTTTTGTAGAGAATTGATGTGATGGAAAAATTAGTTGCAGACCTGATCAATAAAACACAAGAATTTCTTCAACCAAATCCAGGTAAGAATACACAAGTCACTTTTATTTGAATCTTTAAAATTTCTTATGGATAAAAAGGAAAAGATATGACACAACATTGTGAACTAAGGTTTATATAGTACAGACATTATAGAATTCAGACTATTGGTGTGTTCATATACATAGTTAATGTTATTGATAAAATTACTGATAGATGTGTATCACATGACCTCTCTCCTAAATCTTTAAAAGGTTTGTCCACCTCATAACCATAGAACTTGTGATTATAATATTAGAAATGGAAATCAATGTTGAACTTGATAGAAGACTGTAGATCTCTTTAGGCTAAAAGCTCACTTTCTTAACTGGGTAGAAAAAAATTATTTTAACCCTTACTTTAGGTGCAGTTGAAAATCTGTTGAAATATTGGGGGGGGAAATTATAAAGTTTGCACATTTGACAGTTTTAAAACATAAATTTGAATCCTTCTTTTATTTCAAAGCTTCCAGAGCAAAGATATTTGCTGCTAATTCCTTTTCAAAAATGCGAGGTCAAGCCAAGAACACATCATACCCCCAGCCGGAGGGAACTTTAGGAGAGCACATGATAAAACATGGAAAGGACTTGGGAGAAGAAATGGAGTTCGGTAATTAAACTTTATATTTAGTTCGGCTTATTATTGGTGTCAGAAGTAGGGCTGGACAATAATATGTATTACAATAATCAGTATGTCACAATATTTATCTTATGAAAAAAATATTGAAATATGATTTTCAGTGTTTCAGTATGTATTGCAGCAACTTTATAAATGCAGAACTTTGATAATTTTGCACAAAAAGTTTTTACTGAAACACAAATTTAAGTTTGATTTGTTTTTAAACTTATGTTGAGCTATATAACTTCAAAATTATGTAGTGTTCACTAAATATTGAAATACAATACAATAATGTATCACAATATCCCTGTGAATATATGACAATATATTGCAATACGAAAACTGTTTCCAATACCCACCCTTAATCAGAAGTCATTATTACCCTGAATGCAAGGTAGATACCTTCTGATGCAATCTCTGATTATCAAAATGAAATAAAGATTATTTTTAACTAATGTAGTTATTTTGGTAAGATGTTTTTTTCATGAATGGTTAGAAAGTTAAAATGACGAAAATCATGTGGATTCTATATAAGTGGTGCAACGATAGTTCGACTTACTGATGTATTGCGATAGCTTTGACCTCATTAGCAATAGGTTGATAGGTTATTTCCAAGTTAATAACTTTTGCAGTAGTTTGTTCAACTATTGATTGTTAACAAATTTTAACTAAGCAAAAATGCTACTAAAAAGCAAGATTTTTCACTGAGTTATTGCCAGTCAGCTGCAGGCTAGCCTTCATTTGTTTATGAAAGCATCTTTTGGACCTCAATTGAGGTTAGTGCTAAATACAAGGACCTCACAATTACCTACTTAAGATAGGAATAGAGTCTTAAGTACAACTTGTTACATAGATAAAAGTTTATATCTTTAATGTTTATTATATTGTTGTTTCCAATATGACCCAATTAAATCTACAAAACATAGTAAGGAAAGCGTTGACTGCTTTAACTCCAGGTTCATGGTTTAAACTTTTCCTTGATATGACAATAAACAATATGGCAGAATATAGCAGTATTTTACAAGTCATTCCCAATAAAAAGGCAAAAAACAATGTTAGGACAGCATTTTGGTCACATGAAAATTAATGACAAAGTGTCTCAAAACTGATCACAATTAAAGTCCCGTTTGTGAAAGTACAGACACTTTTATGTGGTAAATAGCTTTGTATATAATCCTAGCTTTTCTAGTTAGGCTTACAGATGTTATAGATATCTTTTCAACACAGCTCTTCCTACGATATATGTAGTGTGTCAGACTTACTATCAAACTTAATTTTTATATCATAGTTAATAAATTAAACACCTCTTAAAACATAAGTTTAAAATGATGAAGAAATTTTGTTAGATTTATTGTAAAACTTATATGATATTGTACAGTCTTGAGTCTGGCTCTGCATGAGTTTCACAATAAATATTACTGAACAACATGTTTCTATATAAGATGAATACTATGAAATATAATAACATGTAACTAATATCTCTGTGAAACATACTCCATTGTATACAAATTGTAAACATTTTTTTTCAGTCTCAATAGTCACCCCTATAGCATATACTTACTTCAGCCAAATTATCAATCTTGTTCATGACAGAGTTCACATTTTTCTCAGTCAGTACACTTCTTTCTTCCTACCATTACAACATATACAAATTTATCTTACAAGCATAATCTTTATTTAGAAATCAAGATATAATACATATATTAGGAAGTTTTCAATCCTGATCTGCTGAATCAATACTAACACTCAACTAAGGTTTGAAGAAATATTGATAAGATTTTTTAATTTTTGAGAAAGAAATTGATAAATGTAATATGTGATTGTTATTGTTGATATGACAACCGATTCATCTTTTATTCTGAGTTAAGAAATTTAGTTGAAGAAATCAAAATATGATTTTGTAAGTACATATACGTTTTCATTTTTATTAAATCTTGCTTGCATTTTGTTGGGAAGTAAATCAGGCATTGAACAACTAGACCAAGTGTGTTTATCTGTTCTACAATGGTATCAGCTAATCTACTACAAGGCAAGCAGGTGTCTGAATGTACCTAGAACACATGATAATCAACTCTCTCAGCCGTACTAGGCACCTTTGTGAGGCCAACTGTTGGGTCTGGCCTGATATAAAAGTACTAGTCATGCAGTGTTGGATGTTCAAGAACAATCTGGTCTTGATCTTAAATCCATGTTTAATTAAATGTGATCTTTTAAAAAGGAGAGGGTATATCCTGTACTATTATCTTATTAAACTGTATTAGTTTTGAATGAAGATTTGAACATATCGCAGTGGCACGGGTTGAAGTATTTCAAGTGTAGACACTCTTAATGACAGGAAATCTTTCTTTTCTTGTGTTTTATAATGTCAAGTTTAGTGGTCACTGTTCAAGTGTTACTCCTGCTGTACATAAGGCATCTTAATTTAATGTGATATCTGTGTATGTGGTACGATTCTAATTCTAGAAGGGCAATATTTGAGTAGGATCTTTTCCCTAAGGGTCTTAATTAAGCAAAATTTATTTCAGTCTTAAGTAGCATGTTCTTATTATATCAAAGTGGTTGGATCATGCATGAGAAGAAGGAGGTGAAGCTGAGAAACGTTCCATCTATAAGCTGCTTTGATAGATTACATGACAAAGAAATGATTTAACATTCAGTTATCAAGTGGGTTAGCTGAAAGGGAAGAACATGTGTGTCACGCAAGGTTTCCAATACAACCTACCTGTTTCCTGAATACACATGTACAATAGACTATGAAAGGAAACATCCTTTTATCTATCAAGGGACGAGTATTATAGATGGTTTTCTCACATGCAATGCCAACACTTGTGTTGGAGGACAGATCAATTAGTAATGATGTACTGTATATAACAAACAGGCCATGTTGACAGTGACACAGGTGTTGGTCATGTCGACAGTAACACAGATGTTGGTCATGTCGACAGTGACACAGGTGTTGGTCATGTCGACAGTGACACAGATGTTGGTCATGTTGACAGTGACCCAGATGTTGGTCATGTTGACAGTAACACAGATGTTGGTCATGTTGACAGTGACACAGATGTTGGTCATGTTGACAGTGACACAGGTGTTGGTCATGTTGACAGTGACACAGATGTTGGTCATGTCGACAGTAACACAGATGTTGGTTGTGTTGACGGTAACACAGGTGTTGGTCGTGTTGACAGTGACACAGGTGTTGGTCATGTTGACAGTGACACAGGTGTTGGTCATGTTGACAGTAACACAGGTGTTGGTAATGTTGACAGTGACACAGGTGTTGGTCATGTTGACAGTGACACAGGTGTTGGTCATGTTGACAGTGACACAGATGTTGGTCATGTTGACAGTGACACAAGTGTTGGTCATGTTGACAGTGACACAGATGTTGGTCATGTTGACAGTGACACAGATGTTGGTCATGTTGACAGTGACACAGATGTTGGTCATGTTGACAGTGACACAAGTGTTGGTCATGTTGACAGTGACACAGATGTTGGTCATGTTGACAGTGACACAGGTGTTGGTCATGTTGACAGTAACACAGATGTTGGTTGTGTTGACAGTGACACAGATGTTGGTCATGTTGACAGTGACACAGGTGTTGGTATTGTTGACAGTAACGTAGGATTGGGCTGGAATTGATTTTGTTGACAATAAGTAACACAGGAGTGTGGAATATTTTTAGTAAAAATAGGAAAAGGTCATGTTGACAGTAACACAAGAATGGGCTATATTGAATGTAAAACACAGGGATGGGTCATATTGACAGTAACACAGGAATGGTCCCTGTTGACAGTAACCCAGGAAAGGGCCGTGTTGACAGTCACAAATGAGTTGGTCATGTTGACCAAGAGTAACACACAGGAGTGGATAATGTTGAGAGGAACACACTGAGATGGTAGATTTGGACAAACTGAAACAAAATGAAGTACTGAGATATGCGTAGTTATTAGGTCACCTGAGACAAAGTCTCCTTTTGTCCAGTGCCGTGCATCCGTAAACTTTTAAATTTTCATTTTCCATTTCAATAACACTTGAATCAATTTCAGTGAAATTTTGCTCAATTTTTTCCTGGCCAAAATGAACTAAATGAATGAATTACACAGTCCCCATGCCCCAGAGGCCTGAGGGGCGGTGCTAAAAATGATCAAATTGATTCAGATTTTAAACATCTCCAGCATTCACATATGGTAGAATCAGATGTTCTTATGGATTAAAGCATCTTTACAAAAGTGCTTTACAAAAATTGTTTATTTCATGACACCAGGGTCTCATATTTCCACTTGGGGATGGGTTGAGGTTTACTTTGGTTTTACAGCAAAATTGCAATTTTGAGCATAACATTTTATATTTTCTAACAGAAATAACTTGTTAGATATTCTTAGTATAGGATGACAGTTTTGTTAGTATGCATATACTGTCACTGGTGACCCCCAAGGACTTAAAACATATCACTTAAATCTTAAAACATATCAATTAAATCTTAAAACATATCACTTAAATCTTAAAACATATCACTTAAATCTTAATTTAGTGTCATAACTTCTTTTTTATGATACTTGAAAGCTATTTACCCTATAATCTTTATATTCAATATTGCTTACCACAGGTGACCATCAAGGCTTCAAGGCCTCCTGTGTTTGACACACAGTAACACAGATGACAAGAGATAAAGTTTATCTTTACAATATTTAGATGTTACATAATCAAAACCGTTTGAAGGATACTGCCTCTTGTTTAAGAGTCTGTTACTCATCTTTCCAAATAAAAGAAAATTTACCCTGTAGTTTTCTGTATGCGGCTAGTAACTGTATCAATTATTTCTAAAGTATTCATTACATGTACATTGTATTATGTAGAAATATGATCGTTGAAAAAATTGTTATAGTTTTTTTTAAGTATTTTCTCATGTTTTTCATTCAGAAGCTTATTTATACCGGAGGTTGTCAGTTGTGGTGAATGGGATCACAACATAGACCTATATTGATCTTTAGTACACTGGGGTAGACTAATCATTTGACCAGTTGATTTCAATACAAATGTTTCTGCTGTGTTGGACCTCATGTTGTGCTAGCTTTGTGGTTGGATATTGCTGAAAAATTCTGCCCAGTAAAATGATAGATAATTTAAGATTGAATATAACTTCAATTATAAGATAACTTGAGATTGAATTTAATTTTAATTATTTAATTAGAAAGTTATTTTGAAATAACTACATCAAATTTAATAAGGTATACATAACAAAATTATTTGTTTACATGCAATTTTATTTAAGTCTATTCACATTTACATACGTAGAAATGTAGCTTTCATTTTTAAGAACTTAAGGTGCTAACAGAATATTTTGAGAAAGTAATTGTGATTTCTGAGAATCTCTTGTTTACAAATGTTGACTAATCATTGTTATATATGTAGCTGACAGTTATTCTGTCACTGTCATTGAATGCAGATGTAGGGAAAAAACATGACCGTTAATCATTGAAACCGGGACTTGTTGTGTAAATTTATGTAGACCATGTGTTTTTATACAAATTCTCTCTCACATCCTGTTGTTGTTTAAATCAGTGAAGTATGCATGAGGAAACTTGCTAATGACAAAGACTTATAAATCATAAAAGTCTTGATTTCAGACCAGATTCTAGCTGGTTTCTTAATCTTCCTTTAAGTTAAAGTTTTCTGTCCCTCAGGATGAAGCTTCCCTATCAAGAAATTCAATATTAAGAGGGAAGTGTAACATGGTGAGGGAGTACAGACAGATGACTTACTAATATAAACATCTCCAGTTATGTGTTTCCCTTACATGACAATGGTCACTATATCCAGCATCTAATTACCATGTGTTGATCAACAAGTATAGCTTTAAATATTGATTTATTTATTTCTATTGTTGAATGTTGGTTGATACAATTGTGAGATAATCCTGTGTAACTTCAGACCACAAGTGTACACTGTATATATACAGATATACCTGTACAGGTGTATTTATTCACTGTATCTGTGTAGTATAGTCTTTTCATCAGTTAAGCACGTTTCATTATCTGATTATAATTTACACAAGAGTCTGCAGTAATTACAAGTCTGTAATAATATACTGCTGTATAATGACCCATAAGTCCCATTTGTTTATATGATTGGGAAGACTGCAAACTTCTTAATGCTGGCCGAGGACTGGTAATTATGTGCTGACATTTACAAAGTGTTTTTATAGAAATGTGGACTGTCATTATCATTCTGTTGTCTGCTGTCTTGTCAGTGTCTATTTGGAGCTTACAGGTTGACATCAACATCTTATGTATGACAACAACAGAGGCCAGTGTTCCTTTCAGCCCACAGTTATCAGATGGTGGATTGTCTCCACATGCTCCCAAAAAATTTACGAGAAGCATGTATACAGTTGTTGCCTAGTCTGTTTGTCCATCTGTCCATGAACATTTTTTGTTATCACTATTTATTGAGAAGGACATGATTAATCTTTCTCAAATTTTATATGTAGGTTCTCCTTGGTCCCTAGTTGTGCCTGTTTGATTTTAGGTCTGAGCATAAACACAAAATTGCCAACAGGAGGCATTCTTAGATTTTTACAATGAAGTATGTTATCGCTATATCTTCAGAAGTACTGGATGGATCTTTCTCAGATTTCATATGTAGGTTCTCTTACGTCCCAAGTTGTGCCTGTTTGATTTCGGGACTGATAAGAATCATAAAATGGCAGATAGATCACCATCTTGGATTTTACCTGGTACAGGTTGTTGTAGCTAGTTCATGAGGAGTACTGGGTGGATCTCTCTAAAATTTCATATGAAGGTTTCCCTTGGTCCCTTTTTGAGACCATTTGATTTTGGGACTGAGTAGAAGACAAAATGGCTGACAGACAGCCATCTTGAATTTTATCTAGTGAAAATTGTTGATACTATTTCTTGAGAAGTTGTCATTGGATCTCTCTCAAATTTTATATGTAAGTGTCTCTTGGTCCCAGTTTGGGCCTGTTTGATTTTATGGCTGATCAAAAAGACAAAATGTTGAACAGTAAGCCATCTTGGATTTCCCCTATGTCATATCATTAAGAGAAAAAACAAAGGAGAAAAGAAGGAAAAAAAATCAAACTTTCAAAGAGCAAATAAAGATCAAACAATGGCGGGCACCAAGATCCCTCTGGGATCTCTTGTAGGTATATACTTGGTATGACCCACCAGAAATAGATGGCAGACAAGTAACCATCTTTTCAGCAGTTTTCATGTAGGTTTTGCTCTGTCATATATAGAATTGGGACTCTTTTGTATCAATCTAACATTCTCTAGGTCAAAGATGAATGTCATATTGTAGTACATCTTTATGATGAAACATCAAGTTCGATTCTGCTGTATGTTTGTGATATATGATATAGTAGGTATTTATTTAAAATTAGTGGTGTAGATCTGCTTTTGTTTAATGTATCATCTACAATGTATGACACTGACAGTCTGTCTAACATCATTTAGATACTTCCTTTTTAATTGGTGTTGATGAACAGTAAAATGAGTGATGTATACATCATTACATAGTAAAGTGATATACTGTCTAATACAGATCTGATACTTTGATTTTAACGTATCTATCAATGCAATAACTTCAGTCGGCTGGAACTTGATATCAAGTCAAGGAGTGAGCTTATCAGTGGGCATGGAAATGTTATTTATCATGTTACTGAACAGCAATAAATATGGATCAGCATATTACCCGACTGTATATCTGTACAACATGTATATTGTCAGACAGTCAAGTTTTACAGAGCTGTACATTTGTACAACATGTATATTGTCAGACACTGTCAAGTTTTACAGAGCTGTACATTTGTACAACATGTATATTGTCAGACACAGTCAAGTTGTACAGAGCTGTTCATTTGTCAGCATAGATTGTGATTGTGCAGTTGTACACAGTTATGATATAGTCAAACCTGTCTATAAAGGCCACTATACAAAGGTGGTCTTTATAAAGAGGTTAAATTACTATTGTATTACATAGGGAACCGAAAATGTGTCCTTTGTTGACAAACAGTCTTTGTATAAAGGTGCCTTTTAAGACAGGTTTTACTGTATATGTAGACTCATTTTCCACACTGTTCAGTTGTACACTGCTAGGAGTTTCACACTACAGGTGCCTGATTCTGTAGCCTTTACCCTGCGTGTGGTAGTGTGAAATACTGTGATAGACTGGCCATAGGTATATGAGTGATGTATAATCAGGTAATTTGGGTCATGCTGAGGTCATCGACATATAGTAATTTTGATCACCTGTAGAGAGTCAAATAAGAGGGGCTGGCTAATACTCAACCTAAGAGTATACATAATGTAGTAGCTGGTCCATGAGAAGATAGCACGTGATATTGTTGTCTTGTCTGTCTACTCTAGAAAAATCGCTCTGGGCAAATTCTTGTAAGCAGTGGAGAAGAAAACAAAAACCAGTTTCTGAACGAGCGATCTAGAGTGAAAGTGGTCCAGCCCTTCGTACCTTCATTATAAGCAGTTGACAGTTTTATTTCCTGTACAAACCATGTACCAACATCAGGTGTTTCTAATGTCAGCTGATCAGGGCTGGTTTTTATTTATGAGCTATGTATTATTAACCTGACTAGTGTGATTGTCTAAGTGTTGTTCAGATATAGCTTTATCCAAGTGTCTTAGAAAATATTGGATTAATTTGAGGTCCTCTTCATATTGTTGCGGCAAATATACTCAACATTTCCTGAATCATAGGTTTAATTCACTAGATTTAAGATGAATGAAAACAGGAAATAGAAAACAATTATAAATTTCAAACCAGTGATCTGCTAAAAGCATGAGGGTCATGTGGAATTGAACTGTTGGACTTTGAAATCCTGCTATTTCTTAATTTTCTGGCCATAAGCATGGTATATATATTATTTTCTTTCCTTTACATCTATTCCTGTTCGTAATTATTAAAATCCAGCCTCAATTAATTAACAACAGTTATGAAATAAGTAAATTTGAGAAGGTATATCAATCATTATAAAGATATACAGAAGCTGATGAGCAGAAACTAGACAGTGCCCAACTGATAACAGGTTAAAGAGACGCCATTAATGTCTCAATCAGAATTCCAATTTGACGCCTGATTCATTCAATAGATATACACATGTCATGCTCAATCACACAAGTGTTCTCTTTACTGTTGAAGACTTGTTGCTGGTGTTTTACACACGATAGTTAATCATCATTAAGTTGCTCTGTGACATCTCTACTTTGAAAGTGGACTGTATAAAAAATTATAAATCTAATTTTAGTATTTAGAGATTTACTTAAAGTTGATTTAAACTTTGATGTCAATGATATTTCTGTGCTTGAAAACGAAATGAACATTTACTATATTATATTAAAAGATAAAAAAATCTATGTTGTGTATATTATTTGATATATAAAAAATGAAACGTAAGAAAGAGAGCTATATGTAGTTAGAAAAACTAAGTAACTTTCATTGACAAATCTAAAACTATACTGCGGTTTGATGCCCTTTTCTCTATCCAGCATTAACTTTTCCTTTAAAAAACAATTTCTTCTCTATAAAAAAAAGACCTAGAATCGTGACAAAAGCCAATGGTTCCTTGGATGAAGCTAGACAAAGTTGGCAGGAAAAAAAATCTTGATTTTACAAGTTTACAAGGGTCAAAGTTGAAGCCTGTAAAAAAATAGTTATTAAGCTGTATGATTCCTTGGATGAATCCCCCCCAAAAAATTGAGAAAAAAATATATCTTGACAGTATTCAAGGTTGCAAGGGTCAAATTTTTCAAAAACATTCAAACAACTTCCCCTGATTAGCCAAAGGGCCTATAACCATTAAATTTTGCTAGTAGGTTCTTGGAATCAATATCAATTATTTGAAATGATAATGTATCAGTGAGAAGTGTTGAATACAGAATGAGTGATGCAGGCTCGTTGGACCTCTTGTAAAGGTGTCTGTGTGTTAACAGACATAGGGCAGATGATACCATGGTGTGTATCTGCTACCACTGATTATTGATTGTTCTGTTGTCAGGGTCCTGTCTGGTGGAGGCGGGGGAAAGCTTCAAACAGCTGGCAGACCTCAAGTATTCCATGGAGGACACCGTGAAGCAGAATTTCCTGGAACCCCTTGGTCTGCTGCAGGCCAAAGATATCAAGGAAGTCAATGTTAGTTTTCATATCCTACATTTGATGGCTAATCTGTTTCTGCCTTTTTCTGACTTGTCTTTTCCCTTACAGCTACAAATTAAGGAATCTTTCATTTAACTTCACTGAAAAGATTTTTGATCTGTTGGCCTGGTTGATGTATTTACCTGTGCATAACTAGTCATGAGTTTATATATTGTTTGCCTCATAGAGTACATTCCAACTCATGTTATACAGCTTGATTTTGCTATTCGGATAATAAATTTTTTCTTGAATCACTTTTTCGTCACAGTATAAGGTAGATATTGGAAATTCTTTTAATCTAATTTTGATGCAGTAATACATGTATCACTTCAAATCTGTAACTGTCTAAAATGCCCTAAATGTATCGTTTCTTAAAATTAACAGTCAGATGTTGATGAAGACTTCCTATGATGAATTGTTGAGTCAAGATTTCCTATGATGAATTATGGAAAAATGCCCTGTTTTTGCCCAAATTCACATCAATCTGTCTTAGTCTGCAGTTAGTATTGAAAATATCTTTTTTAAAAAAAATGTGTGTTAAATTTGAAGGTTGTATTTCTAAAAAAAAACAGGCTTATTGATTTCAGGGAACAAATTAAAATGGAAACTTTTTTCATCTAAACCTAACAGTCAGATGTTGATGATTTTTAACTTGTTGAGTCAAGGTTTCCTTTGATGAATTCATGACATTCTGGTGATGCTTTCATGGTTTCTTGGGGAATCAAACTTAGCAGAAGGAGAACTGAAAAACATAACTCTTAAAGGTGTAGCTGCTTTAAATTTGAGGTATTGTTAACAGTGATTGGACTTGGTTCTGTTTTTCTCCTGCACCGCTGTGTTTATGGTGTCAAGGACAGGAAAGAAGTGTAGGAAAGTTTCTAATCATTTCACAATCATGCATAATACAAGAGGAATTGTTCCAGGCGTTTGTAGGATCCGGTAATGGGCACCATTCCTTATGGAAAAATGCCCTGTTTTTGCCCAATCTGTCTTAGTCTGCAGTTTGTATAGAAAATCTCTCTTTGAAAAAAAAAAATTGTGTGTTAAAAGCTGAAGGTTATATTTCTAAATAACAGGCTAATTGATTTCAGGAAACAAATTAAATTGGAAACTTTTTTCATCTAGTCCTATAGCATTACACAAGTAATGATGAATGGAGCAATTAAAACTTAATTTATCACTGATTCTGTTTTCACAAATTGTAATAAAACTTTGACAAACTTTTTTTCAAATTTTTACTACAAATGGTCTCATTCACAAAATCTGGCAAAATGTCAAATCATTCATCCCCATTGGATGCTTAGTTAACTGATATTGATATTTCATTGTGACAGCACTTTACTGTATGCTAAGGAAAATCTTATGTCTGAATTGTACTTTTAGTACTGGTATCATTAAAGGATTGTTATGATACCTGTATAAGCCTTAATCAGAGGAAATTTTCATCTTGTATTTCAGCACCACAGAAAGAAGTTGTCAGGACGAAGACTGGACTTCGACTGTAAGAGGAGGAAAAAGGATAAAGGTATATTCTTAAATTCTTGTTATATTATACAAACTGAAAGGTCTTGTTAGCATACAATGGTGGCTATTTTCAACTGTCTCTGTAGTGATAAGAAAATTCAGTGATCAGGCCATTACAGTATATAGCATGGCTATAATGTGTGTGTGTGTTGGTTTCTTTGTAGACATGTGCATCAACTTTATATGGATAGAATTGTGTAGCTTTGATCATGGTGTGATCATGTCACCACAGTGTTATGATCTGTTTGGTACAAAGATGATGTAAGTGTACCTAAATGATCTGGATATATCGTGTCACATATTTACTCGAACTGAGAATGTTTATTTGAGTAATTATCAGGGCTCGCGCTGTCAGTCCCCTTAGTGTCAATAGCAAATATGAAAACTCTTTGGCAATTTAAAAATTGCATTTGGCGAAATTGCCAAAATACACTTACATTTCACTGCCCCAATGACTAAAATTGCCAGTCATGGGCATGTCAAGTCTTACCCACCTAGACACTTTGCCACTGACTTCATTAGGTATGCAAATATAATTATCTCACTCCCTGCTATCGCCTCAGGCATGAGGTTCATGTCACAAGTAAGGGGCCACAGGCTGTCAGGTCTGCCTGTAGCATCAGACACTCACTATACACACTCTTAGTTAATAATCATTATCTTGTGATTATAATTAGGGACCATCACTTCAAAAACAAACACTGTTTATTGCTATTATTAATTTATTTACATGAGGATGATCTCTGGTTTGCTAAAAACGTAGACTGTCAGACTGATTTTGGCGAATCACAATTTAGAGCCAGAGCTAGCCCTGATTATAATGAAACGCTACAAGTAAATGTTGATGATTGTGCAGCTTATGTGTGTATCTTTCTGGTGAGAGTAAGGAAAGACAAAGTGATGAACCTTTCATAAGATTTAGATATCACCCTCCATAAGATATAGATATGGAGGTGTTCCCTGGGTAATATACTCAGCTTTCAAGAGATGTAGGTGTTGAGGTGTTCCCTGAATAATATAGTTACCATTCATAAAATGTGGATATAGAGGTGTTTTCTGAGTAATAAAATTGCCTTCCATATAATATAGGTTTTGAGATGTACCCTGAGTAATATAGGTACCTGCCATAATATATAGATATGGAGGTGTTCTCTGAGTGAAAAACAGCCTTCCATAAGATATAGGTTTTGAGATGTACCCTGATTAATATAGTGATATATATAGGTATGGAGGTGTTCACCTTCCATAAGATATAGGTTTTGAGATGTACCCTGAGTGATATAATCACCTTCCATAAGATGTAGGTACGGAGATGTTGACCTAACCTTTTGCCTTTTTCTCCCAACAGGAGGTTAGTACCATGGCACTTTCTGCACTTAGGTCATCTACCAAAGTTGTGACCTCATTTTCACTTAAGTATCGCATTCTTTACTTGCATGTAGTCAATATATGGTCCTGTCACTTTGGTGATAGTAGTACTGTTCACAATATCATAATTGTCATCATCTTTGAGGTTGGATTTTTAACCTGTGAAAAATATAACTTCTGTCTAAATCACTGGATTATATCTTCATACACTATATATATAGCGTCATGGGATAAGTTCCTAAATTCATTAACTTCTATTTAAGTTGGTATAGTGGGCATTTCCATGCTGGTTAGTCTAACATGTAGACATTTTTGCCGCTTCAATATTCATTTCATAATGTGTCATTATGTGTGTATTACTGCAATAATTCATTAATCAGGATTCAGCAAAAAAAAAACTTACCGCTTTATGGAAAAATGCGTAAAATGCTTCCCAAATTTGGGGACGATTATGAGACACAGACCCATTTAATATGTACAGTATTAATGATCTGGTGTTTAGAATCCATATTTTATTAACATTAATGCTTCTTGTTGTTGTGTATTTTGTCCAGTGGTGTATACACAGTCCTGTCCAAGGGTAGATCTTAGGTATAACCCTGTAGCTAGTGACAACAAATTATTATTTCAATGAGAAATTAGTAGTTCATCGATTTTCAGAGTTTAAGAACATTACATCACTGAAAGTCATTTGATATGGGGTCTTTGCAAGACATATAGCACATATGATATTAGCTGACAATATTTCTGTTATTGTATATTGTCAGGCATTTAGGATGTTCAACTATCAAATATGAGATGGAGGGTGTTGATGGATCAATTTACAATTTTAGATATAGTAGGTCATGTGTGAAATTCCCAATTTTGAAATCTACCTTTATAATCAACTTTTGTATTCAAATTTAGAATTTCATTCTGTAATTTTATTACATTTGGGTTGGGCAAAGGGGAGATAATTATATGAGCAATAGGTTATGTGTGAATACACCTATAGTACAATGTAGCTCCAGATTTTATAAGGTCAAGTTTTGACAGGTTCTGACTTTGACTCTCAGATTGTAGAAGGTTATGTTTTGACAGACTCGAGCTTGTTTAAATGCTTGAAGTTCCAGTTTGTGTAAGGTTCAGTTTTGACAGGTTAAAGTATTTAGATGCTTGACTAAAGATTTGGGAGTGTTAATGGCTATATGTTGTAGGCACATGTTCCTTGTATTAGCTGATGTGCTTCTTTGCCTATCTGCTGTGCATTGTTTTTTTAATTATTTTTTTTTTCAATATATAAATCTTTAAAAGATTTAGAATGCTGTGCTATTGTATTGATTTGATACTTTTTGACGTTTCAGTGTCCTGATGTGTTGTATCCAAATAATTTAGTGTCGAGATTGCTAGCTATGCAACTTCGTGTTATTTTCTCTCATGGATAATTGTTTAAACATGTGCCTTTTACTTAAATGTTACGTAAAAGACTTTTTGCTTTCTATGGAAATAAAGTATGCATGTTTTCATACAATTTTATTATTTGAATAGCTTGACATTAATTAGCAGCATATTATTGTAAATTTAAGTGTTTAGACTTTTAGAGAAAATATGATTTCTGAATGATTTGTACCCATGACTGTGATATACATTGTATATGACCAGAACTATCTGGTATCTGATTTAACTTACCTATCAGCTGTGGTAGTAATTTTCATGATCAAAATCAAATAGATTTATCATCTAAATGACTATTGCGTATGAGGTTTGAAATTCCAAGATGCTATTGAGTATAGGACTGTTGTTTCACTTGAATTAGAAATTGCTTTCTGAACTGTAGATTTCACATTCTTTTAGAAATTTCTGGGTGTTGTGTGTACATTATTATCCGTGAACATAATATATACCATATACAGCCTGGTGAAGGGAGACAACCCTTATGCTTTTTGTGCACTGGAAAGCGACTGACTCAACGTCATACATTTATTCATGAATTTTTATAGGAATTTTGCAGCACTTTTCTCCCATATTCCACTTAAGACATTTCCTCACATTCCTTTTTTCCAATAAAATTTTATGTATGATTAAGCAGATTTTTTTTTTAAATGTTTTTGTACATATTTTTATGTGTACATGGTTGTGAAAACTAAAATATTCTAAGGTTATAAAAGAATCTATATCAACATTTTGCATATCCCTCTGATTTCCATCCATATCCCTCTGATTTCCATATACTAATTGTATTTTTTGGGAGAAATTACAAATAAATACACAGTTAGGGTAAAGAAATAAGATATTAAATGTATAGAAGTGACACTAGTTAAACTTTAAGGAGTTGTATATGTCAGCAAGACATAATATCATATATGTACATTATTTTGTTATCTTTTCTTACATAATATCTTCAATGAAGAATACAAAATAGATAACTGTCCATTGTTTACTCTTAAGTTACCTTTTTTCTAACGCCCCCGCTGCCCTCAACACCTCAGTGACAACTACCCCTACAGAAATTAAGTGAATTAATAAAAACAAACCTTACTATAAAAAATAAATATTTCCATTAATCTAAAAGTCAGTGTGTACCACAATGATATCACCATATATTGAACGCTGCCATGAAATAGCTGTGAGCGTGTACAAGCTACAATGCAGCCATGTTTGGAGGTTTGTATTTGCACACTAACCCACTGTGTTCCTTCATGTCTCCCTTCTGACAGAGTCCGGAGCACAGAAGTCAGGTAACTTGTCCACTCATTCTTATACTTACAGCTAGCTTTGTTTTGTAGCTTTTGTGGTGGTATATTCTTGTATACACTGGTTACACGACCCCTTCAGATCTCACTGCATCTCATGTTTTTTGTTTACGGTGAAAGTTGACCCTGAGAAATGGGTAGGTAATGGGGAAATGCATGTTCTGTGATTATTGTTAAATGGTCGAGAGACACAAGAATATTGATGTCATTGTTATTTGGAATGATTTGAAGGCAATCATGGAAGAAATGTGGGGAGAAAAAACCTTTTCAGATTGGAAATGGTACAAATGAATAGCATGTATGGTTTCGGTTCTGTGTTGGGGTATAGAAGTGATATTGTATGGAACCATCAGAGTTTCTTAAGTTCTCAATGGTTGTCTTGTCTTTTATCAGGTTAGTAAACCATTCAAGTGGAATTTGTCATCAAGATGTGGGTGGTTGTCATCAGTTTGTGGGTGGTTGTCATCAGTTTGTGGGTGGTTGTCATCAGTTTGTGGGTGATCATTTAAACAATTGGGATTCAGGGTCATGAGCATTATATTTATCATCTGTAAAGCATGTGATGTAATGGATTATAGGTCCAAATATACAGATGTGCCCTCTGCATAGTTGAATATTGTGTAGATACTGGGAATTTTGAATGCATGAACAAGCATGTATAACCAGATCATTTACCTGTTTTGCATGTTGGCATCCCACATAGAACCCTGTATTTTGCAGAGCTTTTATTTGTCTTGTTTTTATTTGAATGTATTTAAAAAAAATTCTTTTTGAATTTTCAATTTTTTTTTTTTTCATTTATTTATTTATCGAAGGCTCCCAACTGACAATTGGTCTTGTAGAGTGTATACAGATTTGTAATAAGTCATCTATTTGAAAATATTCTTAAAATGCGCTTTTCTTCACACGCAAGACAATTAATAATTGAACATCTAATAACATACCTGTACAATTTTTAGTTGTCTGTATTGATTTCTTGTTATCACTTGATATATGCAAATAACCTTGAGTAAAGAAGAAAGTGCAGTTTGATGAAGGTAAAGGCATACTGATGGCTATCTTAGATGATAATTTACGCTGATGGCCATGCAGCTAGACACTGCTGTAAAAGACTATGTTCACTATCAGGAATGATCTTAGCATTATTCTTTACAGAGAGGATGTATTTGATATGCACAATTCAAATCTAAACTTTAGGCAGCCAAGTTGTATTTGGATTGTACTAGAACTTATCTTGAAAGTCTGTACTGTTAAGAACATTAATTAAAAAACAATTAATATTTCCTGGCTTGAAACATTGATGAAAAAAACAAACAGGATTTTTGTGTCTATCAGGACTACCAATATTCATTTCATTCAGTATTACAAAAGACTAACTTTACACATATGAAAAAAAGACTGTAAAACTTTGCCACATAAACATGGAGATATTTGTTCTTGTATATGAATTTTTGAGGGTGAACAGACGTTTGTATTAAATGATAGATATTAGCCTTTCACAATGAAACTGTTCAAAATGCTAATTGTTCAGAAGTTAACAATATGTGTATTTTAAAGTTTTATTTCGTGTAAAATTCACAATTTTTTATCAATGTAGTACAGGATGGTACAGGACTGAGGTTACAAATGCCAGGCCTATTTTAATTCTTCAATGTATTCTTTAACCTGAAATTTGCTTACAGGACACCAAGATTGGACAGATATTGTGTATTCATTGTCACATTGTGCAGACACAGGTTCAACATATGTGACTATCGTATTGGATTACATATCATTTAGTAAATTAAAAGGACTTTACAAGTCTAACAATGTAAATCTAAATGTAAATTGTAATGCATCTCTGTTGTCCTTCTAAAATGCTAGTATTTGTTTATATCATCTGGGTCGGTGCTATATATAATTCCCTTCAGTTAACTGCATTAAATGTCAGACCACTAGGCCAGAATTTTGATTACTATGGAGAGAAATAACAACACCTAATACTGAGAAAAAAATTTAGCCTCTGCTTTTGTAACTTGACAAGCAGTGCTTGCTTATGTCATCCTGGTACTAGGCAATGGTATGTGCAGTCTGGAGGAGTAGGCTTATTAAGCAAGAATATATTTGTCCTCACGTGAAAAGTCCGAAAGATGCAGAATTTCTTTTGAAAATGTCAGATTTATTTCAGGCATACTAGTACTTCATTGGGTCTGTTCTTTCAGCTGTACTAGTACTTCCTTATGTCAGTAAAATTTGTGATAGTGAAACATGTTTTTTTCAGGATCAACTATCACTGATGAAGAGATTAGAGTTGCAGAAGAAAAGTTTGAGGAATCAAAAGAACTTGCTGAAACAGCTATGTTCAACTTATTAGAAAATGATGTAAGTTATGATAGGATATTGTTTGTGAAATGTTTTTTTCAAAAGTGGCAGCCATGTTAAAAAATTTTCCTAAAATAATGATCTCGCCATTGAAGCATTATATGAACCTGAGAAACAAGCTATATCATATGGTGGGATATTGTTTAGGTCAGAAAAATTACGGATCAACGAATTACTTTATATGAAGAAGCCTGATTTTAAGTATGTTGATTGGTTGTTTACACATTGATACATTGAAGATATGAACAGAAATACTGCTGCTAGTTTACTGTAACAATAACTGTAATTAGTATTGAAAAGTGACTGGAGTTACCAATGACCAGTGTTGCTTACACACCATCACAGACTCCTATTTCAGGAGCACCTCATATTGTTACAGGTTTAAGGAAAATAAAACCCATTATTTGTCAGTTTTTAGAAGTTTCTTGAACTGGAGATAGCTAAGCTTTCAAATCATCATTGAAATAATTCATAGATATTCAAATTATCTTTTTTTTTTTTTTTTTTGTTAAAACTGTAAATACAAGAGTTATATGAAAGTTTTGTATCCAGTGACGTTATGACTTCAGATGTACCAGGTTATTTTTTATTTGTAATCAAAGGTGGAACAGATAGCACAATTGCAGTCTTTTGTTGAGGCAGAAGTTGAATATCATCGCTCAGCTGTAGATGTTTTACAAAGCCTGCTGACCACCTTGGAAACAAAGTAGGTTCCTTTAAATTTGAAGCAAAAGTTTTGTTTTTAGGTCTTCTTAATTTCAGGAAGTTGATTAGACCCTTGGATCTTGGGGGGGGGGGGGGGGGTCCATAACATCATTGAGGGTGGGGGTCGGGAATCATTTCTTAATTTAAGGAAGTTGATTAGACCCTTGGATCTTGGGAGGGGGGCCCCAAAATGGGAAAGTTAGTTAATATTTTCATTGAAATCACTACCATTCCTTAATGCTGGAATGAATTTTAACTTAATTTTGGTCTGAAATATCATTGAGGGTGGGGAATTATTTCTTGATTTCAGAACATTGTGTGGACCCCTAGGGACATTAGGGCAGGGGCCCCTTAAGGGGAAATTAGTTAATATACTGGAATGCTACTCTTCCTTAATGCTTGAACAGATTTAAACCAATTGTTGTACAAAATATCATTTTAGATGGGAATCATTTCTTAAATTCATAATGTTGATTCTACTCCAAGGGACTTAGGGAAGGGGCAACAAATAGGGAAGTTAGTTAATAAAACATTACTCTTCCTTGTTGCTTAAATGGATTTTGGACAAAATTTGGTCTGAAACATTATTGTTAGTGGGAAATCATTTCTTAAATAAAGAAAGTTGATTTGAAGTTAATCAATATCTTGCTTAAAAAAGGCTGCTTTTCCTTAATGCTAGAATAGATTTCAACCAGATTTGGTCTGAAAAATCATTGTGGGTGGGAAATCATTTCTTTAATTCAGAAAGTTGATTTTATTCTTAGAAACTGGGGACGGGGCCTCATAAAGAGAAGTTTAGATAATATTTTGTTAAAAAAGAAAATAATGCTACTCCTTCTTAATGGCAGGGTAGATTACAACCAAATTTGGCGCGATACATTATCAGGGACTGACAATGATATTAAACATGCATGAAGTGATCCTGTGGTTGTCCTTAACAAATCTGATTTTTTTCGCTTTGGTCCAAAATCCAACATTACTCGTCTTGAACAAATAAACCGAACAACAACGTTTCATTCACACCCTTGAGAAAAATTGGGAGTTTGATTTGAATGAAAGAGATGATAGGTTATTATTTTTCAGCTTGATCAAAAGGTCAACATGGTAACCAGTAGCCATTTTGTAACAAGATTGTGCAACTGTTTTTCATGAACAGAACCAACCATTTATGAGTTTCTGATACTTTCTAGGGATGTTCAAAATTTGAATTTTATCAAATTTGTTAGACCACCATCGACAAATACTGTTGTTTGTACATTTATTTGTTGATTGTCAGATGACTATTAAGGGCCTTGACCCTCTTGTTAAAAAATATGGCACATTGTATTTATCATCATTAAATCTGACCTAACCTCATTTTGAATATAATATTGTGGATGATTTAGAAATAATTTGAACAAACTGTGAATGCATACTACATTATAAACCTATACTTTATCATTGATACCAAAATATTAAGTTAGAACAATATGATCTAAAGACTGTGCATACAACATACTAGGTATCTTTTGTATTGTATGTAATTATTATGTAAACTTACTCTCCTTTGTTTATGATGTGAACAGACGAAACCATGCCATGTCAAGACCAAAATCAGAACATGTACCAAAGAGAGCATCTATCAGAAACAGGACACCTTCGCCAGCCAATTTCTACGAGTCCACTAATGACTTTGACAAGGGGAGTACGAACAGCTACAGTTTCAATTCTTCCCCACAGTATGCACAAGGTAAATTCCAAAATAGAAAAAATATAATGTTTAAATCCTGGTCATATTTTGGGACCTGTCGTTATCATCATTCTTCTCATAGAAAGTTTTAGTCCATGACTCTTCACTTAATTCAATCTGAACTCATTTACTCTGTTGCCTTACTCTTGCTCTGTTTTGTATATAAATACAGACTGAGAAGATAGAGTGTCGCCTGCTTGATTTCTACTTAATCTAGAGTTATGGCCCTTTGTTCACTTCTGATGGAGCTTTTTTAGCAATAGAAAATTTCAGATTGTTTGCAATACTTTACTTTATTTCAAAAGGTACTAAATAAGTATGTCGTTTTTATCATTGTAACATTTTTTGTGAAATTTTTTTCTCTCTTCTAGCTGAGAAGAAGCAGCCTTGTTGTGAAGCCGTATATGATTTTGACCCTGAAAATGAAGGGGAACTTGGTTTCAAGGAGGGCGATGTCATCAACCTTATTTCTCAGATTGACGAGAACTGGTATGAGGGTTCTATCCATGGCACCACTGGCTACTTCCCTGTCAACTATGTCACTGTGATAGTGGACTTGCCTCACTAAGGTTACTACCTGTATGTGGAACTGACTGGGACTAAAGTGCACAGGATCGTTATGTCTTTTGCATATCTAGAGAGTTATAAATGTTTATCTGTTGTCTGAGACTGCTGCTCAGACTAGATGTATTTTGGACACGGATGACCTCACTCCACTCAGATACAGGCCCCTGATAATTACCTTTAGGACAGACAGGTATACATCTTACATGGATTTTAGGGAACTCAGTATAGCCCAGACTCTATATAAATAACAACATATACATCAAAGAGTCAACTATCGGTTTCTCCTATCTTTATGCAGTATATACAGTACAACTGCAAGGAAGTTAACCCAGTTGTTTTGTAATCCAGTTACAATCTATACAAGGATAATTGGATTATTCCACTGTCATTTACAACCTTCACATATTTTCAGGTTTATGGTATAAATAGACTAATAAATGAGGATGAAAAAAAGTAAATATTTATTTTGTATTTCAAACAGAACCTGTTTTCTGTTACAAATTTTACTGGGACTTGGGCACTGAATGAATTTTACTGCATTGCCATCTGTGTCTGGGACTTCCAAATAACACCTTGTATTATGCATTAGGAAGGGCATTATATATATATATATATATCTCAATCATATGTGAAAGGAAGAGTAACCGGTGAACATACAGCATGTTATTAACTTACTGTTTGATGTTTAAACATTGAGGTGCACCAATGGTTTATTAGCCAGGCCATGTAACCCTGTCAAAACGAAAAGCTGAGTGTGAGAAAAAGTGACTTATAGAGGGGGTATTGTTACAGCTATTGTTAAGTTTAATGGACTTCCTGTCAGAGAAGTCAATTCCATGTAAAGAGACTGTTATGTTTCATGTGAATATGATGTATAAGTGTGAACCATCTCCAAACACATTTTGTCAGTAGTTAGTGTGTGCAGGAAGTATCTGTCTGTAACAGAATGAAATCCAGCAGTTTATAGCTTGTGACATTTCTATGTCTATGATAGGTAAAAGATTGACCTAAGTTTGGCTATAGAGAAGTAGATAGATCTGTCAGTTGTGATCCCCCAATCAATGTATTGTCTAGTATAATATAGACAGAAAAATAACTAGCCTGGAAATGTTTTGAGATATACAGTGCTTAAAGGATATTCCAATATTGGTAGTCTTATATCTTCACATGTATTTGTGTCCAAATCATATTATAGAAAATGCTAAAATATTGACATTACTAAAAACAAAATTATTTACACTTGAATGTATTTATGTCAACTTACATGTTATAGGTGTGGTGTTACTTAATCACTTTTCAAGTTGAAATCATTGTGATGAAAAGTGATTCAACTTGTTGCAGTCTCTGAATGCGGTTCATATAGCAATAATAGTGGATTTGCAAATTGATGATTGCAATAATTTGCATACAAGTAAGAGCACTTGAATTCCATTATGGCAAGTGAAGTATATATTGATCTGGATACAGATAAACAGGATTCTATCTGATATAGACTATGTATATCTTGTAATGGTGCTGTGGAGGCATTTTTCAGCATCATTATAATTGTAGTATAGATGTCAACCACCGCACGGGAGAAGACAACACCCAATAGTTATGTGAGGTGATTAAATCCTTTTTGGAATACCATACTCCAATATAAAGATTGAATTGGAACTTGAAAAACAACTGGAATCTTTCTCTCGTTAGGGGAGAAGAGGGTTGATTCCTATGTTGTAAACTTAAGTACAATATCTCCAGGTGTTCTAGAGAATGCCATTTTTTTTCTCCACATTATGACCAAAGTTTACACAGCAGAGTAGTACTAACAATGCTAGATATAGTAATACAACATATTTGGATTTGTATACCTGTTATTTAGTTATTTTGTTGGACCTTTAAACTGGAGAGTATTCTGGTTACATTTACCAGACTCTAGAAACTGTAAAGCTGTATACCTGCACAGATAGTCACACTGTTGTGCTAACTTTGGTCCAGAATTCCTTACATTATTTTGTTATAATCTTGTTGTGATGCTTATTTAGGTTTGCTTTACAGAATTTTTTGGTAGCATAAATATGCTGGCTTGAAGTACCGCCAGCACCTTTATTAAATTGAGATGAAGCTTGCAGAATTCAGTCTTTATTTATTTCATCAGATTATTTATCATGACTAGTGAACATTAGTAGATCATGTTTTCTTAAAAGAGATTATATTGTTAATGAGTATTCAGATGGTCACAGTACTTATAGATTGCAGTATCATCAATGCATATACATGTACTGTAATTTTTTAAAATAACCTTTTACTAAAACTATCGTAATTTTCATGAACATTGCTACAACCTTGTATTTCGTATAGACAAAAAGATTTTGTAAGATACAGATATATCTGTGTGATGTTAGAATAATCCTAATACATAGAATATTGTAGAACATCCGTACCCAGTTAATTCTTTTCAATATTTAAAATTTCAATAGCTAACATTTACATGTCAATTTTAATATTTGTCCTTGACAAATTTTTTGATCATATATATCACAAATTCCTGGTGTCATTTTTTAAGATAGAAATAATAGTGTAGGTCTACAAATGATGCTAGTATTATCTTTGTGTATTGGTGTGAACATTATAGAAGTTAATTGATAAAGTTTGGTCATTATTGACCAATTTTTTGTTTCCACATAACACTGATATTAGGTGCATTAGATCTGAAAATATATATTTCACATTTAAGCTTTTACTACAGTAATTAAAGGTATTCTTGAAACAAGGAGAGTCTGTCACATTGTACGCAGAGGAAATCTTACCATGCATATACCTTCATATGGCTACTGAAATATCAATAAACACTCTGTTAGCCTGTAATTTGGTAATGTTGTTGGAAATCTATATATTCATGTAGTCATGCTTTTTAAAAGACACTGCATGTTAGTGATTTGCTCAAAAGTAACTCGGTCATGGTTCATTCCATATCCTTTTGTTTGATCTTTTTATTGTCATTTCAACAAGTCAGAAGTGTTTTTATCTTGTGCAATTGACAAAAGCTTTGATATTTTCATGTTTCTATTGTTGTGATTAAGTTGAAGAGAACATCTTTCATGTATATCCATTGAAATTGTATATATCTGGTACAGTGTGTACTAAAGACGTGTTCATGGCGATCTTTTAATTATAACAAATATGTATTTGGTTTCATATTTGCTTCAATTTGTAGATAATGAGATGTCTATAGAATGTGTATATCACAGTTTCTGTATATATACAAGTATGTATTATGATGTTACGTTGTAATATAATTAAACTCACAGAAATTTCTCTGTAGTCTTTTGTCCTCATTATTGCTGTGAGAATCACATTGCACCTTGAATGATGTTAATCAAAGTTTGATATCTTCAATTTTATTTTGTCCCTTGTACTCTAAAGATACTTTCACCAGTCTTAGCTTGTCATTTCCTTTATCACTATCACAGACCACAGCTTGTCATCAGCCTTAAGTCGAGTACACAACTGTTATCACAGACCACAGCTTGTCATCAGCCTAAATCGAGTACACTACTGTTATCACAGACAACAGCTTGTCATCAGCCTTAGTCAAGTACACTACTGTTATCACCGACCACAACTTGTCATCAGCCTTAGTCATGTTCACTACTGTTATCACAGACAACAGCTTGTCATCAGCCTTAAGTCAAGTACACTACTGTTATCACCGACCACAGCTTGTCATCAGCCTTAGTCAAGTACACTACTGTTATCACCGACCACAGCTTGTCATCAGCCTTAGTCAAGTACACTACTGTTATCACCGACCACAGCTTGTCATCAGCCTAAATCGAGTACACTACTGTTATCACCGACCACAGCTTGTCATCAGCCTTAGTCAAGTACACTATTTTTATCACAGACCACAGCTTGTCATCAGCCTTAGTCAAGTACACTACTGTTATCACCAACCACAGCTTGTCATCAGCCTTAAGTCGAGTACACTACTGTTATCACAGACAACAGCTTGTCATCAGCCTAAATCGAGTACACTACTGTTATCACAGACCACAGCTTGTCATCAGCCTTGTCATCAGCCTTAGTCAAGTACACTATTTTTATCACCGACCACAGCTTGTCATCAGCCTTAGTCATGTTCACTACTGTTAACACCGACCACAACTTGTCATCAGCCTTAGTCATGTTCACTACTGTTATCACAGACAACAGCTTGTCATCAGCCTAAAGTCAAGTACACTATTTTTATCACAGACCACAGCTTGTCATCAGCCTTAGTCAAGTACAATACTGTTATCACCAACCACAGCTTGTCATCAGTCTTAGTCAAGTACACTATTTTTATCACCGACCACAGCTTGTCATCAGCCTTAAGTCATGTACACTACTGTTATCAAAGACAACAGCTTGTCATCAGTCTTGGTCATGTACACTACTGTTATCACCAACCACAGCTTGTCATTGGCCTTTGTTATGTATATTACTGATATCACAGACCACAGCTTGTCATCTGCCTTCGTTATGTACATTACTGATATCACGGACCACAGCTTGTCATCACTATGTATACTACTGATATCGGAGACAACTTGTCAACAGCCCTTTTAGGTCACTTGAGACAAAGTCTCATGGTTGCCTATTCTGCTACCCTTCATCCAGCATTGTGCATCTGTAAACAAAAAACCTGATCCAATTTCAATGAAATTTTGCAAAAACCTTCCCTGGCCTAAGATGAACCATAATTGGGGCCAGAGTGTTGGGCCAAAAAGATTTCAAAAATCTTCTCAACACCCAGAAATGGTAGAATCAAATACTCTTCATGAATTAATGCATCTAAGGTGCTTTACCAAAATTGTGAATTTAATGGCCCCAGGGTCTCACATTTCCCCCATGGGGAGGGGGTAAAGTTTACTATATTTTATATAGGAAAATTTGATTTTTGATCATAATTTGTTAAATTTCCATTGGAAATATTTCAAACTTGGTTAGAATTATGAGTGAAGGATGACAGCTTGATGGTATGACCATATTGATCCTGACTTACCCCAAGGGGTTGATGGGCGGGGCAAAAAGCTGTCAAATTCGCTTAAATTTCAAAAAGCTTCTTCTCAAGACCTAGATATGGTAGATCAAATACTCTCCTTGAATGGAAGCATCTTAAGGTACTTTAATTACCAAAATGAGTCTCACATTTCTTCCTGTGGAGAAATATTTTTTTAGACTTTAATGTAATTTTCATAGAAAAATTGTATTTTTGAGCATAACGTTGGGAAATAACTTTATAAGAATTATCAGTATAGGATGACAGTTTTGATGCTATGCATGTATTGACACTGTCTATATTCAATGCCACAATTTCTGTCTCATGACACTTGATAACTATCCTTTAACCTTTAAATTCAATATTGCTTATCTCAGGTGACTGTCAAGGTCACTAGGCCTCTTGTTTATATGTACACTCCTAATATCACAGACCACAGCTTGTCATCGGCTTTGGTTATGTACACTACTGATATCACAGACCACAGTTAATCATCACCCTATGTTACTAATATCAAAGTCCACAGTTCATCATCCTCCTATGTTACTAATATCAAAGTCCACAGTTCATCATCAACTTATGTTACTAATATCAAAGACCACAGTTCATCATTGGCCTATGTTATATACACTACTTACATCACAGATCACAGTTTGTCATCAGCTTATGTATATACTAATGATATCACAGACGACTTGTCTTCGGCCTGTTATGCCCACTACTGTTAAATACACTTCAGCTGTATTAGTTTTTTTGATCCATGGATTACATACATACCTGATTTTATGAGTATCAAAATAAGCCTTCCCCAAGGAAATCATGTTTTTGCTTCCTTCTCAAGTTCTAAGTTAAATGCACATTTCATAAGAAAAATAACTTGAGCAAAGTACTGGTTAAGACCATTTTAATTGCAGATGGATATTTGTGTTTTGTTAATACATCAGCAAGAAAATATTAACTTTTATCATATTACTTGTCAATCAATCTCGTTCATGTAGGCCACCTTTTGTGATGAAATACATAACAGGCCTGTGAGAACCTTTATCACTCACCTGTTCCATTGCCATTCGAAAAGGAAAAGTTCCAGAAATGTTTTCCACTAATTTCAGACTATCCTGGCCATTAGTTACTGACTTGAAGAGTAATTATAATGACATGGCTATTTGTACAATTTTTCATCTTCAAGTTACCCAGGGGCTCCAACAGGTGTCCGGGTCTTTTTTCTCATCCTACACGTGTCAAATACCCTTGTAATATGTATTAATCAAAAGTGACAGCTGATAATGGATGTCTTTTAAATTGGGTTGAAACTTCCCCATCTATTTTTTTCTATTTTGCACAGTGAGTTCAATCTGTCTGTCTGATTCGGATTTTACCTGCATTATTTTTCGGCCAGAGCATCTCAATTAATCTGATCAAATAATAGTGTTTTCATTTACATTTTCAATTGACCATAAATTAACCCGTCTGTATTCAGGACCATGAAAGCATTATGAAGATCAATGATAGTTACCCAAAAAATACTTGTCAAAATCGAATATCGAAGATGACCATCTCTTTCTAAGAGACTTTGCCAAATAATAAGTTCCTAAAAATTCCGAATGAACTACATGCCTTTTAAAAGATGAAGATGTTTACTACACCATAGCCAAAGCTGACTTAGCCTTCTAACCTGGTGATCTAATAAATCAAAAAGAAAGAATAACCAAACAAACACATGAGATCCTAGAGGTATGTTGGCACCCACATTGAGAGGGAAAGGTGTGATTATCTAGTGAGGAGCTTTAGTCTTGTATGGGCCACCCGACATCCTGGTTGTAAAATTTGCAAAGTGTGACTCTCCTCTTGCCGAAATTGTCCCTCTGGTTTGGTGATTCCATTTGAAACAGGGTAGGAGACATAATTAGAAACAAGGCTTTTCTATGAACTGTGTCAAAAGTCAAAATTTAGATCAAAATGGCCTACTTTTCTACTGATTAAGCTTAAGACTTCCCAGGATGTACCCACTGACATGATCATTCATGAAATGATATGCTATCAAGAAATTGGACACAACTTACACAGCAAAAACAAAATTGATGCCATTAGCATTTGAAAAGTAGCAATAAGCCAATATGGCCACTGACGAAAATCTTGACAAGGCAGTGACTTTATGCTCCATGAAAATTTTCCAAGATAATAAAAATCTCATCAACCTGAAAATCTGTTGGGACCAACCAGGGACCAAGGGACATGTGTATTGACAATCTGGAGAAGATCCTAAGGACTTTCAGAGGAGTTGTGATAGGCAAGAATTGTTTACAGACGATGGACCATGGACAAAATGTGATTTAATCAGCCTACCTTTTGTGACAAGGTGGGACAAAAGAAAAAATCAGCTGATCACAATAAAACAAATGAGGGAACTTTAACCAACAGTAACAACCTGTCATGTGTCAGACTACATACTTTACACACATATTCACACACCAACCCTTACACACTACATGTGCTATAAATTTGGTATGTTTAATTAAAATTTTTGAGATAAAGCAGAAAAAGGCTTTTGTGCTTCTTTAATAAATGAGATAAATATCAGAATGGCATACAAATGGCTGATACACAAGAAAGGTAAAAAAATTCATTAATCCAGTAAAAACTGATTTACAGCTTACAACTGATAGCATTCAATATATGTAAGACATATCGTATCATTTCATAAATATGCCAAAAATGAAATCGTATATTAAGAGATTGCTATCAAAAGTAATATTTCAATAGGCAAGCTAATAAAAAGAAATATATACCACATGTAACAGCAGCTTGACTAAAACATGAACAAGTGTATTCACCTTGTCCACATCTGGGACTGACCCATATACCTTATACTATAAATTATCTCTCAATTTAAACCACACTTTAATACTGCTATCACATCAACTGCCAGCTTTTTATAAATCAATATCACACCTATCACTGGCATGTCCACATACATACGGTTTTTTTTTCATTTTTACGAGACACCATTTATTCCTTTCCCACTTATACACTAGCCCTTTAAATCATCACACACTAAATTGCAGGCTAGTCTTCATGCACATATACACAGAAAATAGGATAACAACAATGGTTAACACTGTGATATTTACCGTTTAAATTAAATATGTTTTTATGTTAGATACATAAACAATTAAAGTTTCTACTGATGGAGAGGCATAAAGGTAGAGAGTTTCAGAACTTTGCTCTACAATTTACATTCCAAGTTGCTTGACCATTTTATCTCCAATAAAACCATTTTCTTGAATTTTTTATTTTTTCTTGACATATTTAGTAGAAAATATAGAAATACTACTTCTGGTGATACTTAATTCACAGTCACATAATTTTCTGTAAAATGTCTGAAACGATGCAAAATTCAATGTTATCATGAAAAAAAAAAAAATTCATGCAACCTAGATTAGCTTTGCTACTACTACATACTAGTTAATGCAAAGCCAATGAAAACAGTTGCTCATGGCTTGACTGAGAAAAATTTCATGAAAGTCTCTACCTTTATTTTTGTATTTTTCCCCTGATTTTTGCCTCAAGTTGACATTGTGTACCAGTAAGTATTAGGAGCAATGGGCACATATCTAAAAATTGATGTATTCTCTGCATTACACAAATTCATCAACTCTATGATTGAAGAATGGTCCAGACTCCTTTTAAACATGTTGGCACCTGTTCCAGTCAGGAATGACATCCACAAACAGTTGTCACTTATCCCAGCATGCCTATGGTAAAGAAGGTCAATGCGCAATGCTAAATACAAAATACTGTTTGCCAAGTGTGGAGACTTTTCGCCAAATACAAAATGTATTTTAGTAAATGTGCGATTTGTTGAATGTGATATAGAATTTTTTTATTTTGATAAAGGCATATGCCATTTGCTTTTTGTGAAAGGTGTTTTTTTAATAAATGTGCAGACTTGATTTTCCAAATGGCTTTTTCTTTTTGTCTTCTTTTAAACAATGAAAAGAAAAAAATGTCAACTACATTTCCATTTCAGTGTTTAAGAGAATATTTGGGCTCTGCAGAAGATAAAGATGCATTTAAATGAAATATAAATATCCAATAAAAAAAGTTTGCAAAATGTATTTTAGTTTTTACTGTTGACTTAAAAGACCTGCAAAATAAATGCTAGAGTACCTGGTAAAAGTAATCAAGTTTTAGCATTGCATAGCAGCCTTCTACAATATAGCTATCACATATTAAACATCTAACAGGGGTGTCACTTAAACATCATCGTCATTAGTTACAGAATCCTGGTCTTGGCCTCCAGAGGCAGTGTCCATTATATCTACAGGGTTGGGATAATCATCCTTCAGAGACGAGTCAATACCATTTAAGTCCTTTCTACATACTGGACAGGTTCCATGCTGCAAAAGATCATGAAAAAATTACTTCTATAAAATGGAAAATTTTGAAAGTTCTTTATTTTCAATTCATAATTCTGACATCTGTGTGGTAAAATGTGCTTAAGCTAGTTCAAGTATCTAGAAAGTTTGGTTAGGAAAAGGAGAAAAATGTTTTGAAAATCCCTCGAAAACTTTTGCATCCCCAATCGACTTACCATTTCCAACCAGGGTACAATGCAGTCCTTATGGTAATGATGTTCACAAGGTAGCCTTTTAACTGCTTCATTTAAATTAAAATCTTCCATACAAATAGAACACTGTATAGTCTCAGCTGTCAAGAAAGCAAAACAATATCAGTATTAATACAAAGCCCGAGTTGGGGGAGTTTATAATCATATTTGATAAAAAGACATCAATAATTCTAAATGCAGTTCTGGAAAAGGTAAAATCAGACACACAAGACTAATCTATTGCAAAAAAAATCATTTCACTTCACTCAGGAATGCTTCAGACCAAATTTAGTCAAAATTCTATCATTCCTTCAGGAGAGGAAGAACTTTAAAGAATTTGTTCCATTTCCTGACCCAGGTGGCAGAAATCCCTACAGGCAGAGTAGGATGTTAAAGAACTAATAAAATTTCCCCTTTGGGGCCTCTTCAGGCCCCTAGAAGACCGAGTCCAATTGTTTATACAAAATTTGTTCCCATTCCCCTAAGGATGCTTCTAACCAAATTTAGTCAAGCTCCTCTAGTCAAAATCTGTTTAGTTGTTTATGTCTAGTAGTAATGTGTAAGAAAAGTTGACGGATGACAGATACTACAGAATGGCATAACCTCACCGGTCCTTAGGACTAGGTAAGCTAAAAATCACAAATTGTAGAAATCCAAATTTACAAACTAACCATAATATATATATATACTTGAAGTAATAAATTCATTGTCATCTACAAACTAGATAACACTTACACACTTGTTTCTGTGAAACCATTACTGTAGGTAAGGAATCTATCTTAGTTTTGTCTGCAGGGGCAGGTCCTGAACCCTCAAGCTGGTTCAGCAACTGTAACGAGAATCACAACTTACATACAGAAACAAAGGCCAATTTGGTTATTCTATAACTGATCTTTTTCATAAGTTTTGTACTGAGAAATAACAAGAGGCCTATCAGGCCTGCATCACTCATTAGATTTATGTTATTTGAACCAGGAGAATTGAAAATCTGTATAACTCAGTGGTCACATTTGAGGTTGCAAAATTGAAATGAATTTGTATTTGCTGAGAAAAATTTGCTAATACCAGGTAATTTGTTAATATGATCAATCATAATGATAAAACATAAGCTAAGTGCACAATATCAGAGATTGGTAGCAAGTTTAGAGGGGTTTGATGTTCAGACAAAATTACATCTGGAGACACAATATTGTCTTGAAACAGACAAATCTTTTCAGCTAAATCTTTATTAGGTTAATCAATAATTGCCTTATAAAAATCATCTGTAGATATTCTTTCAATCAATCAAGTTAATTAACTTTCTGCTTGGAACATAACAATGATTATATCTTGACTTTTATTACTAATTAATGTTGGATTCAGAGATTGGTTTTTATTTCAATATCCCACAATGAGACTGACTTTCATTTCAATATGTCTAGTACTTGATTCAGAGATTGGTTTTTATTTCAATATCCCACAATGAGATTGACTTTCATTTCAATATGTCTAGTACTTGATTCAGAGATTGGTTTTTATTTCAATATCCCACAATGAGATTGACTTTCATTTCAATATGTCTAGTACTTGATTCAGAGATTGGTTTTTATTTCAATATCCCACAATGAGATTGACTTTCATTTCAATATGTCTAGTGCTTGATTCAGAGATTGGTTTTTATTTCAATATCCCACAATGAGATTGACTTTCATTTCAATATGTCTAGTACTTGATTCAGAAATTGGTTTTAATTTCAATATCCCACAATGAGACTGACTTTCATTTCAATATGTCTAGTACTTGATTCAGAGATTATTTCTGGTTTACTGCTTCATTCAGAGGTTGGTTTCTATTTCAATACTTTACTCAAAGAAGATCCACACAGAATCAAGTTATACATGTAATTAGGGACATTCTTTTTTAAAGTTCAATCTTGACTTCCAATTCACGTAAGCAGCGTTTTTCCTTGGTGTTTTCCGAAATTGTTAAACATGAATTTTGTTAAACATTTTGCAGAAACATCTCTAAATTGGGAAAAATTGTCAATTGTATGAGGTCAAAACATATAAGGTGTTCAGAACTATGTTACCTATTGCATGATGCTAAATCAAATTTTGTGGTCAAATTTTATTAATTTTTACACGGTACTTTTCACAAACCTGTGAGGTCAGATGCTGATTTTGTTCTTGGTGTAAGGCAATCAAGATCACAAAGCATTTCAACCATCAACATAGTTGGGAAAAATACCCACTTTTTTTCAAAATAGGAAAGGAATTGGTGCCTAATGAAATGGGAATGTAATCCAACCCCATGTATATAGGCTTAAAAATCACTGATCAGTTGAGCCAAAAATTCAGTAAAGGAATGATGGCTCTTTATCCCAACCATTGACAAAACTGAATTACCTTTTCTCTAACCATAAGTACTAATCATTATAGGGAGATACTATTCCGAGGTTAAAATCAAATCTGACCACATATTATATTTGATGAGAAAACCATTATTTAAACATATTCAATTTGTTGTGTATTACTCTGTACATTAACATATCAGATTAATCCAATTTGATTCATAAATATTAAAGACCAGGTAAAAAAAATTGTGAAAACTTTGCTAGACAAATAGACAGTGCACAGTGACATGTCATTACAACAGAGACAGACTTACCTGAGTTATAATGTTATCTAATCCACTAACGCCCCAGGCGTAGTCACCTGGGTTACCATGGATCGGCATGAAGTTCCTGACAAAGTGGATACATTACAGACCCTTCACTAATATATACATGTATGTATATGTTCAACAATAGATATTTTCAGGTCATAACTCTTATGTAAAGATCAGTATTGCGGTCCATGTTTTCTGTGGACCCAACACCAGACTTTACACATATACAGATACAAAAGGTAAATATCTAGTGAAATTATGTCAAAATCATGAACTGTTGTTCAAAGACAAAAAGCATTTTAAATACTAAGACACATTACATGTATATAACAATATCAAAATGATGTTTCTTATCAATCAGCTTCACATCAAAGATTGAACTTTTCTAGGTTCTACCATTTGAGGCTGCCTGTTTCAGAAAAGACACTTAAGATAACAAACATGTAAAACGTTTTATGATATATATTATTATTATCATTATTTATATAGGAATATTCTATTTAAGGGTACATGTACCATAGTAGAACATGCTGCAATCAATCAACAGTAATGATTAGTAATTTACAATCATAACGACTGATTTTCAGCAGTCTTCAGTTTAATTACAGTATAAATTCAAATGAACCACTTTCATAAAACATGGACCAGGAAAACATCATGGTACAGCCTTGCATGATTATTGATCAATAGAAATACTATCAAAGAATTGGTTTGAAAATATGAAATAATGTACAAAACCTGATAATATTTGTTAATTGATGCAGAATCAATGTTTTTACAAATGCCAAAGATAATATCTGTATTACTTTTTTGAGTTATTCCTGATAAAGTGATGAGAGTGATACTTACACTGGCTGTCCCATTTCTCCTGTTAACCTATCTACAAACATTTGTAGTAACCTGTAACAAACAATGAAAATATGATATCATCTTACCTGTAAACCACACACCTGCTATAAATATATATTACCCTGTATTTGTAATTCACACACGTATAATCAATATACACTTCACTATTTTAATGTATAAACCTGATCAATCAATATATGTTGTAGATACTATCATCAGTATAACTAATCAATTAATATATGTTGTAGATACTATCATCAGTATACTGATATCCCAACTATTAAATGACCAGCATAAAAGCATGTATTCCAAAAACGTCTCAACATAAATAGGTTCAAAAGGGGCAAAAGGAATTAACAGAATTAAAATCCTGCACAATTAAGGTATTTCAGAAGAACAACAAATGAAGTGTACTGTATGTATTTTTTTGTTTTCTGACAACTAGTTACTGCTTTAAAGATCAGGACTGTAATCACTACACTATAAAGTAGTCTTCATTAAATATATAGTTTACACACCCATGTATATGTTGCTGCTGTCGATTTACCGGACGTCGATTGCCTGTTCTGACAGAAATCCTGAATGGTCTTATCCTAGATGGACGAAGTCCATGAGGTTGTGGATGGTTCCTCTCTTCCTCTTCTGAATCAGAGTCTTCTGTCCGCTCCCTTGTTGGAGCTGTTGACCCAGAAACTTGATTCTGAAAGCTGTCTAAAAAAGCTCTACCCCATAGCTGCAACAAAAATTTTACATTTCTATAAAAAACTTTGATAAGGATACATGTCTAATGAAATCCACTTTAAGGAATTACTTTTCTAACTGTTTTATATACACCTGCAGTTAAAGGGTTTTCACAATGATTTCCTTTTTTATTAAATTCTGTTACATCATAACCCAAATAACACTACCACCAATGGGATACCATTCAAATATGCCCTGATACCTATTTTTTTAGGCATTGAAAGTACTTGTAACGCATGAGCATGTAATTAAATGAGGTTATCAGTAATGTGGTACAAGCTGTTACAGAATGAACTTTAAAAGTCTAGGTATTTCTATGAAATATTGTTTTAATATCACACAAAATATGATTATGCAGGTACTACATTAAAGATATTTTATGATTTCAGCTCATCAGTTCTGGAGGTAAAAACTGTTTTGTAACATAGGTATTTAACAAGATTTGTACTGTACATGTGTCTGCAATCATAATGTAAACAAGAAAATTAAGCCCAGACCCATGACTTATTGATATAAATACTAATCCGAGTGACAATTCAGTAGTAATAGCATATAAACTAAATGCCTTAATTATTTTTTAGAGCTGAATTTTCTGAACATTTTTTTCAAAATACAATTGTCTATTAGTGTTTTGACTGTGAAACGATAATGTTAGTTAGCATTAGCATACTTAAGTTCGAATTTTGAAATTTTCACAGGCACATGAACTTTTCAGAGAACAAGAAAGAATTGTTAATGAATAATTAATAGTTATCTCAGGGGCAGTATCAACTAATTGATTGATTTATATTTAGTGTTTATATATATATATATATATCATAACAATATCTGTGGTAAATGCACATACTGTGTGTGTGTTTGTAGGTGATGGTGTGTGTGTATATACAAGTGGGACAAGCTGTTGTACATATCAGATCTTGAATTACTTTAGACTGAAATAGAGTATATAAAAATCTGGCCAAAACCTTTTAACAGAATTAGCTCCCAACACTCACCAATGTCATGCAAAAAGAAGTCATTCAAGAATATCAGTAAAGAATGACAAATAACAATGGACCAATGGACATGAAATTCTCAATGTTATTCAAATTTGGTTTTTTCATTAATATAAAGTCAGATACAATCAGATACAATTGTGTTATCTGTATAGTTTTATACTGTTAAATGTATATAACACTAGAACTACTTTTGTACAGAACAGGTCTTTTTCATAAAAGACTTGAAATTTACACGTAAATGTATGTGAACACACAGACCTAAACAGAAAGTCTACAATTTCAATATTTCTATCTGTCATTGTGAAAATGAGTAGATGCCAAATAATGACTTAGTGATGGCCAGAGGCAAACACTTCACTGATATGCCCAATTCATTTTATTGTACATACCTCTGCAAACTGAGCGGCTGGGTCAACTGTTGGCTCTGTTGGAGGTTGTTCATCTGTCTCCTGAAACCCTCTACAGAAAATGCTTTCTTTCACAAATAGAACTTAAAATGTGAATGACTTTAAAGTACTAAGTACATTCTGCTGGTTATTTAAAATTGCAAACAGATTTTTCTTTGACTACAGCCAGTTAAGAACTTTTTGTGTAACATTTAGGTTACTTTTGAGAGGCAGTTCCATCCCATGTACACCAAAGTTGAAAACCAGGTATAAAATTGTATCAAAATTGGAATCAAGTTGGGTATATTCACAATGCCATCCAATATACTGATTCTTAACAATCCCTCTCTTGTGAATTAAATGTGCCTCCTATGTATTAAATGAAACCTGGTACATAAACAAAACTTTGCGTTAATTTAAAGAGGATTTCTTACTACCAATCAAAACCAAACAAAAAAATGTAAACAGCGTAAAGAATCATTGTCATACACAGCCTTTCAGGCTGACAATGGACAAGATTAGATATGTCATATAAGTACCACTTAAGAAAACATACTAATGAATAAAAGTGTGCTAGTCTAAATATCAATGTCTTCTTTTTTAAAAGGCAAATTTTAATACAGGGAAACTCAAGCCGTAGTTTACCTTTTGTCAATTTTGTCGTCAGGGCAAATATGAAAATTTAGGTCAGAGGGTCAGTGTGCTTTAAATGCAAATTCAGCACAGGGTAAAGGCAAATAGTTAACCACGAGGACAACAAATAGGCCTGGACAATTTTTTTCGAGTATATATTGATGGATACTGTTCAAAGTTTAAACAGAATTTTGTCACTTGGCATCGAAAATAATTAACATCATGTCAGTTTTTCATTCAGCATACCAAATTATTAGCACTGAAATTAGCCTGTGGGACAATTGGAACAATGGGTAAACATACTTCAAGCAAGTACTTCAATATTTTTACAATGAATTTAACAAAACTTTTAAAAAAAACTTGTTTTTAATACATATATACAAAACACAACACTGATATACTGGTATCTCAAACTTACTCTGTAATTTCTTCTATGAAACCATTATCACATCTGGGGCAGGTATAGTCCTAAAGAAAGAAGCATACATATTTCTAAATTCCAAGGATATGCACTCCCAACGACACAGAAAGTATATTTTTCAGCATTCTACAGAAATGTTAGCTTTAGTAGTCCGATTTTACTTTTTCCATCGAATTTCAAATATATTGGTAACATAGATAAAAAAAATATTTTATGGTGTCTTTCGGTGGTATGCATGTATGATTGAAGTAACGTGAATCATTTCAAATAACGATATACTATTGCGTATATACTATCTAGTAGCCTAATATACCATACTCTTTCCAGTTAGACAAAATCTATATTTAGCATTTCAGCTGCCCATCTCAAAATTAACTGCTTAAGCTGTGCTCATATGGTCATGTAATTTACATCTATTTCGATTAAGTACAAAAGAGTATCATATAAAACGTTATCTCACTGGTTTTGGACTTATTTCTTGTGAGCAGCTATGACAGTAAAATCTGTTTAAAGTCGGTCTGTTTTCTACAGCAGCTTCCGCCATGTCTCGTTGCGAACTTCGGAGTGACGTCACTAAGTCTGTGTCACAAAAATGTTTTACGTTAAGATAATCCGAACAGGTTTAACGCTCAAATGAAATGTATATTTTTCTTTTCCACATGTTGTATGCTTAGAAAAAACATAGCATTTCCTATTTATTCTCTACACGAATAATGTACATTATCGATAAAATTAACATTAGATATACAACCCGTCACGTTTTCATAATTCTCTTCAGGTTCATCAGGTTGAAATAATTCTGAGACGGTAGCCGGCGTAAATTGTCTCCTAAGTCAACATTGGTTGGATCACGGACTTAAAATAGAATTACTGTATTCGAACTCCGTGGTAGGATGCCAATATAGTTATATCTCATTGTAACTGAGAATTGGAAATGAGTTAAAGCGTCTCGTGAGTAGCTTGTTCATAGTAATAGAGGCGACGTTTAATTACATTCACTTTATGATCGTAACTTTTGTGAATATGTCGCCTGACACAACGGATTTAGATACATTATATACCGAGACTTTGAATAAGACTCGTGCAAGGACATTGTCTTAAATCTATTAACCTGTTTGGCGTATGTACCATACATTTCCCATCTAGCTGCTCCCCTCATGCACTAACATACATAGCCCGCGTTATCCGGACCCCGACACTAAAGGTGTTCATCATATATTTTCACCAAGGAGACTTAAATAGACCGTGTTCTTTTATGGTAACCTCTTGTATATGTTTATACATTAAAACTTGTCGGAATAAAAATATATTTAGTTATAACGGTCACTGATACTTATGGCTTATATTCATCTTCTGTGGTGAAACTAATACACGAAAAATGGGAAAAAATCAAGAAAGGGCTCTGAAATTCATCTATGACGACCACGAAAATACATACGAAAATTTATTAGCCCGTTCAAAATTACCCTCTCTCAAAATTAGGCGCCTTCGAAATTTTGCAATAGAAGTTTTCAAAATTAGCAACAATCAAACACCAACATATCTGCATGACCTCATAAACATAACAGAAAAATCATATACATTTAGATACCATAATACAGCGGAAATACCACAGGTTAGGACCACAAAATACGGCAAACACTCATTTAGATCAGAAGCACCTTAAATTTGGAACACCCTACCAGACCACTTCAGAACAACAACCACACTTACACAATTTAAGACACTAATTAACAGCTGGTATGGGCCAAAATGTAAATGCAACACATGCACACATGATTACAGACACACATAGAACACCTATATAATTAGACACATTTTAACAATACTATATTTTAATATATCACCTGCTAAATATTAAACTTTTTTATCCGAGTAGTTCTAAACTTATATCTTATCTATTATGTCATTGTGTATTTAATGTGTAACTGTATGCATGTGTCGGATGAAATAGCTCAAAAGAGCTAATGTTTGTATTGTTTTTAATACCGACAATAAATAAAACTTTATTATTATTATTATCATTTATTATTATGTCAATTTCGTCTTAAACTATGTGCACGATAGTTTTGTAACTTTAATATGTCGTTTTATGCTGTCATGTCAAGGGCCATCTTCGTATGCATGGGATCCCGAATGAATTGCAAATTGTTGATGTTTTGTGCCAGTTACCTCTATCATTAAATAGGCAGAACACACAATATTGTATTTTCCCCATATATATTGTTTTCAATTGGTTTTACCAGTGACGTGATATATACGTCTATCCTGAAGTCCGTTGAGTCATTTTTTTCTCTTCAATTGAATTCTCACCCGACCAGCCCAAATTCTTCCATAAAGTTCAAATTGTTTTAATATATATCGAATTGTCCATGATATTTGAATTTTTGTATTTCCTGTGAGATATAATAAATAATTATATTTAGAAAAGAACTGTAGACAGATACCAATCCGGAATTTTTGTCCGGATCAATTCCTATTTTGCATAAGTGTAGCTACTTCCAGTTTACCCACTAATCTCGTACGGACTACCAAACATGCTTGAAAGTTTAGTCAGCTGTACAGTGAGTGAACTATTTTTGATGTGATTATTTACACATGATGCCAATTAATTAGTTCTTTTAAGTACTGACATGGTTAAATTATAGATATTTATTGAGGAACGCTCGCACAATGTTACATAATAAAAATCGTTTTTCAAACCATTTTCTTGCTTAATTTGTTATTTAACCGAAAAGGTAGTATAAACATGGCGATAACTACTTAATTATCTGTATAACGACCTCATCTTAACCGACCATTTATCTGAGTCCAGTCCTGAATCCTAACCAATAGTAAACTGTTAATTAGGTAGGGAACAATCGACTATGTACAAGTGTGCTCCTACGCGTAGCGATTAGCTAGGGTTAGCTTGAATTGGGCGAAACTCATTAGATAATTTGGCTGTGTAGTCGCCTAGCTAGGCCTTGTCGGGTGGTCAAACTTACCAATTTGACAAATACAGCAAAGTTGCTTATGGCTCACACAGCGGGATCTCTGAAATCGGGAGATTCTCCCAATTTTGATCCATACTATCGGGAGGCGGGGCTTGGGAATGGAAATCGGGGAAACTCCCGACAGAATCGGGAATGTTGGCAGATACGGGTATGACTTGAGCAGCGCATTTGCGGATATGTTAAAAAAGATTGCTGAAGTATTCAGATCAGCAGTGTCGGGGCATTAATTGGATCAACCCTTCAACGATAAGCTGGTATAATATGTCTTCGTTGAACAGTGACTTTTTTTTTCGCTTATCCTTAGAACCGTTGGTACCAACTGAATGATAGTGCATGGGTAAATGAATAAAACTAAAGATTTTTAAATTTCAGTTTTTCAGATATTTTTGGGGGATGAATGCAGCTCAGAGATACATTGAATGTAAAGTATTTAACTAGTCTATACACATAGAGATCCCAGAGGAATCTTGACGCCCATCATTGTTTGATCTTTGAAAGTCTGATTTTTTCCATTATTTTTTTTTAACATAATTTTACAATCTAACTACCAAATCCAGTATAGTCTTTTGTTGTTATCGACCAGTTTGTTTTTCTAATCAATAACAAAATCAGAAGGGCACATAGATGTTCACCTAAGGACCAAGGGGGAACTTGCATAGGAAACTAGAGAAATATCCGTCCTTTGTCAAAATCCTGGCTGGCCGTCAGTCAGATTCCATTTTCTTGATCAATCCAGTATGGACTATGATTTTCCTTACACCAACAGAAAGTTAACCAGAGATGTGAAAAAACAAATCGGACAACATACATTCATAGTACATTAATTAAATTTATTTTTTAAGGAATGAAAATCAGGTAAAAAAATATTTTGTATTTCACAAATTTTGATATATATAGAACACATCTTATGGTGAAATCATTTGGTATTTGCCTATATACCCGTATGAAAATGATTTTGAAACATGTTATTCCTAGTGATACTGCTAATTACTAGATATCAGCTGGTCTAGCTTCACTTTTTGATAGTATGAACAGGAAGCAAAATTAGTTGTTTATCTATGATAGTTTGCAAGAGTAAGACAAACACATATAGTTGGTTGACACCATAGAACTAAACAGGATGATTTGCAATCGGTTACAGCAAAATTATAGAGAAATCAATCCTCATACTCCAGGAGTTATGCTCACTGTTACTCAGCACCCCTAGAACATTTCATGGCAACATCAAAAGTTACATGTGCCACACGAGAAGCCTAGTTTGATCCTTCGATATACATGAAATGAATCTCAGGTCAACTTATAATAAACTTATAACCTTAAAATAAACTTATGTATTAGCTTTGAAGCTTACTGAGCTAGAGGGAAGTTCTAACTAGCCAAACAGTATGCTGTGGCTAGTATTTTTACCAGGGTTACATACTCCCCTTCTGGGAAAGAACTTGTCCTTGAGTTTTAATGGATTACAGTGATGTCTGTTGGACAACACTAAGTATTATTTCTGAGTCCCTATATGGGCATCAATGTAACTGTGTTCATTGTGTTATTTTAATGCCTCCACTAGGGCTTGAACTTGGTACCCCTACCTTACAAGTCTGACACTCAACCAATCAAGCTTAGGAGTAGTTCTCACTGGCCAAGCAGTATATTGTGGCTAGTACTTTACCAGTCACACCATGATTGGTTTGTTCTTTTCTCCTGAAACCTGCTCTAGACCAATCAAATTACTTCAGTTGCCTTCAATTTTGCCAGATAACGTTTCTAGGAGTGGAGAAAGCGATGATTGGCGTAACCCCTGGGGTATGGAGGATGGTTCCAGGGGTACAGAGAGTGATAGTTTGTGTAACCCCTGGAGTATCCAGAATGATTTTTGAAATATAATTCATGTTCAATCAGTCACAGTATTCAAGTAATTCCAGACATCAAAGAGAAAAATACCGACCAAGTAAGCAACAGTTATTTAGTTTCATGGAAAATTCTCCAGTTTTGTCTATACATTTACTTATTCTTTAGTACATATATGGGTACACTTTGTTCTGGGTACTGACAAAGAAACCTAAAGAATCTTCTCCATATGGAATGTCAACAACTTAGCATCATTACTGAAGTTACATCAACCAATATGAATTGACAAAAATACCATGGGTACATTTTTATCAAATAAAAAGCCAAACTACAGTTTTGTCATAACTTGATTAATATACAATCAACTAATCAGCTAGACTGCATTCACGATTTTTTAAAAAATAAGTAAACCATAGGGTATCGTATCTGTCCTTAACTGTTTTTCTATCAGATATTACGAACTTCAATTTTAAATAGAAAAAAAATGATAATAAATTAACAATGGAAAAATAAGAACAAAGCAACGAAAAAATCACAACGATCAACTGCTATTTAAAGTAACATATAAGTACATTGTAATACGTATTTAAAAGTTTCAGATCTGGCAATCAAATTACAACAAGCGGATAAAAAAAGTATTTTGGGCCTTAGAGTTTGTTGGCAAAGACACAGAAAAATGAATATTATTCTGTCATTCTTATTATCAATGTAGATTATTTAATGAAAATGTTTGAGTGATTCTAGTCATTCAGCTGGAGTGAAGTGCTGGGATAAAGTTTTTGAGATCCCAATTGTCTGTGATGAAATTTCTTCTTTTTTTTTTTCAAGAATCAGTAATTACCAGTGTATACATGTACATGTATAACCATCATGTTAATATTGGCTCCCAATCCCCTCTCTATTGATATCTGGGATAGCTCTCATATTGAAGGGGGAGGGGGGGGGGGGGGGTTGAGGAAAAAGGGAGACAAATGCTTGATTTTACTTTTTAGGATAAGAAGATGAAATATTGTGAACAGAGTAAATCATGGTTCCATTTTAAAAGTAAAGGCCATCTAAAACATTCAGTTGGTACTAAATTGTACAAAATAGACATCCCAATTTATACTTTTACATGTAACACTATAATGCTAAGGACTTTTGAGGTCAGCTGTGACCTGACCTACTTGTTGACCTCCGTGGGATCGTTGATTTGCGAGCTTTACCTGGAGTTGTCCCCCTTGAAGTTTGACTACTAACAGATTCTGTGTCCGATCCTGTGTCTTTGTCACTGAGCGAACTAAGACTCCCAGCCCTCCTCAACTGAAGTGTTCTGTTTGGCACAAATGTGTTTGGGAGATATTTCTGGTCCTTCTTATTTTTGCCAGTTGTTTTGACTTTAGGTGGAATACCCGTTACATTGCCTAGCTGACCTTCAGTGTTCTTCCCTGCAGAACTAATATCTGTACGTTGTATTCCCTCATGTCGAGAAGTATCCTTTTGTTTCTCCTCTAAAGGGCTAGCTGGTTTATGCAAATTTCCCAAGCGACTCATACTCCTTTGTTTTCTGTCTGTCTGGTTATTACCACTAGTACGGGGAGGTTTAATTTCTTTTTGCCGACTGCTGGAGGGACTGTTGTTACGGTGAGATACTGTTGTTTGTGCCAATGACGAGTCTTCTAAGCTTAAACCTGACACCTCCTCTGTGCAGTGGTCTAATGGATCCTTGGATTGGCCACTCTCTTGTGATGAGAATCTATTGTCAAGGTTAGGTTCCACAACTGACTCTCTATTTTTGACTTCCCTTTCTATATTTCCTGTAAATTTATAATAGGTATCATCTGAATTTTTGAATCACCTCTGTTGTTCATTGAATACATCAGGAATAGGCAGCAGGTCCTTCTTACTGAATAGTAATTTTAAACAATGAACAAGTTCTGAGCACTAAAAGTACTGAGGGTGTTTCTTACATTGACCTGTGTTAGTGATACATAAATTTGCCTGTGTGGGAGTTATGTATATACATACTTACCTGTGAATGTATTACATACAGTTTACTCTGAGAGTGTTATGTACAATTACCTATGTGGGTGTTCCATACATTTACCTGTGAATGTATTACATACAGTTTACTCTGAGAGTGTTACATACAATTACCTATGTGGGTATGCCATACATTTACCTGCGAATGTGCTACTGTCTCTTGTAGCTAGTGTGTCGTCACTGGGAGGGAACATATCCTGATATGAACCTTCCTCTTTGTCCAGGAGACCACGTAACTCAGCCTCTAGTTTCTGTTGCTCCTCCTTTAGTTCTGCTCTTTCACGCCCTGCCTTATCTCTCCGCCACTGACTTTGTTTCACAGCCTTATCCAGAGATTTGGTGAATTCCACTCCAAACTGAGACAGAACCTCCACTCCACTTCCTAGTACAAAATGTCACACTGTCATGTTTCTTTCATATAAAGTATCTTAATTTTAATGAGCACTTATTTTTCCTTCTTCCTGAGTCCTAATTAATTGTGCAAGAGATATTTGAAAATGAAAGAAGGATAAAACATGATCGAGAAATAATGCTGACAATATCTATGCAAGAACAGGAAGATGTTTTACTTCTGGAGGATATCATAGTATTTGTTCAGTCCTGCAGGGGTCATATAAATATACCATTGCCTGATTTTCAAGACTTTTTAATGCTAATGCTGTTGATGGGATAGGGAAAAATGACTGGTCTTGAACATAGACTCTTCATTTCAAAATGGATCAATTGTAACCCTTAACCCTTCAACCTTGACCAATGTGCATCAAATGTATACATTCAAGTGTGATGCTCTGGTTGAAGCATGAGCTAAATCTGTAAACAGGTTCACGAGATATCTTGTACACTTACATTAATCCCAAACGTATAGCTGAGTGTGATCTTTGACCTTTACACTTCACCAATGTTAACCAAAATCTTACAAGGTGTAGAACTTTATGTGATGCAATAGGCTGTGATTATGAACTAACTTTGCTCAAGGACTCACAAGATATCACAGGTATAAACTGACACATGGAGGACTTAAGTAATTACCATATATTTGTACCTCTTACAAGCCCACTACCTAAGTGGGGATATAATTCATCTGATACTGGAACACTGTGAACTATAAATCATTCTCTCAGTTATGACAGTAAATTATCAATATGATATATACAGCTTAAAGAAATTGTTATTACCATATATTTGTACCTCTTACAAGCCCACTACCTAAGTGGGGATATAATTCATCTGATACTGGAACACTGTGAACTATAAATCATTCTCTCAGTTATGACAGTAAATTATCAATATGATATATACAGCTTAAAGAAATTGTAAAATGAGAAATTCAAGCTCAGTAGTTAAATTTTCTCATCAAATAATACCTTTCAGTGAAAACTTAACAATGTACACTAACAATATGAATTCCCCTTGAGCATCATATCTATATCTGCCATCCTTGAGGTAACAGAATAGGAGTGTAGATATAAATATGATGATAATCACAGAATTGATGACACATGTACTTTTTGTGAACTTACATTTGTTAAAGAAAGGACTGTGTCATTTTAGGTTCAATTTTATTAACAGTAATGGTGACCTAGATATTAACCATATGACCTTGACTTTAGTACCATGGAACTAAGGATTTTTGTACAGCAACAACTGAGGGGAAATAACAATCAGTAGAAATAGGCCAATGACATTTCCCAATGGATGGACAAATATAACCAAACATATGTATCTCACCATTTCAAGGTCAGGGACATCAACTCATACCGTAAATCACTCGTAGTTTAAGTGGGATTTATTTTTGCATTACTATGTGAGATAATCCCAGGTGATTACTTGAACGAAAAATAAGTTTGGATGGCATACATGTTGACACAGTTACTGATATCTGAGTTTTGAAGAGTCCATGTTTCTAACAGTCTTATCATTCACAAAATCAAAGATCATTGTTTGCAAAATAATGTATTCACAAATATGTCTGAAGAGGTAAGTTGGCAAAATAAAGCACATGTATTCACAAAATCTATGTGATGTACGGTACGCTTATACAAATGTCACCATTTATATTTGATATTCATATTCATCAACAGATAACAGGTAAATTGTTCCTTAAAAATATATATATGTAGGTGGTCCGATCATTAAACAAAAGACCTGGCCCCACTTGTATAAAACATCTCAACTTGAGATTTCCTCAAGCCCAGATTTTCCTCAGCTAATATCTCCTTGAAAATATCTTGTATGAAAATTCCTCAAGGAATTTCAGGACATCCTAGCCGATGACTTCCTCCTGTCTTTGAGAAAATTTTATACAAGCCGTTTTTGAGGAGATATCAGCTGAGGAAAATCTGGGCTTGAGGAAATCTCAAGTTGAGATGTTTTATACAAGTGGGGCCTGTAGTAATAGGTAAATGTCCTACTTCTGCATGTCTCTGATAGATAAAGGACACACAAGGACAGGAGACTGATGACCCCAGTATGAAGGTGATTATTTACTGACCAGTTTCAGGTTTTCCCTTTGTTGACAGTTTCATGATAGCATCCATAAGCTGCAATTGAGCAGATTAAAAGAACAAATTATCAGGCAACAAATCTCGAAGATACAAAGTTAAACATCAAATTAAAACAATCAAAATATTTGTACAAAACTTGTTGTTTGTTGAAACTAACTGATATTACCAGGTCAGAAATTTTACATCAGTAAACAGAAATGGATAAATTCTGCTTCTGGCGATATGTTGCACTACATCCAATACACATCAGGAAGTATAATTGACAGCTTCTTTAGAAATGGACAATTTAAAAAGCAACAGATAGTGCCTTAACTATTGTGATTTTACACTAATTAACATGTATTTTGGGAGTGTCTTACATTGACTACTTTGACAGCATCTTATATTGATTAATTTTATAGTGTCTTACACTGATAATTTGAAAGTGTCTTAGATAGACTAATTTGATAGTGTCTTAAACTGATCATTTGAAAGTGTCTTACATAGCCTATTTTTATAATGTCTTATATCGACTATTTTGATTGTGTCTTAACTGGCTCTTTTGATAGTGGTATGTAAACCAGAACATGGATCCTTTTTATTCTAATTTAATTCTCTACAATACTCATCAGGTAAAAGCTGAATGCCTGGGAAAGCTATCATCAAAACCATGCTTTTCTGTCTCTGAAATTCTCAAAATTACAACTTACCTGCTCTTCGCTGTTTTTAAAGCAGGTCAGGAACTGCCTTAGACCATTATCACTGCTTGAAGTTTTCATTGTTAAATAAGCTTCCAAAATATCTGCAACAAAATCCAGCTCATATTAACAGGAGGATTCTCTGAATACAAAGGTATTTTTTCTACTATGAGGTATTGTATTATTGATCTATGGACACCAGGTAGTCAATTAGATACTAGTATTATCTTTGGTCTATTTTCACAATCAAATTTTCAGTTTTATAATAAAATTCAATATAAATAAATTTTATAGCACATTAAAAGAAAATTTTTTTGAAACACTAATGTTAAACTCACCACGTAATGGCATGATGAGAAACTCATTGGTAGATTTTTCAAACTCTTTGTAACCTTCCCTGTAACAAAAACAGCTTTCACATCAATATTGAAAAATCTAATATTCCCTATAACATTCCCTACAATTAAGACAACATGTATCATATTTGGAAAATTTTCTAACACTTTGTAACATCCCTCTTTGTATTAAGTTGCTGTCTCAGTTCCTGTTATTGTTTTGTTTTTGCTTATTAAACAACTGTACATCAGAACTGATTTTATTACAACATCATTTAGAAAAGAGAATTTTCATCTGTATTCCTATCAGTCTAGAGCTGCAGAAACTGTGACTCTGAAGGACACAGTTTATTTTAGACATGGAAAAGTATGAAATAATTCAGAAAATCGTTCAATATGCATCATTATTATGAACTTCCAAATTTTTTTTATCTTCTCTTCATGTAACACTGTAAATGGGGTAAATTACGTTTAGGGGAAATTTATATTAAATACCCGAAAGTGTAAATATATGACAAATCAGATATAAATCAAAGCATATATTGGAAGGGAAGGTTGATTGGTCACCCCCTTAAGATCTGATAAGTGGATCTCAACCTGAGTGGGAAAATGTTTGCTTTAACAAACACGAGGCATGCTGAGTGTTCGAACTTATCATCTTTTCCCCGAGGGTTGATATCACCCTACCTCACAATAAGGGGATGAATGATTATTTTTCTCTTACCATGCAGGCTTTATAAGGAATTTATATGTGTTTTTGTTGTCCCAATGCTTCACATCGTTGACATGATTTCATTGTTGACCTGACGTCAGTGAATTGTTACTGTGACATCATATCATTGTCCTGACAGGAGAATCCCCTCATCTCAACCCTAGGGTGAGTCAAGGAAATCTCACACCACATACCTGTGTAAGGTAAGACAAATATCAATCAAACCTGCTCCACCACAGTGTACATACCTTACTGCTGCCAGGAGTGTTTCAGAATAAGAGATCTGAAGATTGTAGACAGCTTGATGGAATTTCACTTCTTCTTTTAATCCTTTTATCTACAAGTAAAAAAACACCTACATAATTATACCAAGGATAACACATTACTTTTCAATTCAAAATATGATTCTATGTCAGTCACATATAAGAAGAAAAACATTAATTCAGATTATATTTACTCTAAAATATTGTAAATGTAAAACTCCCGAATGGCACAGAGTGGGACGATCTATTGTTCTAGGGAGGAAAGTAACCTGTTGGGACAGAGTGGGATGATCTATTGTTTCAGGGAGGAAAGTAACCTGTTGGGACAGAGTGGGATGATCTATTGTTTCAGGGAGGAAAGTTACCTGTTGGGATGGAGTGGGATGATCTATTGTTCTAGGGAGGATAGTTACCTGTTGGGACGGAGTGGGATGATCTATTGTTTTAGGGAGGAAAGTTACCTGTTGGGACAGAGTGGGATGATCTATCCTTCAAACATGTCAGAAAGTTTGACACATAGTACATCTGAATTACTGATAATATGTTATGTTGTTCGAAATCACATTAACAGTGATGATCTATTGTCCTAGGGAGGAAAGTTACTTGTTGGGACAGCATGTGATGATCTATTGTTCTAGGGAGGAAAGTTACCTGTTGGGACAGCATGTGATGATCTATTGTTCTAGGGAGGAAAGTTACCTGTTGGGACAGCATGTGATGATGATCTATTGCCCTAGGAAGGAATGTTACCTGTTGGGACAGCATGTGATGATCTATTGTTCTAGGGAGGAAAGTTACCTGTTGGGACAGCATGTGATGATCTATTGTTCTAGGGAGGAATGTTACCTGTTGGGACAGCATGTGTGATCTATTGTTCTAGGGAGGAATGTTACCTGTTGGGACAGCATGTGATGATCTATTGTTCTAGGGAGGAAAGTTACCTATTAGGACAGCATGTGATGATCTATTGTTCTAGGGAGGAAAGTTACCTGTTGGGACAGCATGTGATGATGGTAACTCTGAGCTTTAAGGAGAGCAGTCATCACTCTTTTGACCTCAGGTACTTTTGACTTTGGTAGACTAGGAAGACTGGACATTACATTATCACAGGTGATATCTTTCAGCACAGATTTTTTCAATGGAGGCTGTAATGAAATCAGTTTTGCGAATCAATGAGAACCTGAACATGCAGCAAAGCTTGTATTTAAAATTGAAAAATATACACCTGTGAGCTTTATGCATTCATGAAATAAGTGGAAAGATAACATATAAGTGGGCTTGTAAACAACAAATTTGTATATATGTACAGTACCATGTTTTTGGTGTGAAAAATATTTAATAAGATTGCCCAAGATCATAGAAATACCAGTTTTCAAAAGTTTCTTCCAGAATAACATAGAATTTAACTACAACATACTGTGTATAGAATATCAAGGAAATGGAATGAGTTTCAAGATTTTGTATGACATAAAGCCTTTGGAAGTAAACAAAAATTATTCTATTTGGGTCATTGATATACCAACATGCATGTCAATTTCTAAGTTACTGAAAGACTAGAATATTAATGAAAAAATTTACAATTTATTTAAAAGTAAAAGTAGCTTTATAAGGATAATATATGATATAATATTGAATAAAATAAACAACAAATATTACAACACTTATGCACACGTGTTAGTGTTAACAGATAAAGACCTTGCTTAACTCAAACTACTTTGTCAGTTTTTACAAACTTCTCTTTTTATCTTAGTAATAAAAACTGGGAAAACTCAACTTTTTTCAAGTTTGAATCAACAAAATTTGGCCGTCATTAAGGTTACACCAAAGCATAAGAGAGATGCTTAGATATGAGTTAAGATGATGTTCGTAATTGCACTCAGTGCACAGGTATACAGCTCTTTGTGAGCTTATACCTGAACAAGTCATGCTTACCCAGGGTGCACTGGGGAAGAGCAATGAGACAGACAAAAGGTCCCCACAGCAGTCTTTGATACGAGCACAGGATCTCAGGAGCTGTGTGGATGCCCGGTCACGAATCACACTGGCTACACATGGTGATGTCATCACAGGTATGTCTTGTGGATTCTCAAGGACATCATGAAGTTGAGTTAGATCCTTGTACAGTGATGATAACTTACTCTCCAGCTTTGCCTAGTAAATGCAGTGACATTCATTCATACATATGGCACTATGGTTTAAATAGAAGAGTTTTTATTTTTTTCTTTACTTCAAACACTGTAAAAAATATTGTAAGGTAGATTCTTTTTTCACTACATCGTCCCGTTTCTTATAACGATTCTTAAACACTAAACTAAAAATATCATCATAAGGTTTTTCAAAATGTCATACAAAACATTTCCTTGATGACATTAAAATATGATGAATGCCATAAGCGAACCATACCACATGTTTTAAGTTGAGATAGTCCAGTTTTCCAGAGGCTATATCTAACATGGTACACTGCTGGAAGGAATCAGGTTTGATGAAGGTATTCATAAACATTAGAGCCTGGCCTTGTGTCTGTGTGGAACAGTTCTGTAAAGATAAGTTAGCCATTCAATAATTCATTGTGTTTACATAGAAACAGGGATAAATATTGAAAGTCAGTTGAAGTTTTTTTTAAATTTTAAAGTGTTATTGAATGAATAAGTTGACACAAATTAACTTGGCTGTGTACGCCTTCTGTGTGTGGTCTACTTTACAACTCTATCTCTGTACCTTCTATCTGTGGTCTACTTTACAATTGTACCTCTGTACCTACTCTGTGTGGTCTACTTCACAACTCTACCTCTGTACGTACTATGTGTGGTCTACTTTACAATTCTACCTCTGTACCTACTCTGTGTAGTCTACTTCTGTACCTACTCTGTGTGGTCTACTTTACATGTGTGGTCTACTTTACAACTCTACCTCTGTACCTACTCTGTGTGGTCTACTTTACAACTCAACCTCTGTACCTACTTTGTGTGGTCTACTTTACAATTCTACCTCTGTACCTACTCTGTGTGGTCTACTTTACAACTCTACCTCTGTACCTACTCCGTGTGGTCTACTTCACAACTCTACCTCTGTACGTACTATGTGTGGTCTACTTTACAACTCTACCTCTGTACCTACTCTGTGTGGTCTACTTCACACCTGTAGCTCTGTACCTACTCTGTGTGGTCTACTTTATAACTCTACCTCTGTACCTACTCTGTGTGGTCTACTTTACAACTCTACTTTTGTACCTACTCCGTGTGGTCTACTTTACAATTCTACCTCTGTACCTACTCTGTGTGGTCTACTTTACAATTCTACCTCTGTACCTACTCTGTTTGGTCTACTTTACAACTCTACCTCTGTACCTACTCTGTGTGGTCTACTTCACAACTGTAGCTCTGTACCTACTCTGTGTGGTCTACTTTACAACTCTACCTCTGTACCTACTCTGTGTGGTCTACTTCACAACTGTAGCTCTGTACCTACTCAGTGTGGTCTACGTTACATCTCTACATCTGTACCTACTCTGTGTGGTCTACTTTACAACTCTACCTCTGTACCTTCTATCTGTGGTCTACTTCACAACTCTACCTCTGTACCCACTCTGTGTGGTCTACTTCACACCTGTAGCTCTGTACCTACTCTGTGTGGTCTACTTTACAATTCTACCACTGTACCTACTCTGTGTGGTCTACTTTACAACTCTACTTTTGTACCTACTCTGTTTGGTCTACTTTACAATTCTACCTCTGTACCTACTCTGTGTAGTCTACTTCTGTACCTACTCTGTGTGGTCTACTTTACATGTGTGGTCTACTTTACAACTCTACCTCTGTACCTACTCTGTGTGGTCTACTTCACAACTGTAGCTCTGTACCTACTTTGTGTGGTCTACTTTACAATTCTACCTCTGTACCTACTCTGTGTGGTTTACTTCACAACTCTACCTCTGTACCTTCTATCTGTGGTCTACTTCACAACTCTACCTCTGTACCTACTCTGTGTGGTCTACTTCACACCTGTAGCTCTGTACCTACTCTGTGTGGTCTACTTTACAATTCTACCACTGTACCTACTCTGTGTGGTCTACTTTACAACTGTACCTCTGTACCTACTCTGTGTGGTCTACTTTACAACTCTACTTTTGTACCTACTCTGTGTGGTCTACTTTACAATTCTACCTCTGTACCTACTCTGTGTGGTCTATTTTACAACTCTACCTCTATGTTCTTGAACAGTTTAATTCTACTTGACTCAGCAGTGTGGACCATCTGTGTGAGGTCTGAACGGGGAACACCAACTGTTGCTCCTGGGACCTCAAGGGCTATGTAGTATCTGTAAGGACAAGTGTGTACAGACATAGAAATATCCTTCAGTATATCAAAGGGACTAACACAAACTATGACAAAAAGGCTGGGAACTTATTAAAAAACAGTTATATAGATTTTTTATGAACATTTTACTGATACAGAACAGCAATAGATGTGGGTGGGCTTATTACCAGACATGGGCTTCTTACAGGATAAATTTGGCAAATGGACAAGATAACAGTAGCTAAATTAAGCACAATGTCCTGGTTAATTGAAACAATGTTTGTGACTTTTACAAAATATTTATCAAGACATGTCGTCAACATGAAGTCCTATTTTGATATATCTACACAGAAAATAACACATAAAAATAAACTATTAATTCCTGGTACAAACAATACTAGACTTGAGTAGACTTAAATGATATATATAATGTATAAATAATCATTAATAGAAAAAACTAAAACCATGAACATCAAATATTAGCCATCAGGCATGACCTGTATTTTTAAACCAGCTTAATATCAAACAATACCTATCAGGCATTACCTTATCTTCCAGCCAGCGTCATAACAAGCAACAGCTATCAGGAATTACCTATATTTGTCAGCCAGCCAAATATCAAATACTAGCTCTCAGACATTACCTGTATTTGACAACTATCAAGAATTACCTGCATTTGTCTGCCAGCCAAGTAAGAGCGTTTTCCACCTCCATCAATGCACTGCTGCGCGAACTGAGGGCCTCTGACATCAGCAATACCTTACAACAACATTAAAATATTTACTGTTACAAAAAATTGGGTTAGTAAATACAAATTTTTTTCTGTCTTCTGATTTATTTTTTCCTACTGTTTACAATGCATAGCATAAATGTTCTTACTTTCAACTACATCATTTCCTTTTAACACTGAACATCCCTACCTGTCTTTCCAGCTGTATGATGTGCGACTTCAATAATGTAATCCTTCTCTCATCAAACTTCTCGTGAGAATTTTCCGATACCAGTTGGTTGTAAAGAGACCTGAATAACACACAATGTCAGAATGTATTTAGTAATAACTTAAAGGGGGAAAAGCCAATGCCAATCCAATTTATAAGTAGGGTCCTTAGGTAGTAAATCACTGGAAAATGGATACCACAAGGTATGCAGTAAGTCACTCAGTAGTTACAATAAAAAGACATCAGATGAGTGTTCTCAACATAGGCCAGCTTCCTGAGATAGGTAGCCAATATACCAGGTGTAGCCCATTAGGGCAAAGTTACAAGTCACTGAAATCTGTTGTAACTTTGCCTTGAAAAGTCATAACTGGCAGACTGGTTGACAAGCAATAACTTTATATCACCTCCCTTTTTTCGGAAGTTGGTTAATGTTACTTAATATATCAAGGAAATTATTTCAATGATATATTAAGAGTTGTCTTTAAAACTCAGCACCTGGTATGTAAGTTATTCAGTTGTAAAAACATTATGATCACCAGGCAGTACTAGTAAACTAAAAACATTTTTTGTCTAATGAGTAGAATGGTGCAAATTCAACAATTCCAAGCGGCCAATGGGCACCTGATTACCTCCATAATCTCAACTGAATTTGAACTGCCAAGAGCCATAACTCTGTAATTTACCATCAAACGGTCCCATGCAGATCAAGTTTCATCAAAATCCATTCAGATTTTCTAAAGCTATCATGTTCACAAGGTCCATGACAATAAAACTACAAAGGGCTATAACTCTGTAAATGAAGGTCAATTTGATCCCATTGTCAAACTCAACTCAGATCTTATCAATATAAGGCTGCAGATCAAGTTTCATCAAAATATATTCATATTTTCTCAGGTTATCATATTCACAATAAAGTTAATTCATGACGCACAATGACAGACAAAGAATAATCACAATAGGTCAACAGGTACTATGGTCATGTGACCTAAAAATGGTGTTTGTAAGTAACAAACTTCCTACATATTCCCCTCAAAGGGTTCCTCAGATATATTTTCACATACCTTACATCTTCTAAATCTTTCCTGAGTTTGTTATTTTCTGCTTTTAAAGACTGAAAATATAATATTAGAAAATTTCTCATTCAAAAATTAATGACAATATTCTAAATGCTGTAACAAATTTACTATAAACCATCTCTACAAGGACTAAATTTGATGAAAACATGTAAATTTCTAAATCAACAACCAGAAAATCATTGGTCAGATCTTAGAAGACATTATATACTTATTTACCCTCGTTAAGTAAATAGTACAGTATAAAACATAGGGTTAAATACATAACATGATAATATTAGAGTCATTTTGTAAAATACATAAAGCTTTAAGTTCAATGTTTTCTCACGATTATATTCTAGCAGGAGAATGTATAGTTTCTTCACTAAACAAAATATATATTTTAAAAGCTTATCCCAAGGATCTTTCTATAAACAGTAAATTCTAAATGTTAAGTGATTCATGATCACTTTTTTCCATGGATCACAATACAAAAAGTAACTGAAGATACATGCCAAACAAACGGTCTCCCAACAGTACATGTTCTCGATTATTTTTCATTGCCTTATCTCAACAGTAAACAATTTATGACATGCTTAAACTCTTCACTGATTTCAACGAGGTAGTAATCTTAATTTGACATCACGTTATTGTATTAAAGTTGTCCTCTTTTCCTTTTGAAGTTATGACCAACATAGAATATTACTGACAATAAATTGTATCATATCACTTCCATCTTTATACAATAGTTACAAATTTAAAAAAAAAATAATGATGCTCAAATATTAATTTTTTCATTTTTTTTACCCCTGGTATTTCTTTTGTATACCTTTATCTCCTTCTCAGCTTTAGTGAGACTTGCACTACTCCTGTTTTGGGAGGCAGCACTACTAGCCAAACTGCTGTCAAGACTTGGTGCCAACAAGGATGACATGGTCAAACGACCGGCCACTGAACTCTTCATGATCTGCAAAATATCAGGTGACAAGATTGATCTAGACCGACAATCTCTGTCTCTCAAATGATAATCTAATACCAATGTTCACATTAATAATGCAGTTATTTATATTCACATCTTTATTTACTTCACATTTTAGACAAGTGATGGACTAGATCAAGGCACGTGTGCGAAGAACGGTAAGCACGCACTGATTCAGCAGGAATTGTTATATCTAGCTAAAAGAGACTAGCTTATATGCCTACACCATTATACGACCTACATAGTGTATCACAGTTTAAAACCCTATTGAGAATACCTTGTCAGTGAATTATATCCCGATTGTTTACAATGTGGCCATGTTGAGCATTGTAAAAGTAGAAACGGCACTCATACTATATAAGTACAAGACATTATCTTTATTTATTAACAATTGGATTCAAGTTCAATATGGTACTTTCTGTATTGATATCACTTAGAGCTTACATTGTGAAAATCCTTTACAACAGACTGGTTATAAAACTTACAGCATCGATAAAAGATCCGAAAAGTTCCGGAATATTGGTTTCTTCTATTCGTTTTTATCATATCCTATTTTTTAACTACTTCCGGATGTCATAGGGCACAAACTGGACTGTTTAGCATTGTTAACTTCTATTATGACGACGTATGTACACAATGTCATGCCAGACTGTCACGTGATATATGACCTTCACTGAAACTTCAATAACTTTTACTGACGGACAAGATGGTCGATGTCCAAGTTGTGAAGGTCCTGGTAATGTGTGGACTGTTTGTGTTCACATTGGCCCTCGGACTGTTACCATTACTCATAGTCAGGTGTATGCAGAGGCAAAGCGCGCGGGGTATAAGTTTCCACAAACAAATTTGTTACAAACGGACGTTAAGTATACTGAGCTGTTTCGCAGCTGGTGTCTTCTTAGCCACATGTCTGTTGGAACTTCTCCCTGATGTCAGGAAAGATCTGGAAATGGCACTGGATGCTCTAAAATTGAAAACGGAATTTCCTGTTGCGGAGTTTTCTATGGTATTTGGACTCTTCACAGTACTGACAATCGAACAAATAGTCCTGACTATCAAAGAAAGACATTCAGCACAACCTCAGAGTTGTAATGTCCACCCTAACAGCAAAACACCTCTTTTGAGTGATGATAGTGAAACCTTAGACAATGAAATAGACGCAAGGGGATTCAACAGATCCATCTCTAGTGAACATTCAATATCTGGTATAAGTGATGAGCCTATACTCGCTTCGTCATATGACAATTATTACAGACAGACAAGTCATGATAGTCATACCCACACTGACTATGTACACCAACATTCCACTCTTCGCTCTCTGCTGTTGCTGCTTGCAATATCAATCCACTCATTGTTTGAAGGACTAGCAGTTGGTCTTCAAAAGAAAACAGAATCTGTTCTGGATATATTCACAGCCCTTCTACTACATAAAGGAATTCTCAGCTTCAGTTTGGGCATGAGTCTGGTTCAGAGTAAACTTTCTAAGCCTGCAATAATAAGATCTTTATTCATATTTGGATTATCTGCTCCAGTTGGAATTGGGATTGGAATCGGTATAATAGATCTGTGGGATTCAGAAGTTTCAACACTTGTACAAGGCATTCTCCAGGGTATAGCCTGTGGAACATTTCTTTATATAACATTCTTTGAAGTCCTTCCTCATGAATTTAATTCTTGTGACATAAGATTAGTAAAAGTGTGTTTTCTAATCATAGGATTTGCAATAGTAACAGGAATAATGTTCCTGGAACTAAAGATTGGTTAAAGCATTAAATACAATTATGTAAAAAAAAATTGTACTACTGCATATATTGGTGCTACAAAATGGAAATGGATATATGTAATATATTCTGTTTTCATATTCCATAATCAGATCTGGTAAATTCTGCATCTTTTTACTGTGTTGCTTATCATATCTGATCTCACATCATCAATACACTGTGGTGTGTTGTGTGGAGATGAACTAGTATTTATTATCATATACCATGTATAAGAGGCATTATCATCTTTTATTCATTATACACTCAATGTTATCACAAATATTTACAGACAACCTGCCATATGATATTATTTAACTTTTTGTCATTATGTTGTATATAGGCATATTAAGTAAACTTGTAAATTTGTAACAGCAACAATCATCACTTTTTTAACCTTTGAACTTGAGGTGAAGATCACCATGCCATGTCACCGCAGCCACCTGGTCTAGTGCAGGTAAAATATATTGAATGGTTTAAAAGTTATGGCTTGGATAATAATATACTAAACATTTTGAACTTAAAAATTATAATTTCATGTTGGAGGTTAAAGTAACTATGATCTCAAGTTGAAAGTTAAAGTAATGTGTAGTTACAGTACAACGGCCAGTGACAATAGTTATAGTATCATCAGAATGACCATAGGACAACCCATAGTGAACTGGTGATTTGTGAATTTCAACAATCACTGGATTTTTAGCCTTTTGTCGGGGATTGTCTGCCGTCCGTCGTAAACATTTTCAACTTCTTCTCAAGTTGTACATGTCTCATTGAGCTGAAACTTACCAGAAATGATTGTGACATGATCCTGACATAAGTTTGTTAATTTTGCGTTGGTCCGAAATCCAAGATGGCTGCCATGACCGCCATCTTGAAAACACCTTTTTGACTTCTTCTCAAGTTCCACCAGTGCAATTGAGCCAAAACTTGCATGAAATGATCATGACATGGCACTGACCAAAGTTTGTTACTTCAAACACCCTCTAAATAACCAGAACACACAGGGTGATGATATTTGGCCTGTAGCATGCTGGGATGAAGGTTTACGAAGTTTGTTGAATATGAATAACCTTTACCCACTTTCAAAGTGTCTGAGTGCCCTTGATTCTTGAATCCAGGTGAAATAAGTTCAAAATTTGAAATCTTGTATTTTATGTCAGATGACCGTTAAGGCCCATGGGGCTCTTGTATTTTGATACCTCTGTTATTTTTTTTTTTTTTTTATTTTTTTTTATTGATAAGCTTATCACTCTATACATTTGTCGATATATAACAAAATTTCCAAGGCACGTAAACAGTTTACGGTAATCATATATACTACTGATTTCACTTACGGTAAAAAAAAACAATAATGACAAATCATGCAAGCATTATTGAAGGTGTGTAAAATGTATATACTATGTTGACATTGTTACTTACATAGTGCAATAATTTTTAATGAGAAATGTATGATGTAATGATGACTATAACAGATATATATTTTTGAATTCGTTTTATCTGGCTTCAGAATGCTTTAAGATACGGTAGGACGAGACAATAGTAGATATAAGAGCTGTTAGATTAGGTTTTCAGAATAAAAGTGTACGGAAATGATTAAGTACAGGTCATGGATAATTGCTTTGTTATCTGTTTGCTTTGGTTTTTCAATTGTTTCGTAATCAATATTCATATTACTAAAACTAATCTGTATAAGCAGTTCGGTGTCAATAACTATCGGATGAAGTGATCTTCAGGTATTGGCTGTAATGACAGTTGTTGTACTGTGCAAGATTATACTTCTCGTTCGAAATTTATGTCATATCCCACTTTAATGAAAAAACAGTCAAGTACACAAAACATTTGTATGTATACTCAAGTAAGATCTTTAAAATTGAGAATTCATTATATACCATGGCTATTTCTATCCCCTCCCATGAATGCATGTAAGTATTTACTTACAATATTGCCATCATCTGTGAACTGTTTATTTGTGATGTTTGTCTATGCCACTCCAAATGGCCCATATACCACTTGGCTTAGTATCATTAAGTTTATTTATGTCCTAGACATTGCTTTACCATTGACACATAGAGAATATTAGGTATGTGTATGCTTGAAAAAGCAGTGACCACAGGGAAGTTATACCAATATAAAATACCCAACCTCTCCAATATTATAACAGCTAACACTCTCATTGACATTGAAATTGTGTTTTGACTCAAAAATACATTTGATTGCTGGCTTTGAAATGCCATGTCTACTTGGTATGTGATGTGGCTCCTATTTTAAGGAAAAACAATTGGAATCCTATAATTCTATCACTTTCACACAAAAACATATACTTACCTGCCCGAAGGGCAAGTGAGCTGACACCTTGGAACAATTTCAGACAATGTTGATTTAAAAGACTTGTTCACATAATGAAAAGGCTCAGTGTGCTGATATTGGGTCTTTAGCATGATTAGATGAAGGACTTCCAAGTTGGTTCAAATGAATGACCTTGACTCACTTTACAGGTCAATTGAGTCAAATGTAGTGATATTGGACATGCAGTATGCTTGAATGAATGATATTGATTCACATTCAAGATCACGTGAGCCAAATGTAGTAATATCTTCAAACAACTCCTTTTTAATAACCAAGAGGCCCAGGGTACTGATATTGGGTATTTAGGTGTTGCGATAGAGGGTTGCAATGCTTACTCAGATGAATGAGTTTGACCTACTTTCCAAATCACAGGAGTCCAATGTGTCAAAATCTTCAAATGCTTCTTTTTAATAACCATTAGGCCTAGAGTACTGCAGTGAAGTATGTAGCTCGGTATGAGGAATGACCTTGACTAGCTTTCAAGGTCACTGGGGTCAAATATCTTCAACTCTACAAGTACTTACATAATTTAGTTTAATATGAGAATTTTGAAACAAGTCTAAGTAAGTAAAATCGAAACTGAATAGAATTTCATGAATTTAGAATGAAACGAAAACGAAATTCATTATTTGGAAAACATGACAGAAAAAAAACTTTCCAAGTCATTTTGAATTTATTAAGGTCCTATCGAATCTTTAATAAAATTGTGAAATAATCCAGATATGCATGACATCATTTTTTTATTGCAGTTTAAGCAAAAGAAGTGTCACACATGTATCAGATTTACACAATTATAAACCAGTCTTACATGAGTGATTACAAGTTATTTGGTCCTTAAATAAATAAATACCAAGTTCACAGCAGACAGTGTATCGCTACTACAAAAGTCTATAACGATCGATAAAGTAGATATATGCCTGCATTGATAGTTTTGAGATATGATTTTTTTTCTCATTAAATCAATTTTTTTCACATAATTCCTTTATTCCAAATGCGAATAGCATGTAGGATTACAAAAGGATCATATATATATATATATATATTTTTAATAATATTACATTTACAGCAAAATGGCGAATGACTTTACAACATTATCAACATACAAGAACCAATGAAAATATACAATGATTGTCAGTAGCATTAAGCTAGAAATATATCATTTGATTAAATGTTAAGAAGAGACTTTCTTTTAGAAGTAGAATAAATAACATATTTACTAAGATTTCTCAAACTCTCCACATTTTTGCAGGACAACAGCTGTATTAATTTGAAGACAGACGGACAACGGAAGTAATAGGGTTTAATATATTTGATTCTGAGCTCTGAATAAACTTTTTTTTTTTTTTTTTTTTGTAATTCTTTTATTTTTTGACAAGTTTTTACATATTACACAATATACATGAGAAACCACACAAAAACATACAACCACACTCTCACACTTGTGTGCTCTTACTTGAATATGTCTTACACATATACATGCATCATCATCATCATCATCATGCACATGTATCTACTACTTACTGCACACAAACTCACTCATCAACATTCACACCCACTTACACTCACATAGCAAACTTACTTAATGTACTTAACAAAATACTCACACACACACACACACACATACAATATCATTTACACTTATCAAAGATATTTTCTCACACATACTCACTCATGAATACATATATATATATATAAAAAGAGAGAGAATTGGGAGGGTTATAATCATTATTAAATAAAAATAGCACTAATTTTGTGGAAATTCAATAAATTTAAAGTCAGTTTGGTAAAGTCAAGGCCATGGCCATTGGGAACAGACTTGTTAGCATACATACTATAGTTCCAAAATGGGCATCCATTTTTTTACAATTATTCTCGAAATTGTTTTCTTAAGTGTTTTTGCTGGAAATGTACTTTTGAACATGGAAATGATCCTTAATCTTATTTATAAGAGCATTTAAATTAAGAGATTTTTGTAGACATCTTGACATTTACTTAAACAGAGTGTTTAATGAGAATTAAAATTTCGTTATCTACAGTGTTAGCATTAGGATGGATAATTCCAAATAAATATGTTTCTTTGTTTATCCAGAAAGGAATCAGAAGAATATCAAGAAGAGATTCAAATCTCTCCAATAGAGTCTGTACCTCTATACACTCCCATAGACAGTGAACGATAGTTTCTCTTTCCATATTACATAGTGTACATAAAGAGCTAGGTATTAAATTAATAATGAAAAGAAAGGAGTTCGAAACCAGAATGTGATGTATAATCCTTACTTGAAACCACTGTAGCTTAGAACTTTTTGTAATAGTAAACAGAATTATTAATATATTTTTCCACTTCTGATCATCAAAGTCAAACTCATCACTCCATTTTCGAATAGTAGTAGGGGTTGGAGCTGGCTTAATAATAGCATTGTAGAAGTCTTTGGCACCTTTTTGACTTTTATAAAAAAAAATTCCCATAGAAGTGGTATAAAAGGCTGAAATAGTCCTAATGGATGGAAGTCATGTTTTCTCAAGAAACACTTGACGGCTGTAATCAAGCCATCACTATTACAAAGGACAACTCCTTTGGGCTCTGGAAATACCGTTATATCTGCCTGTTTCTATACTTTATGTGTGGGACTGTAACCGATACTTACTGAGGATGGTTTTATACTTATAAGTGAGAGATTTAGTGAGGTAAAACTGCACATCATAAGGATCAACAATGTATCTATACAAACCACATTTGGAAGAATTTTCCAGAACGTCTCTCACCTCTTGAATCAAATCATCTTTTCTCACGTTGGGTTTACGAGACCACAATCTGTTTCTCACTAAATATGAACGGATTGAACCAAACATTATAAAAGCATGTTCTGTATAATTCCAATTTCACTTGGTAAACAAAATTAGGTTTATTCGAATTCAATTCGACAAGTTCCTCGTAACAAGATCTCAAAATGCTATTAAAATTATTGGTATGTACTAAGTAACTTTAACCAGTACTTTTATGTACTTAGTAACTTTGCCCAGTACTTTATAATCGATATTTTACGTTTTATTTGTAAAGGAAACTAAGTAAACAATAGAATTATTCACTTTTTCACTACAAGAACTTCCTTCACAAAATGCAAATGTACTTTTTCAATTTTGTTTGCAGGACTGGATCCCCAGATTTTACAAGCATAGTTAAGCAAAGAAGTAATAAAAGTGTCGAATAACGACAACTTTGTTTCACAGTTTAACACGAAATTTCTTAATTTTCTATTCAATAAAAAAACAAGCCTTTCTGCCTTTGGCCGCAATGTTATCTAATGCTAAGATAAAAGGGGCATTATAGTTTAACACTAGACCAAGCTAGGAAAAGTTGTCCACTGTATCAATAGGCCTACCGTGATATATGTTCATTGCTCGTTAGGAAAAATACAGGTTTTTTAGGTCATCTGGACCCGAAGGGTCCGATGACCTATAGTCATCATGCTTCGTCCGTCGCCGTGCGCCGTGCGCCGTCCGCCGTGCGCCGTCCGTAAACTTTTCATTCAAACGACTTCTTCTCAAATACTAGAAGGTCTAGGGGGCTAATACTTGGCACAGAGGATACTGGCATGGAGCTCTACCAAGTTTGTTCAAATGAATGACCTTGACCCACTTTAAAGGTCACAGGGGTCAAATATGTTAAAATCTTTAAACAACTTCTTCTCATTAACCAAAAGGCTCAGAGTGTAGATATTGGGCCTGTGACATGCTGGGATGAAGGACTACCAAGTTTGTTCAAATGAATGACCTTGACCCACTTTAAAGGTCACAGGGGTCAAATATGTTAAAATCTTTAAACAACTTCTTCTCAATAACCAAAAGGCTCAGATTGCTGATATTGTGCCTGTGGCATGCTGGGATGAAGGGCTATCAAGTTTGTTTAAATGAATGACCTTGAACAACTTTCAAGGTCACAGGGGTCAAATATGTCAAAATCTTTAAATAACTTCTTCTCAAATACTAGAAGGCCTAGGGGGCTAATACTTGGCCCATAGCATGCTGGCATGGAGCCCTACAAAGTTTGTTCAAATGAATGACCTTGGCCCACTTTCAAGGTCACAGGGGTCAAATATGTTAAAATATACAAAGGACTTCATCTCAATAAGCAAAAGTCTATGAGTGCCGATATTGGGTCTGTAGCATGCTGGGAGGAAAGGCTACCAAGTTTATTTAAATGAATGACCTTGAACAACTTTCAAGGTCACAGGGGTCAAATATGTCAAAATCTTTAAATAACTTCTTCTCAAATACTAGAAGGCCTAGGGGGCTAATACTTGGCCCATAGCATGCTGGCATGGAGCCCTACAAAGTTTGTTCAAATGAATGACCTTGGCCCACTTTCAAGGTCACAGGGGTCAAATATGTTAAAATATACAAAGGACTTCATCTCAATAAGCAAAAGTCTATGAGTGCCGATATTGGGTCTGTAGCATGCTGGGAGGAAAGGCTACCAAGTTTATTTAAATGAATGACCTCAACCCACTTTCAAGGTCACAGGGGTCAAATATGTTAAAATCTTTAAACAACTTCTTCTCATTAACCAAAAGGCTCAGAGTGTAGATATTGGGCCTGTGACATGCTGGGATGAAGGACTACCAAGTTTGTTCAAATGAATGACCTTGACCCACTTTAAAGGTCACAGGGGTCAAATATGTTAAAATCTTTAAACAACTTCTTCTCAATAACCAAAAGGCTCAGATTGCTGATATTGTGCCTGTGGCATGCTGGGATGAAGGGCTATCAAGTATGTTTAAATGAATGACCTTGAACATTTTTCAAGGTCACAGGGGTCAAATATGTCAAAATCTTTAAATAACTTCTTCTCAAATACTAGAAGGCCTAGGGGGCTAATACTTGGCCCATAGCATGCTGGCATGGAGCCCTACAAAGTTTGTTCAAATGAATGACCTTGGCCCACTTTCAAGGTCACAGGGGTCAAATATGTTAAAATATACAAAGGACTTCATCTCAATAAGCAAAAGTCTATGAGTGCCGATATTGGGTCTGTAGCATGCTGGGAGGAAAGGCTACCAAGTTTATTTAAATGAATGACCTTGAACAACTTTCAAGGTCGCAGGGGTCAAATATGTCAAAATCTTTAAATAACTTCTTCTCAAATACTAGAAGGCCTAGGGGGCTAATACTTGGCCCATAGCATGCTGGCATGGAGCCCTACAAAGTTTGTTCAAATGAATGACCTTGGCCCACTTTCAAGGTCACAGGGGTCAAATATGTTAAAATATACAAACGACTTCTTCTCAACAAGCAAAAGTCCATGAGTGCTGATATTGGGCCTGTAAGATGCTTGGAGGAGAGGCTACCAAGTTTGTTCAAATGAATGATCTCAACCCACTTTCTAGGTTTGGCTTGCTTTTTGTCAGATGACCGTTAAGGCCCATGGGCCTCTTGTTTCTCTAAATATTATTACTTTAGTTTTACCTACATTTACATTTAAATTCCAACATTCAGCGTACAAAAACAAGTGATCAAACGTCTTCAGAAAACAAGACCGCGTTGTCCGCGTACAAAATTATAAAAAGGTTTAGCAACTGTAATTGGTAATTCTGACAATTTGAATGGATACGTTCGGACTCCACATCATTGTTAAACAATGAAAATAAAATCGGAGATAAAGATTCCCCTTGTAATAATCCGATCTGGAGGGCGTACATGGGAGATAAAGTACCAATTAATTTTACACAAGATTTAACATTATCATATAGATCTATTAACATTTAGCAGTCGATCTCTAATACCTAACTTCCATAGTTTGAACCATAATTTATCATGCGATATGATGTCTAAAACCTTTTGGTTATCGACAAAAACACAATACAGTCGTTTATTACAACTTTGTAAATTTTTAATAATAAAGGTATTTAGAACAAAAATTGCATAATGTGTACCACTTCCGGTTCGGAAACCAAATTGAGCGTCCGCAATGACATTTTCTAATTCGCTCCATGACAATAAACGTCTTCCATTTGCAGGGCCGTAGCTTCCATAGAAAGAAAAAGCCCGGGCTTACACATAAAAAAAGTCCGTGCATAGAGTATGTCGGACAAAATTACAAAACTAAGGTTGAAAATAAATATCAGGGTTTGAAGTTTGTTGTTAAATAAATAAAAAAAACTGTCTCAGAAAACGATTCAAAACATCTTTGAAATCATGAAATTCATTTCCCGTCCTTTTTCTCGCCTGGGCTTACACATTTCTGCTGGGCTAGCTACGGCCCTGATTTGGAGATACGAACGCTTCGTTTTAAATGCTTACAATGCATAGCGCTTTTTTATACAGTCAAATGTTCTCTTTTACATACAGATTTAAATTTTTTAAAATTCAAACAGTGCAGACTTAAAAATCTCGTATAAACGCTTAAATTCTGCGTTTGTCAGGGGTTTTAATAAATGAGTGAGGGTGTTTTTGTTGTGTGCGTGAGTGTTATGTATATGTTTTCTACATGATTGTACGAGAGATCACTCCAATTAACTGTATGAATGACAGTATATTCATGTATGTAATTGTATACCTATGGGCCGTAAGGCCCTCGGAATAAAATTTGAATTGAAAAAAATAACACGACGACGCAAATCATGACACGAGCACTGACAGCTTGGAACTACGTTTTTCCTACAGTAAAACCAGTCAAACAAGGAATGAACATTATTAATCAAAACTTCAAGGCAATTATCAATATTTTCACTAGAATCGCATAGTTCATTTACAGAACCATTGAACAGATAGCTCAAAAGACATTTCTTTGGTATCTCTACACCAAGAAACCGTAGTTACTGTATTAGTTGCGTTATCATTATTACAACATCTTCACTTTCCAGCCTAAGTAATATTGGGCCATGGTAGGAAAATTCATTAAAAAGGCCGACTTCATAAGAGTTAACGAAGGTTCGAATCGGTGCAGAACTACCGAGCACGTAATCAATTACACTAATACCCAAAACATTGTTAAAATATGATCTTTCCATCCAAATCACCTACCGTTCGACCATTCAAAATACGCAAACTGTAGTTTTACATGATCGCAACAATCGACGACCAAATGGATCCGCATGAGAATCTTGGTACACTCTAACATTATGACACATTTCATTGCTGTAAGAAATAACATTATCGATAACCTCATGTAAGGCGTTATTTAAAACATCGTGAACAATGTAATCTGGTTCATTGCTGGTCCTTCTGTTAAGATCACCCATGACAAAAAACATGGCCTTCTTTCTTTAGAATCAGCGATATACACAATGTACAACATATTATAAGTCTACTGCATGTGATAGGTAGGATTGACAGTTCAGGAATACTAGATCTGCATTAGTGCAATAACAGGTGTCCGGAATCGAAAGTATGAAACTCATTGTGTGCAATAGAGCGTGCCAATACAAGCACATGCAATGCACGTGGTGATAGGCACTGGAGCGTAACGAATCGCCGATCGTACTCGGTTCTTACGACTGAGTTTACCTTGCTGTATATATATATATAATTTAGTGTATATATATAATATAGAATATATTTATAATATAGATATATATATAATATAGCGTGCAATCACCCATGTCAAAAACGTCCGAATTACAGACAACACAGAACTACAATTTAATTCCATGTAATACATGCAATATATAAAGACTAGTACAAACTACTGACGTTGTCCAAATGTATCCTTGGAGACAGAAATATGGGCTCCAGCATATTTTTTTCTCCAAACGAACTACTCACGTTCACCATGCCCGCCACCATCTTGAATGTTGCAGATCTACGCTAAAGTCGTAAACTCTATGAGTTGCTAGGAGTTGACTACTATGACGTCACATTTATTTTACATGGTATCATAAAAGCAATCGCAAAAAGACAGAAGTTATACTTCTGTTTTGTAGACTACCACACGATTTTCGATATTGTGAACAAATACAGGTTTTCTTTGAAATGTATCGAAGTTGAGTAAGAGGAAAGTTCTTAGATATTTTGAAGTCCTCTAATAATGGTTTATGTGTGGGATACAAGTCCCAGCTGTTTGATTTCTGTTCATAAACACAAGTCCCGAACAGAAGGCTTCATGCAGGGTGAAGGGTTTTCACTCTTTCTTTATTCTACTTGTGTAAACGACCTTGATAATGCGTTAAATAGTACGTCGCGTGAACACTTTTTCTAATAGATATTTCGCTATTGGTGTATGCTGATGACATAGTTCTTTCTCAGAGTCAGCTTCCGGTTTACAGTCTTTGAAATTATGATACATAGATTTGGCAATTGTACTTGAAGTTAATATAAAAAAAGACTAAAATCGGCAGAGAGAGTGCAAATGACAAATTTATTTTGAAAACTATGAAATAGAAATGACTGATAACTTGAATTACCTTGCTGAATTGCTGAACAATGACGTAAATGTATGTTTAATATTCCAAAAGTTCGTTACAGTCTAGCTTCAAATTTGGAATCCAAAAAAGGCGCGCACAGACTTTTCGAAGAAAAAAAGACTTGAATTTTAATAAGAGTACATATTTTCTATGCTATACTCTGAACTAGGTCGTTTGCCTCTGGATATGAACCGGAAGTACCGAATAATTAGATACTGGCTAAAGTAAGACTGATAATTGTATATTGAAGTCAGCGTATGAAGATAGGTTCGAACGTAAACACCGAAATAGTAACTGGTGGTGGCAGGTTTAAAACTTACTACTGTTAACTGGTTTGGGGGAAGTTTGGTTATATAATTAATAACGATCTTTTTTACGTTTTTTTTTTCAAACAGAGCCTTGTCGATAATTTTATTCAGTTACGGAACGAGTATGTTGAAAACTTGTCAAAAACTTTACACTTTTTATCAAAATCTAGATAATTAATTATATTCGACTTATATCTAAATTTCGATTGTGTTCTCGTCAGCTGCGTTTAGAAGGAAGTAGATATCAAACTATTCCAAGTGGACATAGGATTTCATTGTAACTAGACTATATAGTAGAAGACGAGATCTGTTTTATTTTTTTTGTCCTATGTGTACAAATTATAAAAATTGACCAAAAGCTATCATTGAAGCCGTCCGCAATCTTATAACCTCTTACAAATACTAGGAGTACTTAATGGGGAAACACTTTGTTATCTAGGCAAATGTTTTCAATAAATTTTATAACTACGTTCAACATTCAAGAATAATGTGTGTTGTTTAATCATCATGCATCTTTTTGCTATCCTCTCGTCCTTCTATTATACTCTTGTACCCTTATGTGTACTCAACTGTCCGCCGGTCCGTCTTTTTTTCTTCTCGTCTTTATTTCAATATGACATCTGGATATTTTGTATGTTATAATAACCTGATATTGTACATGTACACTTATGTAGTTAACCGTTTTACTAATGAGTTGTAAGGATTAAGTGAATTAATTAATACTATGAAAGGATTACCGATGTTGAGTAAATGCAGGTGTCATACAGGTGTGATTACGGACTGAATTGTAATTAGCACTGACATCCTTGAGCTACAGTTAATTAGGACAATGGGCGGAAATATAGAAACGGTCTACACTTATGTCAGTTGAGAACGGTTTGTTCCCCTTTCTCAAACTTTTTTCCAGATCAAAGGAATTATAGAAACATAGGAAAACAATAGAGGTCTCATTATAATCTGTTCTACTATAGTACCTTTGTAGTACAGGTAAATTAATTATCTGTATTTACCTGTTCACCAATGGGCAATACTGTGTAAGTAAAGTAATATTTAACAAGTGCATTTTCCTTATTAAAAAAAATAGTAATTGGAATTATTAGTAAAAATATAATCAAGATTTCCATTATCATATCATAAAGAAAACACGATGTATATTAATTAAAATGTTTACTTTTACTAACTAAATATTTAACAAATTTACTTATTTTTTATTAAACAATTACATGGATGTAATATACATAGACTATAGAACTAAACTATGGTAGCAATGCATGGCAGAATTAATTACATATGCAACATGATATACTAATATAACAGCACTATGATGAACATGCGAAGGCTGGAAATGAAAATATAAAATTAAATACATATACAACATTAAGGTTATGAAATATATTCACTTTTAATTGTTATCCGACATAGAATAAAAATGATTAGTGATAATTGTTGACTATTTACTCACTACTAATGTGGACACAGGTAATGTGGGAGAACACAGGTAAAAAACCAGGTAAGATATGTATGATACAGACTATAACTGCTATCATCACAAAACTGCCTGTATGTTTTTTTTAAAAAGTGGGAGAAAGGAGAACACACCATTGAGAACAGATCAATGTTGAGTTAACTGTGGCGTTCTATGTTTACTTCACTATAATGACACTTTCATGGTTTCCCAGTGTTTGTGCAAATTCTTTGTTTTGAAAAGGTGAGAGAAAAAGAGCACACCAGTTCAATACGTACTGTATTTAAGATGTTAGCATAGCGACGAAGTTTGTCACATACTGGTATACCGCTCAAGTATCACATTGTTCTGATTCAATTTACTTCAAGTAAGTAACAATTTTTTTTATCACTTGCATACATGTATGTGTACGAGGGGCGTATGCATGACCGAGTGTGCGCAGATATGTCTATGATTTGATCACGGATATAGAAATAGATCTAAATTAGTGGTTTAACGATTGATATGACGATGTTTAATTACCAGATCTAAGTTAGTGGTTTAACGATAGACATGACGATGTTTAATTACCAGGTCTAAATTAGTGGTTTAACGATAGATATGACGATGTTTAATTACCAGATCTAAGTTAGTGGTTTAACGATTGATATGTCGGTGGTTTAACGATAGACATGACGATGTTTAATTACCAGGTCTAAATTAGTGGTTTAACGATAGATATGACGATGTTTAATTACCAGATCTAAGTTAGTGGTTTAACAATTGATATGTCGATGTTTAATTACCAGATCTAAGTTAGTGGTTTAACGATTGATATGTCGATGGTTTAACGATTGATATGCCGATGGTTTAACGATTGATAGGTCGATGGTTTAACGATTGATATGTCGATGTTTAATTACCAGTATTACATTTCGTTTCTATTTACATATATATTATTGTTTGAATAATTTGTGATCACTCACGGAGGGACATAAGAACGTCTATTAGTGTCATTTGAAAAAAAGTAGTTAAAAAGAGTTAGTTATCTCGTTAAAACGCGTGCGATATCTCGTTCGTAACCTTGTATTTCGTTCTAACGTTAATTGTCTTGTTTAAACGCGATCATTATTTCATGTAACAAGATACCCGTCTGTGTGTGTGTGGTTCTTTTTTAATTTTTATTTTCGTCTGTTTTTAGGGCTATTGTTTCGTTACATTTCTTATTATTATTCTTCTTCCGAATTTGTAGGTAACGGTAAGTGATAGGCACACAACCTATATAGTATGCCATGTAAGTACATATGAACTTGTTAATGCCGCATTTTTAAGTAGGTCAAAAATCCTATATGGCCGCCATGACCCAGTTACCAGAAATTCTGAAAACATCAATAACTCGATAACTGGTTTTTTTTTTCGTTTTTCCACAGTTCAATGCAGAATGTAAATCCGATCATTTTAGCGTCTACATTTTTTACGTTTTGCGTCATTTTTATAAATTCCGGTAGTTCAATGTAAAGTGCAGACAAAAAGTTTGATCTAAAATTACTCCAAGATCCTATGATGAAATTTAGTTTTATGGTTATTGAATAGGTTTGGTAACGTGCCCTCTAAATTCTGACATGATTTTCAACTTCGTATAAAAAAAGGCCGCCGCGATGCCATTTTGAATTTGGCCCTCAATAATGACATAACATTTTAAAATCATCTTTGGATATGTTAGGCAGAATTGAAAATAAATGGCACTTTTTATAGGACATTTTTGTGCAAAGTTCAAAAGTGCACTTTAGGGTACCAAACTTCCGGAAACTTCATCTCAAGTTTGGAAAGGTCAATACGTTCGATATTTCACACACATAATGTTAAGGTTAATTGTTAATATGAATGACCTCGACCTACTTTCAAGGTCGCAAGGGTCAATTATATTAATATCATTAAATGACGTTTTCTTACCTTTTAAGAGTAAAATAGTTACATGTTTTGACTAACAACCTCCTGTAGAGACTTGCATTTGACTGGATTAATCGAAAACTTCCACAAAAGGCCAACTTCCGGTTTTCCATAGGGGTCAAAGTTCAAAATGTAGGGTATTTCAAAAATATTTTATATTGTTAATGCATACATTTAACACACACATACAACATTACAAATGAATGCAATAACAATTGGGATCAAACAACAGGCTAAGCCTGTATAAGTTTTGCCCCATAAGATAACCGGTATTATTATATGTTTTATAATATGGATTGATTAAAGTAGGTAATAGTTTTGAGGTATAATAATTACATGTATTAAGGAAGAGAGGAGGAAAAGCACTCACACACACAGCTGTATTGCCCACACATACCATAACACACAATCAAAAAAATAAATAAATAAATAAAGAATAATTATAATAATATAGACATTAGAACTTGCCTATGAGTATAAAACTACTTAAATTTTATAAATTTGAAAAACTTTTTGACTTTTTTAAGTATGAGCTGGTGTGGAAAAGTACTTCACGATTTAGTTCATCCGATATCCCAATGTTGCCAAATAGTAAAACATTAAGGTTAACAAATCCTAGTAAATTATATACAGAGTAAATGTGATGTCTAATATTCGAGTAAAGAGGACATTGAAAGAAAAAAACGAGCAGCATCTTCAAGATTAGCACCACACCTACAGGAACCATCTTCAATCAAATGATCTATGTAGGGTACAAATATTACGAAACGCCTTCTCAAGTTTGAAAGGACCTAGATACTTGATATCTGATATCGATGAAGGTAATATCATTGTCTATTATTGTTGTTAATACGAATGACCTTGACCTATTTTCAAGGTAACGAGTGTTAATTGTATTTATATTAGTAACTGACGCGTTCTAACTAGAGGAAAACAATACATAGTTTGGTCAACAACATTCTGTGGAGACTTGCATCTGATTGGTATATGCAAAACTTCCACAAAAGTGTAACTTACGATTTTCCTTAGGGGCAAAGTTCAAAAGTGCAATTTAGGGTCCAAAACTACCAGAAACTTCTTCTTCTCAAGTTTGGAAAGGCCTAGAGGTTCGATAATTCACACATATACTGTAAAGTATTTGTCTGTTAAGTTTGTTAATATGAATAACCTTGACCCACTTTCAAAGTCACAGGCATCAATCATGTAAAAAATTCCTAAGAATTTAAATTTGTGTTTTTAGAGGCAAAAAATTGTAAAATTGATTTACCTCCCGTATTCTTGTTGACACCTACTTTTGATAACAATGAATAATGTTTTCCAAAAACTTCTGTTTTTTTCTGTACAGTTCAAAATTAACGTTATACAGAATTATTTTGGAAGACAGTACATTCAGTACTTTGATCTCTTACTATTGATGATTACTTTTGTTTTTTCATTTCATACAGTGTCAATGTATTGCAGGCATTGCCTTTAATTACAGTCCAAAACAATTTATAGTTTTATTTGTTTCTATAAGTTTTTCAATATACCACTTATACAGGAAGTTAGGAATGTGTTGTGAGCTATAGCAAAATTAATCATTTCTCCCTCTGCACAATTGCTGTTATACGTTGTAGTTATCTCCCTTGATTACTGTTATTTTATAATAAAATAAATATAAGCATTGTTAGACCCACAGTCGACATAAGGCGCTAGGAATACTGATATCACAGACAATAAAGGTGAAGTTTTTATCATAAATGATCGATTTTACACGTATCTGAATGACACTATCGACATACACCATCGACAGTACAAAGTATTACTAGAACGAGAAAAAAATTATCCCAAATCAGACATGTGTATAATTTTAGCAAACAATTCTTTTCATAAAATTTTCAGTCAATGAATGATCAAAAGAAAATTGAACAGTTTAATGGTCCCAATGGTTGTGTTAGACAAGGATTCATACCGGATTCAACTGGGTACGATCTATATCATTACAAAAAACATCGAGGAAATTTGCTGTTGGGCTAACTGCGGTTTCGAATTAAACGATAGAAAAGCATTGGTCAGTTAGAAAATGTCCATTTCTCCCAGGGCATTGGTGTCTAGTTTACAATGTAATTCAATTTGGTGTAATTATAGTCAAATGAAGAGTTTTCTTATTTCAGTGAAATGGTATTACACATAGTTAAAGAAGAAACGAAGCGAGAACAACAATGGCGCTGTTTAGCCTTGTTCCTATTGATGACGTCATTTGCATTCCTGGCAATGATCGTGTACATGACGCTGGAGACCACGGAATCCGAACATGCACCCCAACCGTTATATGAACAGCATGGTACTGTCTACCTTGGCGAGCCGTCTGAGCCGTCTGTGTTTCATGACTTGACAGCCACTGAGATCCGTGGCCTTTTGTCTTACTTGACACAAGAGGGATCCCTCAACATTACCAGACCTCCCTTCAACACAGTACACACCAACTACCGCTACCTAGCCGAGCTGTACCTACCTAACAAAGACGATGTGTTAAGACATTTAGATGGCGATGGAAAACAGCCGTCTAGGGAGGCAGTTGTAACTATATTTCGAGGTGCAGAAAACCCACCTGACGTCATCGAAAGAATTGTTGGGCCTCTTCCAAATCCTACGTACATGAAACCAGTTCCTGGGCGACCATCATCAATTCCTTTCATGCTACGACCTATGAGCGAACTAGAATACACAAAGTCTGTTGAATATGCGCAGGATCTACTTGACACAAATCTTTCCGCTTACTTACGTGCGATTTACGGCGGGACCTTCAAAGATTGTGGCTCCGAATGTCTCATTCTGTTCTACGTGTCCTTCATGTCACCCTCTGTCAGCGGCGAGCAAAGTCGGAAATTTTGGTTGTGGTTGAGTCGGAACAAAGAAAACTATTTGTTAAACAATTTAGATTTTGCTGTTTTGATCAATAACGAAAACTCTGACTTCACTATTGAAAACCTTTGGTTCAGGGGTATAACTTATGACGGGATAGAGGACTTCAAATCTCGCGTTTTACTGAACAGGACGGCATTACCATGGCCTGACCCAGATCATGACGACTCGTTTTCGAAGGCAGAAAGACGCGGGAGACCGTTCTGGAAGGAGCCTCGCCAAAACCCTACACAGGTTGAACCAGACGGAAAGCGATACAGTGTACATTATAATCACGTGACTTATATGCGATGGAGATTCGACTTCCGAATGTCTAGTGCGCATGGACCACAACTCTACGATATCCGATACGATGGTCAACGAATTATATATGAGATTGGCTTACAGGAGTTATGTGTGCTCTATTCAGCTAACAACCCAGCTCAAATGTTTGCTGACTTTTTCGATTCTTTTGATCTCATTGGCCCGAAGGCTAGTCCTCTCGTGCCTGGGGTAGATTGTCCGTTTCACGCGACATTTATCGATGCTTCTTTCCTCACAGAGACATTCAATGAGCAGTTCACCACGCGAAATGTGTTCTGCATATTTGAACTGAATACAGGCGACCCGCATCGCCGACATTTTAATTACGAACCTCTTAGCCAGACCTCTTACGAAGGAATGGAGAGCATTATTCTCGTATTTAGGACCATCCTCACTGTCATGAATTACGATTACGTAATTGATTTCCGCTTTTTCCAAAATGGTGCTTTCCAAGTACGTGTTCTTTCTACAGGTTTTATTTCAACTAGTTATTACAGACCGGAAGAGAACCCGTATGGATATCGCCTACACGACTTTATTACCGGAAATCTTCACCATCACCTGATACATTTCAAAGTCGATCTTGATGTTATGGGTACGAGTAATCGCTTCGCAACTCTTGATATTGAACCAGACACTGTAGACAATACTTGGGGTAAGGTCGGTGGACAAAAATATCATCAAACCAAATTCAGTCATAACGTGAAACCAGATGAAATGAGCGCTGCCTACAAGTTTGATTTTAATTCACCAAAATATCTTACGTTTTATAATAATAGATCAACAAATAAATATGGCGTACACAGATCGTATCGTGTGTTACCACGAGGAATGACAAAGTCATTGCTGGCGGAAGGATATGATAATGAACCTTCTATGTCTTGGTCGCGATATCAGATGGCGGTGACACGGCGGAAGGAAACGGAGACATTCAGCAGCTCGCAGTATGCTTCTCTGGACGCTTCAAACCCAGTTGTAAGGTTCCAAGACTTTCTAGACGACAACGAATCCATATTGGACGAGGTTAGTACTTTTGTTATCTATTTATTCATGTCAAATCTGTAACATAAAACTGTCTTATAACTAAAAGTAGAATTTCTTTGCGGACATACCAGATAGTATAGAATGATACACCCGAAAACAACGCTATCCCTTGTCGCTCGTTTTTATTTTTAGATAGGTTAGTGTTGTACATTTACACCGCGGGCTTCCTTCCCTGATCCCTTACAACAACTGCTTTTATCATTTAATAAAGAATGAGTGATGGGATATCAATAATTCGATCTTGTTTATCAATTAGGTATAAAAAATCAACATGCAAGCTTTGTCGACTCTTACCGTGTAGATATATCATAAATCCATTGATCAATATATTGTTCGTGTATTTCCATGTTATTTAAGGAATATATCATACAAGCTTTTAAAGTAAATGTTTCTTTAGAGAATACCTGGTACTGCGATCACATTTTTTCCCAAAAATGACATAAAATGTTATGTCTCGTAGATCTCGTGAACAAATAATTTCATTATTATTATATTTGATATTGAAGCAGATATCTGCGTTCTTTACACTTCTAGAAAGGAGAGTATCTAATCTTAATTTCTCTGCATCCTCAGGATCTTGTGGCGTGGCTGACACTAGGAATGCATCACATTCCCCACACCGAGGACCTTCCGGTCACACCAACTCCAGGAATGGATGTAGGATTCCTCCTCCTTCCTTTCAATTATTTCGCAGAAGACGCCACCATAGCTTCGAGAAACGCTATCAGGATTGAGCCAAGAAACAGAAAAAATCTTAAGGACGGTCTCAGAGTAGAGCGGTATGGTGTGAAGCATGACATCCAATGTGGTTCCACAGATAACTCGTTCTGGCAAGATATCGAAAATGACCCCTCGATTCTTTTTGACAGCGAGGAAGAGTGATGAAGTTGCTTAAAAAAAAGAAGAAAATTGATACTTGCCAGAGTCTAATGGTTTATTCATTCAGAAATAATCGAACATACAGAGATAAAGACTTAAGATTCGAACGATTTTAAAAAGTTATTGAAAAGTCTCTGTTCTAAATACGATGACTTGGGTAAAGTGTTAACGTTTCAAACGTCACTCAAATCATCCTTAATATTTGATAAATGTTGTAAGTATATTTACAATAGCAGATGACATTCTAACCATTCACACATCAAACAAATGACTAAAAATTAACCAAAAAAATGTCGTGATGTTCGTTCGTGCACCCCTGTCGTCCACGAAGCTTACTCTTCCGAGATATATGGTCTTTGTACTTTTTCAGGAGCCTCCGTGCAAATCTTTCTTGTTCATATTTTGCCCCAGTTTTATTGAATTTGAGTTTGATTATATTGATGTGTTGGTATTGTCTTGTTCTGTTCTTTTTTACGCACACATACAATTGTCATACGAACGAACTTTTCATTTCATAAACGATCGATGGCAAAGCTAATGCTAATACCTGAACGGTGCAGACAGTGACGATGTTTACAACAAAATATGTGTGTATGTAGACAATTTTACATTTATATGTTCATAACCTAAACAGGAAATATTGTTAACTATATACTGTCCTCCTGTGTAGAGCTGATGTATATAAACAGAAGTTTTAGGAAAGACGTGGCATTTAAGGGATTAATTTGACAAAACGACCAGATACACCTCTGCATAGCCCAATAAATCCTTCTTATTAACATTCTTTCTACATATTGCTGATTGACTGCTCTTGAATTTGTTTTCTGGAGAAAAAAAAACCTGTTAGCAATGTGAAAGATTAACTACACATTTGAGTTTATTACAACTGTATGTATATACCAAGTAAATTTCGTAGTTGTCACTCTGGAACACGGATATTGCATACATACATATGTAGCTAGGTAACTATTATTACGTATGAACGTATAATATACGCACACACAAAATATACCCAAAGCATTATATTGTATGACACTACATTGTATTTCAGTTTTCTCGATTTCATCCGGATTGATGTCTTTGTAAACTAGCTCTCGGATGGTGACAGATGTACATTATAGCCTAAAGCACCAGGGCCGCCGTCCGATTTAACTTAATCTCACCTGTGCTGTAAAGTCCATAATGTGTATTGACTAACCCAGCTGACAAGATGGTGGATATCAAAGTTGTGAAGATCCTGGTGATATTTCTACTGTTTGTGTTTACATTGGCTCTCGGACTGTTACCGTTACTGATTATTCGTTGCATAAAGACACAAAGTGCACGAGGAGTTAGTTTCCACAAACAGATTTGTTACAAACGGACGTTAAGTATACTGAGTTGTTTCCCAGCTGGTGTTTTCTTAGCCACATGTCTGTTGGAGCTTCTCCCCGGTGTCAGGAGAGATCTGGAAATGGCACTGGATGCTCTAAAATTGAAAACGGAATTTCCTGTTGCGGAGTTTTCTATGGTATTGGGGTTCTTTACTGTACTAACAATTGAACAAACAGTTCTCATTCTAAAGGAAAGAAAATCAGAGCGTATTCAAATGAATCATCGCCATTACGATGACAGCAAGACACCACTTTTGAATAATGAAACCACAGACATTCATGTCGAAAACAGCGGATTCAATAAGTCCGTCGTAACTAACCATGCAACCTCCGACACAAGTGACGAGCTCAACCGAGTTTCTAGGTCTCAAGCTTTGGACGGAGAAAAGAGCAACGATAGTCATAAAATTTATCTTCATCAACATTCCAGTCTCAGACCTGTGCTTTTGTTGCTTGCAATATCAATCCACTCATTGTTTGAAGGACTAGCAGTTGGTCTTCAAAAGAAAACAGAATCTGTTCTGGATATATTCACAGCCCTTCTACTACATAAAGGAATTCTCAGCTTCAGTTTGGGCATGAGTCTGGTTCAGAGTAAACTTTCTAAGCCTGCAATAATAAGATCTTTATTCATATTTGGATTATCTGCTCCAGTTGGAATTGGGATTGGAATCGGTATAATAGATCTGTGGGATTCAGAAGTTTCAACATTTGTGCAAGGCATTCTCCAGGGTATAGCCTGTGGAACATTTCTTTATATAACATTCTTTGAAGTTCTTCCTCGTGAATTCAGTTCGTGTGACATAAGATTAGTGAAAGTGATCTTTTTAATGGTAGGATTTTTTATAGTGACAGTAATAATGTTTCTGGAACTCGGGTATGGTTAAAACGTACCCATTAAGTGTAGGTACTGCAAATTTCGGAGCGTTACAACACTTAAACTCCACTTTTGCACATAATTTTTTTTTTTGTTTTTTTGTTATTAATATATTTTTGAACAATGTATGATTTTGCCTTTGTTTTTTATAACTTGTCATATCACCAATATTTAGGTTATTAGATGAGGCAGAAATGTACCTAAATCAATTCAAATGGATATATTCCTCTGAAAATTTATGTAATATCAGACAAAAGCAATTGATAGGAAATCACTAATATTGCATTATGAATAAACATATAACTAAATGAACAAAATTTTTTTAAAGAAATTTATCAATATCTATTTCACATATAGCATTCTACTTTCACGTGCCGTGCAATATTTCACATGCAGTGATAGGTTGAGTTTACCAACCTACGGTAAGAAAAAACATCGACCGGTGTTGAAGTCCGAGTTTGATTTAATTTTTACTTTGATAACCAAATCGAGGGTAATATGAAAACATGTCTGCTATTTTCACCGATGTTTTTCCATGTAGTATGAAATCAACGCTGCTGTCTATTTTAAAGAACAGACTTCAAAGATACTTTGTTCATCTTTTTTTGAAGACCGGTCTCTTAACTCAACTTATAATAGATGACGACCAAACATACGAAAAACATATTTGTGAACAGGTTAACAAAGCAAATCATATCATTGGAGTATTGTGGAAAATAATGGAATCCATAAATGTACGTAGTTTTAAACTGTTAACCACAGACACATTTCATATTGGATACTCTCATTTAGAAAAAAAAATGTAGCAACAATTGAGAATGTTCAACGTCAAGCAACGAAACAAGTACCCGGACTTTGTAATCTATCGTATACGGGGCATCTACAACGTCTAAGATTACCAACATTAACATATAGAATATTACGTGTAAACATGGTAGAGGGTTAGGTCATTTCCGGGAAATGTGCTGCAAGAAGTCGCAAACCTGTCTTCCCTAAAGGAAGGGTTAAAACCTCGTGGGCATATAAATGGTTCACGAAGAGAAACGTTAATGCGAGAAAAGTTTTTAAAAAAAATTGAGCATGAACTGGAGGAACATTGGGAATTTTTTTTTTTTTTTTTTTACAAATTTTCGATGTTATGAACTGACAATAAAAGATTATTAATTATCATACTATATATACTTATCATTGTAAGAATAAATCTCCAGTCGATCAGATAGTGGTAAAGATATCATTATGTGATAGCATATTAAATGATACTATCAATTCCCTTGGTACAACACTATGTATATATACGTCAACTACATTCCACATCAACTCTCAAACCATCCATGAAATGATGAAAGCGATAGCCAAACACCAGAGTCAATCGGCTGATAAACACGGCTACTAACCAAGTAAACTTTACTATGATATGTTTGTGATTTTTGATGAAGTCACTAGCATCGTGATTATTTCGTGTCAATATTTGCCAACTGATAAAATGATGTATCTATATTGTATAATTTGTTATTCTTAAACTATATTCGAAACTCACATCGTGTCTTCGTCATTCATATTGTAGACATTTAAAATCAGGATATCAAAATATGCTACATGAGTTACAATGATACAATATGGATAAACAAAATACAAAAAAGATATAATGTGGATTGTAAATATCTAATTACACAAAAAGAATATCGCAATATATAATGTGTTATAATATGAACTACAAACATATAATAAAAATATCGACATATTTAAATACGAATGAAAGTATATACTCTGACACGCCATATTTGAAAGTAACATTTTTTGTTACCTGTTTCCTTTTAAGAATTCTACAGTTAAAAATAACAATTTTTGATAAAGCATTTCTGCTTGGATGAGCGAAAGCAGTGGCCTAGTATTGATGCAATGTATACCGTAGGCGACTAGCTAATGTACCGTGGATAGGTTCAGACTTGTTTACCTAGATTAACTCTGTCCCATCAGATACAAGCCGTGCTCAACTTGCTCGTCTTTAATGGGACGGGACAGTCGTGAGGACTCTGTACCAGACTGTACCTGCATGATATTTGAAACACTGTAAACACAAATTTGTAATACGTAACCGACAGTATACGCCATCTTGTGACTGAGGGATTCTTTCTATAAATACACTATAAATAGACGCGCAGATGTTAAGCCATTAGTTATTTTCCTATGTCAATCGTTACTGTTATATACAGTTGGCTATTAAGCGCACCATCATATTACATTGGCTAGGATATGTTATATTTTCTATTCAGTATTATTCAAGAATCACGTGAGTTCAAGTTTAGCATACTGTGGACTATATTAATATTTCATCATATCTTATAAGGTTTTAATTAAGTAGGATCTGAATGCATTTTCTGGTTTTGTAAATTAGAATAGTCTTTAAACAATATAACATCGAGGTTGTTATGTAACATGTATGTAGCAATTTTCCCCAGTCTTAGTCTCACAGACAACAGACTGGATTATCCGCCTTGGTACAACTCTTCTTCGCTAGACAGCGCTTAATGTATTTTCAAAGGGATGTCAGCTGAGGATAGAAAAACAAATCTTCGGTAGGCAATCCAGTCTATACCAACTTTCTTCTTGTCGGACAAGGTGTCGTCGTAACATCTCCGTCAGCGTTTCACAGGGTTTTTGACGTTAAATGGTTTTTCCTCCGTCTGGACTGGAAATGTGAACTGTTTTGTCAACCGCTCCTACTGTACTGTGATTTCTTCGGCTTAAACGTCATCAGAGCCCAGGTCACGACATCATCGAATGCAGATAGTATCCACTGTTAGTCAGGTCATCTATGATTCTCTGAATTCATTTTCTTCCCTCTAGTGTCATTCTCAGCATCTTTCATGATGATGTTCATGTCGATCACAAACAAGGTAGGTGACACTGCGCAATCTGTCATTGTTTTCTATATATTAAGTCCTTTCATGCTGTGGTGAAGTTGTTAGCGATGAACCTGAGTTGTATACTATCAAAGTACTTCTTCACGATGCCTGGTGACATAGTTAGGAATGTGATAATGTTGCAAAGGTACCTGAATCAGCTTTAGGGATGCCTCCATTTGCATTTGCTAATTTAGCCAACCCAATGTCAATAAGCTGCTTGGGTAGTCAGGTAACACAGTGGTTCGACGAACATCTCACATTCAAAGTAGCAATCCAGGAATTATCCAAGTCAGCAAGTAGAGCCTTAGGTGCCCTCACTACAAAATTCCTGAGTGTAGGAGGTATGGAATATAAGCTATCTACAAAACTTTTTGAATCACTTGTACAACCTATCTTATTATATGGAGCTGCAGTATGGGGACATACGGAGCATCGGAAATTGAACAATATTCAAACGCGTGCCTTGAAACTCTTCTTATGTGTCGGTAAACGTGCGTCAAACTTGGGTTCGTTAGGAGATATGGGATGGACTTCATTAGTAACAAAACAAAGGATGGAGGTTTTTCGTCAATACATTCGTTTACAAAATGTGGACGCAGATCGTCTTCTTCACAAAATTCATAAATGGTCTATAAGAAGAGGAAACTCGTGGGAAGCTAGAGTTAAACGCCTAGCATCAAAACTTAACATTAGAGATATCATAAACAGTGCTAATAGTAATAGGTGGAAAATGTGTAACATCGGGCGAAGCCTTCGTATCCACGATGAAGCTGTGTGGTTCACAAAACTCTGGACAGATAAAGGAATAAATGGCAACAAACTGCGAACGTATCGACGTTTTAAGAAAGATATGATACCCGATAGTTACGTGACGTCTATTATTCCAAGAAATTATCGTCGTGCATTGTTGCGTCTTCGTTTGGGTTGTCTCCCCCTTTCCATAGCGACAGGTCGATATACAAACATTCCTCTAGATGACCGCCTGTGTAAACATTGTGAGAGTGGTCAAGTCGAAGACGAGATAAACATTTTCTATGTGACTGTCCAGTTTTTAATGAAATTAGAACTGATCTTTTTAATGAAGCCATTTACAGCCATATTACCAAACTTTCTTTTATTAACTTCGTGTGAAAAATTTGTAAGGTTAATGGAGATGCCGGATATTCAGTTTTTATTAGCCAAAACAGTCTTTTTAATGCTTAAGTACCGGCGCTCACTTGTGTAGGAAATATCAGTATATTTTGACTAGGTCTACATGTAATTATCAATACAGGACATTATAATCGTAACTTTTATTGTTTTAACCATAACCTTAATGCTTAACTATATAGTGTCTCATAAGCCGATATCGGCTGGGTATCACTTTTATTAATAACTGTTCAATGTTGTTTTTATTACTATGTACTGTGATATGTGACACTCAAATAAAATATATTGATTGATTGATTGATTGATTTGGTAACACATTTGCCATTCACCTAGCCGCCCGGGGTTCGATACCTGGAATGGGTGCGATAAAGGTATTGGGTCACCTGTCCGAACAGTTGGGTTTACCTCAGATACACTGGTTTCCTCTCACAGTAAGACCCGTCGCGCGCTTCCACCTGGGCCAACACTAGTGATTAATATAAGTTGGAAAAACTTGCTTCGCAATTGTTGTAAAATAAATAAAGTTTATAAAAAGATATCATTTTTAAAATGTCGCTCCTATCAGATGTAATGATATCAATCATTCGAATTACTTTTATCACTAAATTAAACTAATGATATCACTAAACAGAATTAATAATATCTATAATTAGGTGTATTTAACGATGAAAATAATTAATTAAATCAAATCATTAATTCGAAATAGTGCTAACCCTAAATGAATTAATGATATCAATTAGTCTATTAAGTGATATTTGTTATACTTATTCTAAATACACAAAACCAGACTCCGATTGAAAATGAAATATGCCATTTATTAAAAATAACAAAGCACGACAGAAAATATGACAATTACAATTTCCTGTTCATTAACAGTACAGCAATCAACTGTACTTAAATGTTATCCAATCAGAGATATCCTAAAAAATATACCCAGGACTACAAAGATGGGGATCAAATTACGCCATCATAAAGCCAAGCAATTCCATGAATGTTGGAATAAATTGCTAACTATATCCCCCTGCTAACCCTAAATGAATTAATGATATCAATTATTCGATTAAGTGATAATTTATTTATCAGAGAATGTAGCCAACTTCTCAAATACAACCATTAATTTTCTTCGCCTCACTTTACTATAAAAGGGTGATAGAGATCCTACTTTCTTCATTTAAGAGCAGAAAATTAAAAAAAGAAGTTGTGTATCAGTTCAATAAGCTGAAAAAATTATTACCATTATAGTTCTTGAAATTGAAAAGTTGTACTTTTCATGTATTGATTAGAACAATAGAAGAGTATTAAATTGTAAATAATTACATTATATGTTTTAAATAATAAAATGTTACAATTTATGAAATCTATAATGTTTTCTTTTCCTTATCCTGTTGTTTTATTCTTCCTCAAATTCCAAAGTTGAAATGAATACAGCAACCCGACGACGGTGAAAAAATGTTCGGTAAAAGCGTTCGTCTCGTCGTCCAGGGTTAAAGCAGTTGCGCCCCTTTGTCCAGAGTTATGTATGAGATAATGTTTAATGTTAACAGGACAAATACAAGGTGTATATTATATAGCATAACATACAGACTACCAAACAAGGGTAGATGATAGGTGATTCAAAATTTTTAAAGAAATGAAGGAAGTTATTCAACATTCGTTTATTTTTTGTTAGTTTCAGATATTGGGACTGTTTGATCCTACACAGGTCTCCGAGTATCCTTCAAAATAACATAAATATACCGACAAAATGGTATCTACCTTAAACTACCATTATATGTTTTAAATGATTTTTACTCTACACGTTAAATGGTAATTAGGGTCACAAGGGTTAGTGGTATTTTCTAATATCATGTTGAAGTGTTAGTCACTAAACGTTGTATAAAATTGTAGAAACGTACCCGCAAATTTAGGTTAAACCCTTTTACGTGTAGTTTGTTCTATTTATAAAACAACTATTGCCGGTCAATACCAAAACTTCCTTTAATGTGTTTTGAAAAATAAACAGATACCCTGAGATATCGCCAAGTTAATCTTTAGTGAGTAACACGGAGCAGTACATGACTCGTTGATAAGTAGCACGTGAGAGTGACTGATCTGGGTTATCATTCACGTTTGTGTAGTATTTAATCTTAATATGTTCATTTAACTATATCGAAGTTAATTGTTTATGTTTATCGGTACCGCTTTTCATTGATTAATATGAGTTTGCTGATCCTTGAGAAGTGCAAATAATATTTTTCCTCGTTGTAGTACCCAAGTATTAACAGTCGTGGGGCATTTCCGTGCACTAAATAATACATTTCCGTGCACGAAATAATACAACTATTGCGACTCGTGACTCGCAGTTAATTTAACAACTGTTTACGTCCATCGCTCAAATAAACTACAGTGCAGCCTGATGTCTAGAAATTATAAAAGAAAATGTTTTTTTTAGATGTTGTGTAACATAATTACGAGGTCGACCACTCACCGTATAGCTAGTATTTTTCCACAGGTAAAAAAAAATCGTGATTTGTTTTTAAGACGAACGAATTAGTATTTCGTAATTTGGATGGAAAATGACATCTCACACAAACGTGTCTCATTATTTAATGGATTTTATATTCGCGGTCATATTGATGTACCGCGAAAAATCGTAAATCTCACCCCTGTGAAAATAACCGTCTAAACGATATTTCAAGTCCGTCGGCTTGTCATTTAGTCAATGTTACGACACTTAGGTAACATGCCGATGTGTATCAATTCTATTTATAATATATACAAGTCTTGTGTAATCTTTAAGAAGAAGAAAAAAAACCCTGTTGAATCATCCATCTTGGCACGCAGCCAATACTGCAACACTGTAGTCTTCCATTACGCTTCAGCGTGTTATATCTCGGGAAAAAAATTCCAAAATGTCGATCATCAGGATACTGAAAGTAATAGTATATATATACGAAGGGATGTCTTTGTTATGCTTTGTCACGCTTGACGTTCTTTCTAAACATTTAACAACTCTTCCAACATAACGAAAAAGTTGATAAAACCAGCATTGTATTGAATACCCGACTCGTATTCACTGTTTGTGTACAATCTGGAGTTGCACGAGTATTATGTTTACGTCAAATAAATCTCCAGTTGCTCCCAAAACTCGAATTTTATGTGATTTTATCCGAGGCTAACCGACGATTTTATGCAGATGTTGATATTTTACATCGGTTATTGATATTGTGAGGAAACTGCAGTACCTGGGGAAAACCCACGTGGTCAGGCAGGTGACCCCGTACCTTTTCACATCCGTCCCGGGAATCGAACCCTAGACGACTATGTGAACGGCGAGAACATTACTATTCAAAATTTCAATATAATACTGTTGATCATAACCGAACCTTATCCTTAACAAAACTGTATTGTTCGTAATATCATAAATTCATTGAAATTATCATCTTCAATAGAAATGTATCAAATATTCAATTCTCTTATAAAAAAATCAAATCTACAAAAAGTATACCCATCGCATTGTAGCCGACCGTTACGTAAAACAATCTACATTACATGTATGAGGACTCGTGGACTGGAGTTCGATACCCCTACAGAACAAAGATAAGAGGTCTGTCGGTCACTCATTTCACGATAAGACCACTGCCCAATACCCATAACAGCCTTCTGTTTGGGTACATTTGTAGTTTATTGTTTATAAAAGTCTTCTGGTTGTATGTGTATTTGTTGTCTGTTGCATTTCATGAAAGGCTGTATCGTTACCTCCAGTGAAGCACAGCTTTGGACAAATAATCGTTGCTTTATTAAGATTTCATTAAAGTTTTATTCAGATATCATATTTTTTAATCATAAAGTTTCATCAAAATAGAAATTATAAATGATCTGGCAGTTACATGTGTATGATGACAAATCCAAAATCATGATCACGAGGCCATAAGATAAACATTAAAGATAAACAACAGGAGATAAATCAAATTTATTCGATAAAATATGTTACAGTCTTGCCGTTCCAGAGTAACTAGTGCGCTAAAACCGTCGTATATGAATCAGAAATACTGTTTGATCAGTATACCACTGACATTAACAAACATATTCTTCCGTCCTCACTGTCGTTCGGAAAGAAGATAAGGGTATCATAAGATTAATAATCAGTCACGTTCTGATTTCCTCTCTAATCCGATATTCTATTTAAGTTTGTGAATTGATAAAAAGTCGTTTTTATGTGCATTTAATTTTTGTATTCGGTAGTGTCCTAGTTAAGTTGTAATAAAAGACAATGAATAAATTGAATTTTATTACAGAATATGATTTTAAAATAAGGTCTTGAGCAAGCTTCGAGAGCGGAATAGAATCGGAATAGTTTAGCATATTTAAATAAGCAGTAATTGGGTTCCTAGGTAACCATCTAATTGATTTATAATTTATTACGTAACATAAGTATGACTTGTCCTGAAAAGGCATTTGTGTTTGGAAAAAATGACCAAAATGTGAATGGCTAGCCCACTGGACTTTCAAAAGGCAACATGGGTTAACATTTTCGGTATAATCAAAAATATTTATTGTGCCACTTTCCCTGCCATGTAGATTTAATAAATGAAATGTACTCTTAATGTTTTTTAATTTACATTTCTTGTTTCATGATTGTCATCATGTTGTTTTATTTATTCATAGATTGGATTTCAAATGTTTTACATTGATTTGTAAGCTAAACAATGTATGTTACAAACCTAATTGTTAAAAAATACGACAGTCAAATATACATACATAATAATGTATATGTAAATTTGTCATTCAGAATTTACAAAAAAATCTTATTTATCGGAAGAAAAAACGCTTATACACTGGTCAACTGACGGATCAGCGGTCCGTTTTTATCTGGTTGTTAGTAAGAACAATTTACACAGTACATCATTTGGTTTAAACAGTATTTGTTGGTTGAAATAAGCATATGAATCAGTACATAAAGACACATTGTTTATTTTGCCTTTTAGTTTCGATAACATTTAATGTATTTATGACTAAACGTCATGCTATAGATTATCAACTACAATCGTGATCACAAAATCACGCGCATTCACGTATACCATCGGTCTGTGATAACAATTTTTATATATCTGGTCATGAGCTAGCCACTTCAACGATACTTGATATTGGAAAACAAAACACACTGTTGCACTGTTGCTTTATTCAGGGTAAAGAGTGGTTGAATGATCATCATTTGCGATGTAGTTTTCGCTGCAGTTGTGTATTTCATCACGATTTTGGAAACTGAACGTCGCTGACTTTGTGTTTGAGGTGTATATAATTTTGCCCGTGCATTCATACTGACTGAGCTATTTTTAGATAAAAAGGTGCGTTACACATTAGTCACCTCAGTCGTCGGTCTTCCCACTCATGTTCACCTGTGTGTTGTTAGAAATCACTGACGCGTACGACACGTGCTTGCCAGAACTTTTTTTAATCCTACCCGTACATATGTTTATGTTATTCAGTGTTAATTGTTGTTTATTTAACTTAAAGTCTTACGCCTCATGAGCATTCATAACCACATATGATGAGGAGAAGGCGGTCACTTTTAAATAATGGATAACCGTTTTAAGTATAACTGTATATTTTATGTATATAATCGTGTCTCATAAGCCAATTAATGGCTGGGCATTTGTACTCTGATGGAATATATTTTAAAGAAATTGTAATAAAAAATTAAAAAATAATAAAAAAAATATATGATTGATGCATAAGTAATATGAAATACAATGACATTACAGCATCGTGTATAAAGCATAATCTAGCAGGTAGAATCTAGTAAGTATAAATACTCTGTCATTATCTTGTACAAAATCGACAAATTAATGGAAGATGGAAAGCTGTTGTATAGTTACTTTATATACGGGTACGTTGACATTACATAGGAATACATAGGCTAGAATAGAACCATAAAAGTGCAGTGACAAAAATTACTAACAACATTATCAAACAAAGGCTCGAACAAGGCATACATATGTATAGAGCGATGTAGTCAGGGGATTAACGGCGACAATATTTATATATATAATGTTGTAGACAAACAAATAGTCATGCAATGCTAATCAAAAGACAATAAGTTAAAGTTGGAATCCAGACCGTACTAATAAGCTCGATTGCAGATACTTTCCTTAGTTACAAATTTCCTTTCTGTTACGTACAGGTGGCAGTTGGACAAGTTTATATGAATATCGACGGTTCTAATAATACCTTCTAATTATCTTTTTACGAATATCCTCATATAGTGGACAGTTGAAATTGTATTATCTATACATCTGAAGTATTGCTTCAACGAAAAGGTAAGGAGGGAAGAAGGGAGTATATAGCACAAAGGAGGAAAGGTGGGGAAGGCAGATAACTAGCCAAATCGCTCAGATACATCAATACATTTTTGAACAGCTCTAGCTAAAAGCGAGTTCTCAGCTGAACTTAGCCTTACGTCTCCGTCTAAAAGAACGTTTATCGAAATATCACCCGGATACCACGACAGTTCGGTAAATAGAGTGTTACGAATTTGTACATAGTTGGTACAGTGAAGTTAGTAATGAAAGGAGTCTTCGGAGGGATGTCCGCAGGAGCAAGATGCAGAGCTCGTGAGATTGACTCTGAATAGGTCATAATTGAGTGAGTTTGCTCTAATTCTCAAACGACAATGAATAATTTTTAGCTTACGAGGGCCATATGATAAAAAGCACGATTTAAGCTTGTTGGTGCTTCTTGTACATACAAATGTAGTTTGGGTTTAAACAAATTCAGTGAACCAATAGTTTTTAAAGACTCATCTAATCCATTCCAGAGATTAGTTGTAGAAGGGAAAAATGAGTTACACATAAGACGGTAAGTTGGCTGTCGTAACTGATCTGCGTTTCTGAAGTTATACCTAGAGAGATTGCCAATAGGTTCAGGAAGAAAATCGGCGAGGAAAGATGGTGCAGTCACGTTAATTATAGTAGAAAAATGGACAACTTTCGATGTTGTCTTAATTTAAGTTCTTCCCAACCCGTTTCTCTTAATAGTAAGTCAGATCTAGTATACATGAGTAAACCAGTCACAATTCGGGCTGCCTGTAGTTGGATTTTTTTTCGATATTTAATGACATAATAACTCCACAATTATCCCATACTTCGCACGCGTATTCTAATAATGGCCTTCTGTATGCGAGATACATTTTTTCCCAAAGTGTGTCTGTTAACACCTGTTCTTGATTATAGCTGTGAAGTCCGGGGGTTTATCCCAGCTGATAAAATATAAAAAAAAATCGTACCAGTTTCCTGAAAAAATCTTGAATGTTAAAAAGAGTACACCTTCTTTTATGCTATACTCTGAACTAGGTCGTTTGCCTCTGGTTTGGGGGAAGTTAGGTTTCATATAATTAATAACGAACGCGTATTTTTATATTTTGTCAAACAAAGCGTTGTCGATAATTTCATTCAGTTACGGAATGAGTATGTTCAAAATGTTATTTGTACAAATTCTTCTTAGACTCGGTTTACTTTACCGCATTTTTTTTTGATCAAAATCTATTCCAGATAATTATCTTCGACTTACATCTAAATTTCGATTATCTTCTCATCAGCCGCGTTTAGAAAAAGGCAGGTATCAAAATATCCACAGGAAACATAGTATTTGCATTCATTGTAACAAGAATTTAGTAGAAGACGAGTTCCGCTTTATTTTGATTTGTCCCCTGTATATAAATTTATGTAAAACGTTTATAAAAAGGTATTATTGGCAGCGTCCGCCGTCGTACAAACTCGTACAATTACTGACATTACGTAATAGAAAAGAACTTTGTTTTCTAGGCAAATATTTAAGATTAAGTTTGATAATACGTTCAATATTTCAATCCTAATGTGTGTTTAATATGCATCTTATGCCAATTACCTCTTGAAAAAAGATATTGTCCAGCATTATTCAAATCATAATTGTCCTTCTATTATACTTTTGTATGCGCGCTCAACTGTCCGCCAGTCTGACTTTTTTTCCTCTCGTCTTGTACAATGTAAGTATATCTGGCCCCACTTGTATAAAACATCTCAACTTGAGATTTCCTCAAACCCAGATTTTCCTCAGCTAATATCTCCTTGAAAATATCTTGTATGAAAATTCCTCATGGAATTTCAGGACATCTTAGCCGATGCCTTCCTCCTGTTCCTTGGGAAAATATTTTATACAAGCCGTTTTTGAGGAGATATCAGCTGAGGAAAATCTCGACTTGAGCAAAGCTCAAGTTGAGATGTTTTATACAAGTGGGGCCTGAACATTTAGTATATGTTATAATACATTATACATTATACACTGTATTCTTATGTATTTAACTCCTATACTCTTAGATTTAAAGTGAATAAACAATACAATAATTAGATTACTACCCGTCACACATCGTATGTATTGCTAGAAGCAGGTGATGAATCTCAAAACTCTCTTTATATTCAAATTATTATTATTATTATCATTATTGATACAGCAGTAAGCTTCAAATTGAAACAAACGGGGAAGATTTAGAGTATACATTGTTCTTATTTGGGAACCGTTGTCCAAGATTTACCGTCGTAAGATGCTTACTCTTTCGAATCACGTGGTGCTATTTTCCTTTTACTTCCTCGGGATACTTCGTGTAAATCTTACTTTGGTTTACCTTTGCCCTAGTTTTACTGGGTTTGAGTTTGGATTGTGATTAAGTTGATATGTTGGTATTTTCTTGTTGTTCATGATATGAATTTCAGTGGCAACATCCACACCAGGGGGCGTATTACTAAACGTTGCATACCAACCATTCCATACGATGACATGTATACATGATAGGTACATATTACGGTATTACTGGTGTAATAGAGACGAAAATTTGTTTGTATAACATTCTGTATTTAAAGCTGACAACTTATCTATTTAAGTCTGCCATATTGTTTATCAGGATTGGATTACCTGCCTTAGTAACAACTTTTTCCGCTAGATTGCACTCGTTGAATTTTCGAAGAGAGGGTAGAAATTCAATCGAGATGAGGTGTTCCGAATGAAACAAGATACGGCTGTTTACCTGCCGCGAGTGTCTCGATATCTAGAGTGAATTCTGCACTTGCAGTTTGCCGTATTTCAGCAATAAATGCCGGTAGTTTTCTATAGGTCGGTAGCCAGCGGAAAATTATTGTCTAGACTAATTGTATCTTTTTCTTTCTCTTTACTCTCCTTACGGTAGTGTAGAAGTACGGTAGTAAATACGGTAGAGTCTTGGGGATTCAATGTTAAATTGTCATTTTATAGTAAAGGTGGCAGTTGGATGTATAGAACAGAATATATAGAGTATAGAATACGGAGCAGTATTTTTTGATGTGTAGAAAAAGAACATTAGTATCTAGTCATGTAAGGTGAATTTGACTAATCTGTCGTCTATATCTTTAGAGTCACACCTTGTAGTTAGTTTGAATAATGTGTTTGGTGTACGGGAGAGTGTAATTATCTCGTTTTTGTTGCCTTAAACATATTAATCTCAGGTATATTTGTTAAACTTAATAAAACATCATTGAAGTTTACATCACCGAGTTTGTCTCCACTTGTCGTGCTTCAATTGACACTAAATTGGAAGACCCCTGTCTGCACAAGATCGACGAACCTGGGTTATGTTTCTCAGACTGAAAACGCTTTTTTAACATTGCACCAGCTGTGAGCTTGTGTGTTGCCTGTCTGATTGTGTTATAAACATTGAAATGATTTAGCTTGTTTTGAATTAAACGCCTAAATGACTAAACACCTTTCCTAAATACTGCAAACGTACATATCTTAGAGGTTGTCTTGTTTTAGCGCTCTTCCCGCTAAGATTATTGCGCTAAAATATAAATGTGCTAATTGCAGTAATTATATTCTGGTTATATAACTAATTCTTACGAATGCACTAATATATCAATGCGATTATCTGTCAACAAGTGATTAACTAAACTTAAATGGTGCTTAGTTGGTTTAAAGTACCTGTCGTGACTTAGGTATTGCTGTTTGTTTTTACTCGATATTCTCTAAAGCAGGCCCCACTTGTATAAAACATCTCACCTTGAGATTTCCTCAAGCCCAGATTTTTCTCAGCTAATATCTCCTTGAAAATATTTTGTATGAAAATTCCTCAAGGAATTTCAGGACATCCTAGCCGATGCCTTCCTCCTGTTCCTTGAGAAAATCTTATACAAGCCGTTTTTGAGGAGATATCAGATGAGGAAAATCTCGACTTGAGGAAATCTCAAGTTGAGATGTTTTATACAAGTGGGGCCAGAACTGTAACGATAAAATTAGGTTAAGTTTTGTCCAGTCTTAAGATATTGTTCAGACATGTGGCGCTTCCTGTTTTGAACCTGATATTCAGCTGGTTCAGTCAGTAGAGCGGCAATCAGTAAGCTAGTAATTCTTGGTTCAATCATCAGCGGCTAAAAACCAAAACGGGTAAGAGTTCCTTTTGAACCCCCCACCCAAAGTGGCTACCAATGGGTTATTAAACCTGGTAAATATAATACAAGTGTCTGAAAGGGTTGATTTTAAGACCATGCCCCAATTTTTCTTGGTACCCCTTAAAATAAACCCTTTTAGACTTATTATAGCTTACTGGTAGTCTGGGTGGGGGGTTCAAAAGGAACTCTTTCCCCAAAACGACCTTTGTTACAAAAACGCAAATGATCCAGGAGTACAATAATTGGTATATGCATTGAGTATCGCGTAAAACAGATAGTTTACTCCAATAAATGCCCACTAGTATGTGTTTGGCAAAGTAAACATGTGTGTAACAACTCTGTGTCAGTAGGAAAAGTACACACTACTGATAATGTCTTGAATTACAGTTGCAAATATCAGACCAAGAGTAGTAATGCAAAATATGAAATGTCGCCTTGGAGATTGGATTACCATTTGTTTAAGCTAGATGCGAACATTTATTTACATCGGTTGCATATTTGTTCTTTAAAAAATTGTATATAAAAAAACAGGATCTGGATTTTTTTAAAACATACACATTATGTTGTTGAAATATGAAACAACACAACTACTGTTATGGAAACAAACTTTTCTCGAGTTTCCTTAAATGTTGCTGATCGACATGTTTTTGTCACGCGAGAGAGACAGGAAGCTTGTAAATGAACTCGAGATGTCGGTTCATGTGACATTTCATAACCACACAATACAGACAACATCTGCATGGAGCGTATTGTGCGTGACATGACATGGAGTTTGGATATAAGCACTCGTGTTCGTTCACTTTGAACGCTTAATATTAGAATGTTTGGCACTTCGCATATATGTCACTTAAACGTATCAATGCAGGAGATAGCTTTGTTTTCTGCAGAAAAATGTCATATGCCAACAGGGTACACCAGCCGTATGAATGTGAAGACATGGTTACAGATGTACGTTGACTCATTTAAGCCATTGCAAAAAAAAAGTTTTCTTTGTCAGAGTTTTCTATACATGGAATTGTCGGTCGAATTCTTATTTGAGTTTTTTTCGACAACGCAATGTTGGCACGTATAAACCTTGACATTTTTCGGATTTTGCACACAAGACAACACTTTGATGGGAAACACGTGTAATACGGAAAGCTCACTTTTCCTTTGGATAACATCTAGATTTATACATTAGTCTCCGCGAATGAAATAATCGCCATAGAACCTTATAATTTCATTGCTTACAAACACATTATTTAACGCCTATCGTAAAATGTTGAAACATTAAAAATCACGCCTATTTTCAACTATAAAATTCCTCTCGAATTCTACAATCGATTACAATCAAATGAGATTCAATCACAACCAGAACATGATTTGAACATTTAACGAGAAATGGAAACAGTTATAGGTGAAGTGTTATCGTTTTACTGTGACCCTGATAGAACATCGATTTTTGTAACATTAGAGGGGTTCCGATGTGTTCGTTCGATTCCTATCAGGGTCCTTCTTGTTTTCTCAGGTAGACGAAATTACGATCTGTTTTATAATGTTGTTATGTCTTTTGACAAAACTCTCTACCCCAGATGCTTTCGCTAGCATGAGGCGGGCCTCCATACAAGGTTCAAAGACATAGTCACCTGCTACTTTAAGGAGAGCCAACTTCAAATTGACATTGGTTGCTGAAAGGACAATCAACTCAACAAACGAAAGTGATAGTGCAATATCGAAAACGGCAAGGTGACGTTCACCACAGCGCCAAATCTACCACTGACAGACGAATATAATTATTATGTAAGACGAAACAGATAGCATGGTTCTCGAATCTTAGACATCTTCCTAGGTGGTATGTAACGAATAAACATGATATCAGATGATATCACGAGAGAGATTGTAACGACCTTGAGTTCTATATATAGTTTATATAAACATAATGATCACCTTTCACGGGATAAATTGCGTAACATATTACCATCTAAAGTGTGGGTTTTGTAAATAAAATCTTAATATCAAAAGAAATTTTTAAAATGTGGTAGTTGGTAGTTAACATTACATTTCATTATAAAATTTCTTGTCGATAGAGGTTAAAGTTCACGATATCAGTCATGGATGACTTCCGGTAGTGGTGATGACAAACAATATCTACCGTTTACCATTCATACTAAAATACATGGTCACTCAAAATGATACACATGCAAATCCGTAGACTGGTATCATAATGCAATGTAGGTTGACATTCTTTGATATCTTAACTGTTAGGTTTGTCTCCGCTTTTTTTCAAAATTGTACAAAACACGTAAATAATTGTAACTGTAAATAAAGAAGTTTTCTCAAAACAAGAATACGTTTATTGAATGGTGTCTTGAGAAATGTAGAACTTTTAAGTGTGAGTTGAGTTTTAATTAGTTTACTTATAACTTATAACAATTCAATTATCAGATGACAAGAAGCATAAACGTAATTTCTTGAAATTTCTACATCCGAGGGCCATGTCTATGTATATTGAATTATTACTATTTTTACCAGAGAGTGTTAAAGTCAGCAGAAATTCGTGTAGAAATGCAGATATGAACAACTAACACACAAATAAACTTTGATGATTGTTAACAGTGTTACTTTTGGCTATCAAATCCAAAATGTTGTTGATTACCCTTTTGGTCAGACGACCTTAACAAGTAAACATAGATCCCGATATGAGTACATATAATAACAAATGAGCAGTTTTGAAAAAAATGGCTAGGAATCTAAAATAAAATAAAGAATGCCAAGCATACCGAGTGTTGCTGAAGCATCACACGTCCCTTATAGGCCTCAAAAATGCTGATTTGTAAATCTTCTTGAAAAAAAAGTTAAAGTAACCTTGGCCTTGACCCAGCAACTCTGTAACTCAAATTTGTCCAAAATGATTTGATGCTTTATAATTGTATTGAGTTTAATGGGATCCCCACAAGGAATGAAGCGGTTAGAGCGCTGATAAACTTCACATACGCAGGAACGGACGGACGGACTGACGAAGAGAAAAATCATAGCCCTGATAGTTTGATTTTATTGAGTAATGGCCGTCTGAAGGTAAATTTTTCTCCTTTGTATGAAAGCACCTGTATTGAAATTGTGGCGGGGATGGTGTTGGTTTCAAACCAAAGATAAAGATTTTTTTATAATATCTACCGTTTATTTACATAAGGTATATATATATGTGTGTCCACATACATATAGGTGCAACGGACAGACTTCACATTAGTTTCCATATTCAATATATGAGTCTCAATATGACAGCAAATAATTCACTTCACTCCTATATAGTTACACAACCGAAACCAAACAAGTCTACATTAACATGTCTGTGTTCTCAAACTTTCAAACTGTAACTTCCGAAACAAGGCTTTCAACAAAATTTATATGCCACACAAAAGTAGCTAATCTGTACTAATTACATACAGCTGTCCTGACTGACCCAATGTGACCTTGCTGCCTCCCTCACTGCCAGATGGACGTTTGACTGCCCAGTCCGACTTGTTTACGTATAAAACCAGTACGACCATTCATCTTTATACTAATTATCTAAGACACGCACACCACACATTCTATTTTTTTTCCGGGCTTGCCTCCACTTAGCTGAGTGTATCTGGCATCACAGGTTATTTTGAATTACATGATCATACTGGCCAAGAAAATGGGGTAAGTTTTCGTCCTCAGCATGTTATTGTTATATGACTAATTATATGTATGTTAACACAGAAGTTTAAATCAAAGCTGTGCTATCTTGATGTCATGCTAAACAAGTAAATATAATACTTAACTTTATTTTAGCTGTTGTTCTAAGATGACGACGCCATGTAAACAGAGCATCTCTTGGTTCCCACATGCTTGTAAAAGCCATTCTGCAATTAAACAAAATAACCACAAAACTAATTTAAGATTACGTTAAAATATAGTCTTAATGTAATTTGTCCATAAATATCTTTTCGCTACTGTGTATATGCCATAAGATCCTTATTTAAAGATGGCGGCATCTATCTTATCAATGTAATATGAGGAGTGATAAACGCAAACCTTTTCGGATTCATTCTTCGATATTCTCTACATTGAGATAGAATTATACCACCATATATCAGTTTTGTAGTAATCTGATATCTTTTTTTAAAAAAAGGGCAGACAAATATTCTAAACATTTTACATTATTCTGTGGCATTCTTCACTTCCAAAGGATCTTCAGTTTTTGTATTATTGTATGCAACTATGCTGTTAGTTGGCAAAGTTTGTTTTCAATATATAAAGATCAATAACAACAATTGCAACGTTTACATCATGCATATAGGTTCTTTATGTACCATATCACTAGTTGCTCATGACCACCATTATTCTGGTTAAAACATAACAGGAAAGCACGTCAAACCATTGTTATTGTGTTACAGTTTCACAGCTATAGTGTAGAATAAAGGTTTAATTGGTTGGACTGATCGTAGATTAAGGATTTTATCGTTGCTCTTAGTCATACATGGATTTGAAACAAGAGATAGCACATGTTTAGCATACAACAGTCTCATCTCAGCCAAGTCATGCAGCAAGCACGTGAAGGATATTGGTAAATAGTGAAAACAAAACAGCTACTCCGAGGGAAATTGCCCAGTGTTAACAAAGTGCAGAAGATAATGTACAAAGAATGCATACCTTGTCTATCGTTTGAACAAAACCACTTCTTATAACTCAAATAACCATGGACGCAGGTCAGCATGGACTTAAGTGAACTTTTCCATTCTAGTTATTATCTAACGGTTCTTGTTGATGACTACACGAAATATCCTGTTGTTTAAACACAGACAAGTATTACTACCCGTGCTGATGTAGTATTGTTTGTCAAAACTTGCGCTACGTCAAGAATGCCATACATCTCCCAAATGAATAGTAGGCCACAATTAAGCAGTAATAATTTCACTGGTTTTCACCACAGAAAGACTAAACATTATGGCTGCAAGCAAACAGATAAATTGAACGATTAATGAAAACAATAGGAAAATCCATTACAGCAGTTACCACAGAAAACAACCAAAAAACATAGAAACAGGAATTATTTGGTCTTCTGAAGAATTGTCGTTGTACACCTCTTGCTTCTACCATTACCGCCCAGAAATCCTAGTATTTAAAAGAAACATAATAATCAAACTCCGAACACAGGCAAAGACATCAGAGAACATGTAAAACGTCAAAAAGCGAGCATGAATCGGTTCATGGGTATTTGAAGACACAAAAGAGCAACCCACATAAGTATTGATGACACAGTACTTGTCAAACAAGCAGAACAAGACACAACTTCACCGCTCTATAACCAAATTCAGTACGTGGTCGTTTAATAGATTGAAACCGCCATAACGCTTAATAGGTTGAAACCACCTGACCGTTTGATAGACTTCGTAGATAGCCACTAGGGTCAAAGGCATCTAAATATTTTGATACACTGCTTGTCAAAGCAGCTAATGCTTTGATCAATACTTGGTTGTAATAATAGGGTACTTCTATAAAGTAATTATTCTGACACAGAATTGTAAAATTTCTTGATTAACCTCGTAAACACGGTTGCATAATATTTCTCCCCCTACTCTCAAAGATCACACTCTTCACACAAGTCTGAGGCGTGAGACTTATGTTCCGAAAGGAATTTCAATGATGTGTAAAGATGCTGAACCATGAACTGAACTGTGTTTAACATTTGGTTAAATATTGTTTGTGCAACCCTCCCAACACACATGTGGAAATAGCTGATATCTGATAAGCTAACCAAAGAAAAGTGTTGGTGTATTGTCAGATTATCGGTTTGATTCGATAGACCATAACTGTAACCCCACTGGCTATCTCAATATTCAAGGTTCATTATTACTCTTAGCCACACATATGTGTGAAACAAGAAGTCACACATATTTAACATACAACAACAAACTCATCTCGGACAGGTCCGATATTAATGTCTAGAACCCGATAGCCTCTATGAAGCGGTTAGGTCCTGTATCATGTACATGTGGAAGTATCTTAGACTAATATACCTGTCAGCAATTATAAAAGAAACACCACATTTTTCTGATTACCCGTAAGTTCAAAGATCAAGGACGACGTAGATTTCATATGGAGACCGGGCAGCTGTTAACATTTACTTCCAAGCAACAGCAAAATTGTAAATAAGCACACTAGCACATCGGCGTCCCATTTTGACATGTCAAGTTCTGACATTATTCTGTACTGTTATTCGCTGAAAAAAAGCGCTTATCATGAAAATCATTCATCACTTCTTCAGCAATATGAAAGTCGGCATCACTGAACACATTATAACTTTGAAATTTTGAAAGAATTTGTTCGTTCATACTTTTGTCTTTCTGCATCTTCTGTCAGGATGGCACGGAGAGTTGTTCTCTTTGCAATGATTATTGATGTTTAGGTTTATTTCAGCTCCCCTTTATAGGTTTTCATGCACCAGAATCCATAAAGGTTGCCTCAATATTATTTTAAAGGAGAGGAGACCATGCTCTTCCATTATGGTCGATATTTGTTTTTAGAATATTTGTAAAAAAATGCACCTTAAGGACACATGGAATTCAAAAATCCAATATTCATTAATTCAATGAAATTTTATTCTAAATTTTAGCATAATGTTCTCATCTTAATAAAAAAAAAGAATTTAATATGATTGTAGTGAAATGGTTGAACAGAAAGGAGAAAACGAAAGAGTCAACAGATGGCGCAGTCTTGCCTTGTTCCTGTTACTGACGTGTTTGGCTTTCCTGGTAGTGATTGTGTATATGGCGACTGTGATCAGTGACGTCAGTAAGTCCGAAACTTCGCAAAAGGCACATGGTACTGTCTATCGTGGCGAACCGTCTGAGCCGTCTGTGTTTCATGACTTGACAGCCACTGAGATCCGTGGCCTCGTTTCTTACTTGACACAAGAGGGATCCCTCAACATCACCAGACCTCCCTTCAACACAGTACACACCAACTACCGCTATCTAGCCGAGCTGTACCTACCCAACAAAGACGATGTGTTAAGACATTTAGATGGCGATGGAAAACAGCCAGCTAGGGAGGCAGTTGTAACTATATTTCGAGGTGCAGAAAACCCACCTGACGTCATCGAAAGACTTGTCGGCCCTCTTCCAAATCCGACTTACATGAGACCAGTTCCTGGGCGACCATCCTCTGTTCCCTACATATTACGACCAAGTAACATACCAGAACTCGATAAGGCGGTGCTCTTTGCAGAACAACAACTTGATACGAGGCTTCGAGAGTACCTACAGACGTTCTACGGTGGAACTCTCAGTGATTGTGGCTCCGAATGTCTCATTCTCACCTATTTTTCTACTATGTCACCAACGTTCAGCGGGGAGCAAACCCGAAAGTTTTGGTTCTGGCTGAGTCGGAACAAAGAAAACTATTTGTTGAACAATTTAGATTTCTCTGTTTTAGTTAACTCTGGTAGTTCTGATTTCGCCATTGAAAAAATATGGTTCAGTGGAACTACTTATGACGGGATAGAAGATTTCAAATCTCGTGTGTTTCTCAATAGGACGAGACCATCATGGCCCGACCCAAATCACGACAAGTCGTTTTCAAAGGCAGAAAGACGCGGGAAACCGTTTTGGGAGGAACCTCTCCGAAACCCTGCACAGGTTGAACTAGACGGAAAGCGATATAGTGTAAATTATAATCACGTGACTTATATGCGATGGAGATTCGACTTCCGAATGTCTAGTGCGCATGGACCACAACTCTACGACGTCCGGTACGATGGTCAACGAATTATGTATGAGATTGGCTTACAGGAATTATGCGTGTTCTATTCGGCTAACAACCCAGCTCAGATGTTTGCTGACTTTTTCGATTCTTTTGATCTCATTGGCCCGAAGGCTAGTCCTCTCGTGCCTGGGGTAGATTGTCCGTCTCACGCGACATTTATCGATGCCTCTTTCCTCAAGGAGACGTCCGACGAGCCGTTCACCACTCGAAATGTGTTCTGCATATTTGAACTGAATACAGGCGACCCGCATCGCCGACATTTTAATTACGAACCTCTTAGCCAGACCTCTTACGAAGGAATGGAGAGCATTATTCTCGTATTTAGGACCATCCTCACTGTCATGAATTACGATTACGTAATTGATTTCCGCTTTTTCCAAAATGGTGCTTTCCAAGTACGTGTTCTTTCTACAGGTTTTATTTCAACTAGTTATTACAGACCGGAAGAGAACCCGTATGGATATCGCCTACACGACTTTATTACCGGAAATCTTCACCATCACCTGATACATTTCAAAGTCGATCTTGATGTTATGGGTACGAGTAATCGCTTCGCAACTCTTGATATTGAACCAGACACTGTAGACAATACTTGGGGTAAGGTCGGTGGACAAAAATATCATCAAACCAAATTCAGTCATAACGTGAAACCAGATGAAATGAGCGCTGCCTACAAGTTTGATTTTAATTCACCAAAATATCTTACGTTTTATAATAATAGATCAACAAATAAATATGGCGTACACAGATCGTATCGTGTGTTACCACGAGGAATGACAAAGCCATTGCTGGCGGAAGGATATGATAATGAACCTTCTATGTCTTGGTCGCGATATCAGATGGCGGTGACACGGCGGAAGGAAACGGAGACTTTCAGCAGCTCGCAGCATGCCGCACTTGACGCTTCAAACCCAGTTGTAAGGTTCCAAGACTTTTTAGATGACAACGAATCCATATTGGACGAGGTATGTATTTAAAGTTATCTTCGAAAGAACACTATAACTAGGAATACTAATTGTTTTTTTTATGGACTATGCTATTCAACTGTGTGTTTTTCATAATCCTTTAAGATAAAAGGCATTAAACACTACCGGTGGACTTCAAGTACGTATTATTTTATTTGGATATTAGCACGGTTCCGAATATACAAATATCATTGATATTGTTTTAAACAACTTGGTGTTGAATATAAAAAAAAATAACTGATAGGGTTAGTGTCTTCTTCCCCAAATACGGAATTTGACATTGATATCGATAAAATCTCTCTTTTTTTTTTTTTTTTTTTTTTTGAATTTTCCGAAGTCTTAACAATTGCGGTCACTGGAATCACTGACGAGTCATTAAAAGACGAAATAGTTGTTTATTACCATTTAATATATCATCTCGTAACACTGAACTGTACATAATTCTCCAGTTGTTCCGAAATGTGTTATTTCCTTGTGTATCAATCCTTTCAAGACTATCTCACGAACTTCTTGATAAAATATGGACGACAAATGCATATTACACTTTTCACTTTTCGTTATAGATTTTAGATTCGTAAATAAATAAATATGAATATGTGTTTAAATCTGCAAAATCCGAAAACAATTGAGCGCATTCTGGAAATTGCAAGATACAAAACGTGTACAAAACAGAAAGTAAACGCCAATTTGACATGATTTGCAGGCATTGCCGTATATAAAGAATTTTGTCGACAACATAAGAAAGTTGTCTGTTTCTTGGTTACAACCCTTCAATACAAAATGAAAAAGACAACTCTTGACATGGCCATTTAGTTCCTATATGAGTATCAGTAATGAAATATATCGTGCTCAAGCAAATATCTCGCACTGTAAAGCGGATTAAATGCAGATTACGAATATGACAGAGTAAAGAATGATAACGAGTTTCTAGTAAACTGCATTCTACTAGATATATAACAATTACGAAAATAACCGAATTATGGGGTTAGTGCACCTCTTGATCTACATTTTGACTTCTTTTATTTTGATTACTATGAGTTTTTCTCATTCTCTTCCTAGGCTTTAAAATCTACATCTCATAATTTTAGAACGTCTTATACACATGAATATCATGATCTTTGCTACTATCTAAATGAACCAATACGTGGCATGCAGGTTACGGCAAATCTGGAAACTAAAAGTCCACCAACAGTGTCTACCACTGGCAACCTCGAAGACTGTACAGAAGAACCTTTGAAAACAGTGTACGCTATGAAATATATTCTTCATAGCTCATCTATCATAGAGTTAAAGAAATTCAGCCCTAAGCTAGTGGAAAGTGTTGGACGCGTTGAAGTAACATGCACGTGGTCTTATTGAAATGGTTTCAGTTTCATTTCTATTCATTTTAACATTTGAATTGAACAACTTTGGTTTGATTTATTTCATTATATGTTGCGCATGATCGAATATTCTTAATTGTTGATCTTGATACTGTAAAATTATTTATTTTCGTGGGGGATTAATTTTCGATGATTTTGTTGATTTTCTTAATCCACATCAGTAGATTTATTGAGCTATATTTATTTATAAAATCAAATGTCTATTATATATTTTTTAAAAACCTCGAAAATTGAACCCATGAAAATACAGGATTTTACAGAAACCTAATTGTCATTAATGTATTTCTTTTGCGGTAATGTCAGTTTTAAAGCGCTTTATTTCACTTGCGTATGGGTCTAAGGCTGAATATCAATGACATTTTTAGAGATATCTTCTTGATCCTTTCAAACTCTTCTTTATCTGTTATACTACTGTATGCTCTGAACCTTTCTCAAGTAAACTGACCGTTTTCAATTAGTTTTAGCTTTATATAACCTCACACTTTAACCAGCTTTTAACATTATACAAATTTCCCCATTCGCAATATGGATATCCCTTTTTGTAGAAATAAAGTCTGTAAAAAAGCATATATATTCGTGGAATTAAATTTTCGTGGTATTTTCAAAAATATCCTTTTTGTGAACAATTTTATTTTGTAAATGAATATAACTAGATAATTCTACTTTTGTTAGTTTTAACCATTTGTGGACATATAAATTTATGGACTAAGTCAACAAAAGCTGATCTTCTACGAAAGAAGTTTCAATTTTTCCAAAAACACATTGCTTCTAATGCTTAATTCTGTTTATTTTCAGGATCTCGTGGTGTGGCTTACCCTAGGGATGCATCACATTCCTCACACCGAGGACCTTCCAGTCACCCCCACCCCTGGAATGGACGTTGGGTTTTTTCTCTTGCCATTTAACTATTTCCCGGAGGACGCTGCTATAGCAGCAAGGAACGCTATCAGAATAGAGCCACGAGATAGAAAACGACGCATGGCCGGTTCGAAAGTGGATCGGTATGGTGTTAAACAGGAGTTGACATGCCATTCCACGGAAAACACATTCTGGCGCGACATCGCGCGTGACTCCTCAATTCTTTTCGATACAGAAGACGCATGAGAGGAATACAGCATAAACTAATTTATAGTCCATGTATCTGAGCTGAGTATACATTGTAGAGTACATATAACCGATCACAGTAGTATCTGCAGACCATATTTCCAGGATTGCCACATGTACTTTTAAAAAAATGAAAAAAATATGGAAACAATGAAACCAAACATATTGTCGTCAATAGGGTATACAGCGTCTTACTTTATCTGTCACGCCTATCCTTATGTCCAGCAGGATAAATTATATCATGTTCTACTCTCCAAGTTCGAATCGAGTATACCATATACCTAGTATATCTCCACTCATCCATTAATGGCTCAACTACAACAGGTTTTAATAAAACTGAAATTGATAATTTCTCATCTAAGACAGGTATTACGTGTCATAATTTACGTCTGACCTAAAATAGGGTTTCGAGAATGATTAATGTCATAAGTACGACAGAAATTATAATATTCTATTATGTCTCACCTTCAGTGGCATATTAAGTATAATATAATATAATGTTTCATTTCTGTCAGGGTATAAATTATCTATAATGTGTCTGCTCAACCAATGGTAGGTTAAAAAGTATAATAAAATGCCATCCTTCTCGTATCGCAGGTTATAAAACATGAAGCAGTGTTTAAGGTATCAACATCTGTAATGTCGACCTCATCTCCAGTAGTGTTTAAGGTATCACCATCTGTAATGTCGACCTCATCTCCAGTAGTGTTTAAGGTATCACCATCTGTAATGTCGACCTCATCTCCAGTAGTGTTTAAGGTATCAACATCTACAATGTCGACCTCATCTCCAGTACTGTTTAAAGTATCAACATCTGTAATGGCGACCTCATCTCCAGTAGTGTTTAAAGTATCAACATCTGTAATGGCGACATCATCTCCAGTAGTGTTTAAGGTATTAACATCTACAATGTCGACCTCATCTCCAGTAGTGTTTAAAGTATCAACATCTGTAATGTCGACCTCATCTCCAGTACTGTTTAAGGTATCACCATCCGTAATGGCGACCTCATCTCCAGTAGTGTTTACGGTATCACCATCTGTAATGGCGACCTCATCTCCAGTAGTGTTTAAGGTATCACCATCTGTAATGTCGACCTCATCTCCAATAGTGTTTAAGGTATCACCATCTGTAATGGCGACCTCATCTCCAATACTGTTTAAGGTATCACCATCTGTAATGGCGACTTCATCTCCAGTAGTGTTTAAGGTATCACCATCTGTAATGGCGACCTCATCTCCAGTAGTGTTTACGGTATCACCATCTGTAATGGCGACCTCATCTCCAGTAGTGTTTAAGGTATCACCATCTGTAATGGCGACCTCATCTCCAATACTGTTTAAGGTATCACCATCTGTAATGGCGACTTCATCTCCAGTACTGTTTAAGGTATCACCATCTGTAATGGCGACCTCATCTCCAATACTGTTTAAGGTATCACCATCTGTAATGGCGACCTCATCTCCAATACTGTTTAAGGTATCACCATCTGTAATGGCGACCTCATCTCCAATACTGTTTAAAGTATCACCATCTGTAATGTCGACCTCATCTCCAGTAGTGTTTAAGGTATCACCATCTGTAATGGCGACCTCATCTCCAGTAGTGTTTAAGGTATCACCATCTGTAATGTCGACCTCATCTCCAGTAGTGTTTACGGTATCACCATCTGTAATGGCGACTTCATCTCCAGTAGTGTTTAAGGTATCACCATCTGTAATGGCGACTTCATCTCCAGTAGTGTTTAAGGTATCAACATCTGTAATGGCGACTTCATCTCCAGTAGTGTTTAAGGTATCATCTGTAATGGCATCTGTTTAATGTATCACCATCTGTAATGGCATCTCTCAGTAGTGTTTAAGGTATCAACATCTGTAATGGCGACTTCATCTCTAGTAGTGTTTAAGGTATCAACATCTGTAATGTCGACCTCATCTCCAGTAGTGTTTAAGGTATCACCATCTGTAATGGCGACTTCATCTCTAGTAGTGTTTAAGGTATCACCATCTGTAATGGCGACTTCATCTCCAGTAGTGTTTAAGGTATCAACATCTGTAATGGCGACTTCATCTCTAGTAGTGTTTAAGGTATCACCATCTGTAATGGCGACCTCATCTCCAGTAGTGTTTAAGGTATCACCATCTGTAATGTCGACCTCATCTCCAGTAGTGTTTAAGGTATCACCATCTGTAATGGCGACTTCATCTCTAGTAGTGTTTAAGGTATCACCATCTGTAATGGCGACTTCATCTCCAGTAGTGTTTAAGGTATCAACATCTGTAATGGCGACTTCATCTCTAGTAGTGTTTAAGGTATCACCATCTGTAATGGCGACTTCATCTCCAGTAGTGTTTAAGGTATCAACATCTACAATGGCGACCTCATCTCCAGTAGTGTTTAAGGTATCAACATCTGTAATGTCGACCTCATCTCCAGTAGTGTTTAAGGTATCAACATCTACAATGTCGACCTCATCTCCAGTAGTGTTTAAGGTATCAACATCTGTAATGTCGACCTCATCTCCAGTAGTGTTTAAGGTATCACCATCTGTAATGGCGACTTCATCTCTAGTAGTGTTTAAGGTATCACCATCTGTAATGGCGACTTCATTTCCAGTAGTGTTTAAGGTATCAACATCTACAATGTCGACCTCATCTCCAGTAGTGTTTAAGGTATCAACATCTACAATGTCGACCTCATCTCCAGTAGTGTTTAAGGTATCAACATCTACAATGTCGACCTCATCTCCAGTAGTGTTTAAGGTATCAACATCTGTAATGGCGACCTCATCTCCAGTAGTGTTTAAGGTATCAACATCTACAATGTCGACCTCATCTCCAGTAGTGTTTAAGGTATCACCATCTGTAATGGCGACTTCATTTCCAGTAGTGTTTAAGGTATCACCATCTGTAATGGCGACCTCATCTCCAGTAGTGTTTAAGGTATCAACATCTACAATGTCGACCTCATCTCCAGTAGTGTTTAAGGTATCAACATCTGTAATGTCGACCTCATCTCCAGTAGTGTTTAAGGTATCACCATCTGTAATGGCGACCTCATCTCCAGTAGTGTTTAAGGTATCACCATCTGTAATGTCGACCTCATCTCCAGTAGTGTTTAAGGTATCACCATCTGTAATGTCGACCTCATCTCCAGTAGTGTTTAAGGTATCACCATCTGTAATGTCGACCTCATCTCCAGTAGTGTTTAAGGTATCACCATCTGTAATGGCGACCTCATCTCCAGTAGTGTTTAAGGTATCAACATCTACAATAGCGACCTCATCTCCAGTAGTGTTTAAGGTATCACCATCTGTAATGTCGACCTCATCTCCAGTAGTGTTTAAGGTATCAACATCTGTAATGGCGACCTCATCTCCAGTAGTGTTTAAGGTATCAACATCTACAATGGCGACCTCATCTCCAGTAGTGTTTTAGGTATCACCATCTGTAATGTCGACCTCATCTCCAGTAGTGTTTAAGGTATCAACATCTGTAATGGCGACCTCATCTCCAGTAGTGTTTAAGGTATCAACATCTACAATGGCGACCTCATCTCCAGTAGTGTTTAAGGTATCACCATCTGTAATGGCGACCTCATCTCCAATACTGTTTAAGGTATCACCATCTGTAATGGCGACTTCATCTCTAGTAGTGTTTAAGGTATCAACATCTGTAATGTCGACCTCATCTCCAGTAGTGTTTAAGGTATCACCATCTGTAATGGCGACCTCATCTCCAGTAGTGTTTAAGGTATCAACATCTACAATGTCGACCTCATCTCCAGTAGTGTTTAAGGTATCAACATCTGTAATGTCGACCTCATCTCCAGTAGTGTTTAAGGTATCAACATCTACAATGGCGACCTCATCTCCAGTAGTGTTTAAGGTATCAACATCTGTAATGGCGACCTCATCTCCAGTAGTGTTTAAGGTATCACCATCTGTAATGTCGACCTCATCTCCAGTAGTGTTTAAGGTATCACCATCTGTAATGTCGACCTCATCTCCAGTAGTGTTTAAGGTATCACCATCTGTAATGGCGACCTCATCTCCAGTAGTGTTTAAGGTATCAACATCTACAATGGCGACCTCATCTCCAGTAGTGTTTAAGGTATCACCATCTGTAATGTCGACCTCATCTCCAGTAGTGTTTAAGGTATCAACATCTGTAATGGCGACCTCATCTCCAGTAGTGTTTAAGGTATCAACATCTAAAATGGCGACCTCATCTCCAGTAGTGTTTAAGGTATCACCATCTGTAATGGCGACCTCATCTCCAATACTGTTTAAGGTATCACCATCTGTAATGGCGACTTCATCTCTAGTAGTGTTTAAGGTATCAACATCTGTAATGTCGACCTCATCTCCAGTAGTGTTTAAAGTATCAACATCTACAATGTCGACCTCATCTCCAGTTGTGTTTAAAGTATCACCATCTGTAATGTCGACCTCATCTCCAGTAGTGTTTAAGGTATCAACATCTACAATGTCGACCTCATCTCCAGTAGTGTTTAAGGTATCACCATCTGTAATGGCGACCTCATCTCCAATACTGTTTAAGGTATCACCATCTGTAATGGCGACTTCATCTCTAGTAGTGTTTAAGGTATCACCATCTGTAATGGCGACCTCATCTCCAATAGTGTTTGAAGTATCACCATCTGTAATGTCGATCTCATCTCCAGTTGTGTTTAAAGTATCACCATCTGTAATGTCGACCTCATCTCCAGTTGTGTTTAAAGTATCACCATCTGTAATGTCGACCTCATCTCCAGTAGTGTTTAAGGTATCACCATCTGTAATGGCGACCTCATCTCCAGTAGTGTTTAAGCTATCACCATCTGTATTGTCGACCTCATCTCCAGTAGTGTTTAAGGTATCAACATCTGTAATGGCGACCTCATCACCAGTAGTGCTAAAGGTATCAACATCTGTAATGTCGACCTCATCTCCAGTAGTGTTTAAGGTATCACCATCTGTAATGGCGCTCTCATTTCCAGTAGTGTTTAAGCTATCACCATCTGTAATGGCGACCTCATCTCCAGTAGTGTTTAAGGTATCACCATCTGTAATGGCGACCTCATCTCCAGTAGTGTTTAAGCTATCACCATCTGTAATGGCGACCTCATCTCCAGTAGTGTTTAAGGTATCACCATCTACAATGTCGACCTCATCTCCAGTAGTGTTTAAAGTATCACCATCTGTAATGGCGACCTCATCTCCAGTAGTGTTTAAGGTATCACCCTCTGTAATGGCGACCTCATCTCCAGTAGTGTTTAAGGTATCAACATCTGTAATGACGACCTCATCTCCAGTAGTGTTTAAGGTATCACCCTCTGTAATGTCGACCTCATCTCGCGTACTGTTTAAGGTATCACCATCTGTAATGTCGACCTCATCTCCAGTAGTGTTTAAGGTATCACCATCTGTAATGTCGACCTCATCTCCAGTAGTGTTTAAGGTATCACCATCTGTAATGTCGACCTCAGTATGTCACGAACATTATAAGTATGTCATATACTTGGATACTGTTATTACTTGATATTCTACCTTTATGGATTTATTGTTGTATATTGACTCTGTCATGTTCTCTTGAAGAGCCACAGGCGATATAATCTCTTATCTCCATTTAAGGTCACAAACTGGGAGGCCAAGAAATTGATCGTGGACCTAAATCCTTGGCACGTGTTAGTTGTTTCTCTCGACTTTGGAAACACCCCTATCGCCTCAACACTTAAGGGACGTCCTATATTATGTTACATCTCATAAATGTCAAAAGATTGTACTACTTTGTCGCATCGTGAAAAGTCTTTAAACATGAGAGCTTGCAACAGTTAACGATATTTTAGAAATTTTGCATTTGTCTTGTAAAAGTCATTGAACAAACGTTACACAATAGGCAAGGCATATTAGAGCTTGTAACAGTAAAGGCTAAAATAATCCAGATATATCGTTATAACGACAACATTGCTACCTTAACTAGATTGATTTTTCCTTTTAATAAACATTGTCTTGTCAGTTAAATGAAAGACAAAAAATTTCAATATGATAAAAATTTCTAAATGTACACACAACCATGTTCTTTTCCACATCCTTAAATACTAGAATTGAAAATCATGACATTGGTTGAATTATGAAGTGAGTGTATCTGATACCGTTTTATTATCACATTTATTTCGGTCTAGAAAGATTTTCCAAAGTCGCCTCCTGGAAATTCAAGTTTTTAGACCCCTAGCATTACTGACAAATACTAGAAGAACTTCAAAACATGTTTGTCTCTGCTTCATTCTTCATTTTGAAATTTACAACCTGTAATATATACAAACCAGAATAATATTGCATAAAACATGAAAGACAGCTTCAAGTTAAAGTTAAAGTGTGAAGCCTTTCATACTGCTGAACGTGCCACAGAGCAGATAGACATAGAAATTACCATATTTGTAAGTTGATTATGGTAATTAAGTAATATCAGTATTTTTCAGCTTTTCTGATCACTTAAAACCCGATAGATTCAGGGGGCTTGCCCCCTCTTACCCTCACCCCAAAACCCCCAAAAACCTCTGCCAGAGCTTCACCACACCCTAACCAAGCAGCTCCCTTGACCCCTATTAAATGCATACACTTCAAGTAAAGATTTGATATACCACTATGAATGGCTGGACGGATTGTGTACTTTGTAATGACGTCACATTTGTAAATGTTAGTAATGATATCATAGTACTCCTGCACTAACGGACTTAAATGATACTCCACAGAGAGCTGTGATAGTAGACAATAAATATTTGTTTTGTATACTGAGATAACAATCATGGTGCTCTATCATTATAGTAGACTTATTGATAAACTAGTTTAGTCATGAATGACTGGTCTGACTTACAATACACGCATGCAATGCGTGCACATAAACGTCACAAGCGCCAGTGTTTTGACCCTGGTTTAAATATACCGATGTCAAATTGGCATTCAGTTAAGCGTCTATTTAATGATATATTGGCATAAGTTTTTTAAATGAAAGAATGGATATTCAATGACACGAAAACTTCAATCAAAATTATATGGGGGTCAATAAATGTGACGCTGTATTGGTTAACCTGGCCGTATGATTTAGACAACCTATTTAGTCTACTTAGTGTAATGTTGTATTGTAAACTGACCAGCCATTCAGTTGTTAATCACGATATGATGAAAAAAACCACGAAGCTTTAATACCAAGGAATGTTTTACAACGACATGATATTGACGTTTACACCAAAAGTGTTGATGTATTCAAACAGTATAACGATAGAAAAAGCTATAAACTGTCAAATAAATAGCGCTGCAATTAATTTGAATTTTGCTTCGTTCAATTCACCCAATTACAAGTATATGATTGGATGTAAGGTGTTCATGTTGCCCTTTCCCAATGCTACTAGTATCCCTGCAAACCATATTTCGAATTATAAGCTACATGATATTCCTAAGGATGAATGTACAGCTGTTAGCTGAATGGCATTATTTGAAATAAAACATTACAGTTTCCAACTCATGTTAAAATAATAAACAAAATACCATCATATAAACATAATCATAATCCAAAGTAAAACAAGACATAGAACGGAACCAACAGGCTAACTAAAAAGCACCAAATATGTCCAGCTTCATATCGTACAACGGAACCAACAGGCTAACTGAAAAGCACCAAATATGTCCAGCTTCATATCGTACAACGGAACCAACAGGCTAACTGAACAGCACCAAATATGTCCAGCTTCATATCGTACAACGGAACCAACAGGCTAACTGAAAAGCACCAAATATGTCCAGCTTCATATCGTACAACGGAACCAACAGGCTAACTGAACAGCACCAAATATGTCCAGCTTCATATCGTACAACGGAACCAACAGGCTAACTAGAGAGCACCAAATATGTCCAGCTTCATATCGTACAACGGAACCAACAGGCTAACTGAAAAGCACCAAATATGTCCAGCTTCATATCGTACAACGGAACCAACAGGCTAACTAGAGAGCACCAAATATGTCCAGCTTCATATCGTACAACGGAACCAACAGGCTAACTAGAGAGCACCAAATATGTCCAGCTTCATATCGTACAACGGAACCAACAGGCTAACTAGAGAGCACCAAATATGTCCAGCTTCATATCGTACAACGGAACCAACAGGCTAACTAGAGAGCACCAAATATGTCCAGCTTCATATCGTACAACGGAACCAACAGGCTAACTGAACAGCACCAAATATGTCCAGCTTCATATCGTACAACGGAACCAACAGGCTAACTAGAGAGCACCAAATATGTCCAGCTTCATATCGTACAACGGAACCAACAGGCTAACTGAAAAGCACCAAATATGTCCAGCTTCATATCGTACAACGGAACCAACAGGCTAACTGAACAGCACCAAATATGTCCAGCTTCATATCGTACAACGGAACCAACAGGCTAACTGAAAAGCACCAAATATGTCCAGCTTCATATCGTACAACGGAACCAACAGGCTAACTGAAAAGCACCAAATATGTCCAGCTTCATATCGTACAACGGAACCAACAGGCTAACTGAACAGCACCAAATATGTCCAGCTTCATATCGTACAACGGAACCAACAGGCTAACTGAAAAGCACCAAATATGTCCAGCTTCATATCGTACAACGGAACCAACAGGCTAACTGAAAAGCACCAAATATGTCCAGCTTCATATCGTACAACGGAACCAACAGGCTAACTAGAGAGCACCAAATATGTCCAGCTTCATATCGTACAACGGAACCAACAGGCTAACTAAAAAGCACCAAATATGTCCAGCTTCATATCGTACAACGGAACCAACAGGCTAACTAGAGAGCACCAAATATGTCCAGCTTCATATCGTACAACGGAACCAACAGGCTAACTAGAGAGCACCAAATACGTCCAGCTTCATATCGTACAAAGGAATAGTATATTTCATAATTAATCTCTAATTAGTTCAAATTAAAGGTATGTAATAAAAACAATATTTAGCGTCAGATATGACTTTCAATCGGTGTATCGTCTATGTGGCTTGATCATGTTAACGATAATCGGTTTATGTGTGATTGGTATAGCCGTTCGACTGATCACTCTGTCGAACAAAAAAAGTTATTTTTTTTCAAGATACACATTGAGTCATTCTCCTGTCCATTTCTTGTTAAAAAATATGTGCAGCAATTTTGACAGGTTTAAAGGATACACTGAAAATGTCAAAATACCGAATTATTAAAAAAATTGTAACAAAGGGTTGGCAAGTATGCAGTTTGCTGTATCTTCTATATCTAACGTATCTAATTATATAATGTTAGGTAACTACTAACTACACGAAGACCCCACCTCAGAGTAACACTGGGCCTTCATATGGGCAATTGACCCAGTAAACGTCATATGCGATAGTATCATTTCATCAAGATATATAAATACATAAACCAAATGACTAAGGGAATGTCAAAATCAGAGGCGCCCAAACGTCAACAAATAATTCTTTTATGTGTACGATACCTTATCTTGATCTAAATTATATCAACCTGTCAATGAAACACCCTTCAGGTAATACACAGCGATTACATACTACGGGCGGAACATTCACATTGATAACTGTTAACTGCACATTAAACTGTTCGGAGATCCCTAGATAATTTTTGTAGTGATAGACATGGTACCTGATACACTAACGATGACGAGTCCTACAAGGATGAAACAGCTGTAACCTACCGTTTCATTCATCATTTTCTTTCCATACTGTATATATTTCTTCATTTATATTGAAAGATGCTATTATCTCGTGTTTAAACCTTTTCACGTCCGTTTCGGGAATCGAACCGCGGACGTCTAGATGCAAGCCAAATGTCATACCGTGGCATCCGTCAACTTTTTCTACATATCGCTAAAAGTCATGAACGACCGAGCGGTTCTTGACAAAATTTGTTCAGAAAAAATTGCTCTGATGTAGTCTTCAGTTATTAATTTTGTATGTCATTTTTATGTCAGAAAAATTCCAGACATTTTCTATTGTGATTTGTAGAATTGTTTTAAAGTATGACTTTTGAAATACCTTTTTCAATGTCAGTATTTGCGGCCCATACGTAGTAAACTATAAGAGATACAGGATTTAATTTGCACATGAATGATATATTTAGATGGTTTACAGACGCTGTGTTAAGCAATACTTATTATTTAATGGTAGATTACAAAAGTTCAGTTAAATGACTAGATAGTTTAATTAGCCAGGTGATCGATGCAGGCCTATTGGGCCCCTTGTTATAGACTGGATTATGATATCGAGAGCGAATAATCATTTTGGTCTAAGTGTATATAGTTAGTGACGGTTGTGAAGCAAAAGATGCAAAAGAATATCTGTTTTTAAAATGTATTCCTCTTCGAAACAAGGGTTTTCATTGGCCATTTTTTTTCATTTTTTTTATAATTTCACTATAAAAAAATAAGGCATTATTTTGTAAAGTCATCGTTGAATGATTAAATTATAAGGATTAACTTTGATAATTATTTATTGTCCATAACAAATTGTAAAAGTTAAAATAAATATTTTTTCTTCCCTTGTTTGAACATGCAATCTTGTATAAGACCCCCGATTAAACCTAATTTTATGATAAAGAGCTGGGCCACAACGTATTAAATATTAAAAACATTTAGATATCTGTTTTATTTCACAATTAAGATCCCAGCTTAATCCAATCAGATGATGGGGTCTTAGTCCATTCAAAGATTAGAACATTTCCAAAAATCATCGAATTCGTTGATTCAAAGTAATAAATTCCAATCACTTCCTTTATTGTGTGTGTTATCATTGAATAGATTCATTTCTTTTTTTGTAAGGAAGATAACTAGCTGCGAGCATGCTAAATCTATTACTTGGCCATACCATTATAGTGTCAGACAGCTAATGTACAGCACAACACAACAATTCGACAAGTGGTATTGTCTATTTATAATAGGGTCTTCTGTTATCTAAATCCACCCCTTGTTCTATTAAGTAAAGGGATTGAAACAAATTCGTGATCTAATGTTAAATCGTAAGGTTAAAAACAAGAACACACAAATGCGCCATGGTGATTAAAAAACACCCTGTGCTCAATACATTAAAGCGGATTAACAAGTTATGAAACAAAACTATAAGCTGCTAAAATACCCTGACGCGTGAATTTCTTACGCAAATAACGTTTATATCTTAGTGAACTTATCTTTGTATAAAGTGACGTACCTTAAAGTTCTTTGTTTCAGTTTTACCTTATTTTAACGTTTACGTAAATTAAATTCGCTGTCTATACATACACTTAAAATGAATTCCGGGATTAAGTCACTACATCAGTGATCTGATTATAATTCATTGTGGTGACTGTACAGTCAGAGTATGTAAATACTCTGTGTTTATTAGCCGGATATGTATACATTGTTACATATAAGAACACAAATAGTGTCTTTTTTCAAAGAGTAGATAATAATCACCATGTTTACCTAGCTCTAGCAGGTTAATTTTCCAGTACATTTAGTTTACTATGTTTATTTTCGGTATTTTAAAAATTAGCCACGAAGAGTAAGTTAAAATGACCAGCTAATAAGCTGTTTAAGGCCTTTTCTCCTGTATTATTTCAAATCTAAAAAAAGACTTTCTTTATTTCCAAAATACTTGTCAACTACACAACTGAAATGAATTATGACACTTGTTTAAATGGTACGGCCGTAATTCATAGGCTGGTGAATTATATCATATTGCTTGGTGCACTATATTTTGAATAAGGACGACTGATTATCAAAGAAAGTGTTGAAAGTTTTTTGGGTGTTTTCCTGTTCTTTGGTCAGCAAATATTTTTTCCTTATCCCTTTAAATAAGATTTCAGTTAAAAATATTGGCATGTTTTAAAAAATCGTACAGAACGTCAAATCGTCGTTAGTCTGATACAGTCTATATATAAATCTGTTCAAACTAACTAGTCAAATACTCTTGTCGCGTTGTTTAATACTGCAGTCATTGATAATCATAATGTGTGTTAAATTCACAATTGAAATAAAAAGAAAAGCAACATTATTAAACCAGATGTTCATTTACAAGAATTTCCCTATCTACCAGTCCTCGATCACCCCATAGTCAACGTTGGTGTTATTGCGAAATCCATTGATGTCTTTTTTATCAAATACACAAATTTAGACAATTTGATATTATCACGACATACTGGTGTGTGGTAGATAACTCAGAGCAAGTCGATAGGATTACATCACTGGAACGCTAATATAACTTAGACACGCGATTTAGAACGACCTACTTATTAACCTCGGAAGTCCCGTGTGTATGACAGGCAAATGTTGTATCTTTCCTGTTGTTTGCGTCAGTTTTACAATATGTAACAGGTCTACCATGACTCTGTTTTGTGTATTTATTTATCTATTTTGTACCAGCCGATTTTTTTTGTAGCTCCTTATGTGTTTCAGTATATAACTGATGTCATATTGTTGTATTTTGATAACTTTCTTGAGAACGATATCTTAAAACAGGGGGCCAATTGAACACAGAAACATCATACGAATTCAAAATTCCATATCCCATATACAAAAAAAAAATACACATATGCGTATTTTATCTTAATTTCAAATAATGTTTCACTCTCAGGTTGTGTTGTCTGTCAACATCAAATAGTAGCAAATTTGATGACTTATCTACTGATTCCAGGGACTTGGACTTATAAATGTTCATCAATTCCAATCAATGTAGTATGTTTATATGAAAAGTTGTGCCTTTGATCAATGTAGAGGGCGGGGAATGCCATACACGTGTCAAACATGTGATTTCATGATTTTTTTCCCCCAAGCATTATAACTCTCATACTTTTCCAAGTATCACACATCTTCGTGGTTTCAGTGAATTTATTTTTACTAACATAGCATTAAGAAAACAGCTTGCAAATGAGTGAACAATGTAAATGACCCGTCATCAATATACATGTTTCACAAGTGTACTTTTCTTTAGCTTTAATTTTGTATCAGCTCGCTGTTTTGACAAATGTTACCTATGAAATGTGATAGTTTTAGATGGTGTCATGTAACTGACATGGTCAGCGCTGTCACGATTTTCCTTTCACACATGTTTGTTGTATTTAATGCTTCTGTCTGCTATGTGATAACGAAAAACAATAGCTTTGTTTCCTGTTTAAATAAAACATCTGATCAGACTCACTCACAACACACATTTCCTCCCCGATCTGCAGTAATAATCGGATATATACGGTCCCACAATCGGATATATACGGTCCCACTATCGGATATATACGGTCCCACTATCGAACAAAGCTTTGTATGTGAAGGCTCCCTGGACCGGCTACCTTTTCCATTACATCAATAGTCTAAATTTAGGTGCACTTTTTTTATGCAAATCTATGTCGGAAGTTCAAAACAATTCCATGTCATTGGAAAACAGATTATTTTACCACACGCCAAAAACATGCATAGAAACAGCATTCCTCCATATGTCAGACATTTTCCTCTCTGTGTCTGAATTAAGTGACAAATGCTGAAAACAAAAGAAAAATGAATTAATTTGAATCACACAAGATTGGTTTCAGATATCAAATCGGTCAACAACACATCTTCAGAACATAAACAATTTAATGTTATACACTTAAGTCGCTTTTCCGTATTTAAGTTCCTTTATCACACAGAAACACTCGCTTGATCGTGTAAGCCCTCCCCACAATATAGCTTAACATAGTCAGTTGTATACTTGCCTTTTATGCACAGGCTACTATATTATAAAGAATAAGACATTACATAAATGTCTTTCTTATACGTGACATAACGGAGAGCTAGCTGTACAGTGAGAATTATGCCGATTTCTGATTGTGCATCAGCCTAATAAAATGTTAACTTACACGACTTTTGAAAAAAAAAAATCTATCGACTCTGAAATTCCATTATAACTCGCCAGATGCTTGTTAAAATGGAAGAAAATCTACGGCTTGTTTCATTAATACTATATGAATAAAAGTCCATTTAAGATTTTCTATACATGTACCGTTTACCCGTGTAAAATCTAGAACTATAAACCTATAATCATATAACTTTAACTCATACAACTATATACTACATAGTTAGTCACTTATCCAGCGACACTGGTGCAAGTACTGAGATGATAATTCTGTTGTTCATCCAGTTGTGTAATGAATGGTCTTGATATTGTTTTGAAGCTTATCACTGTTATAGTTTGTGTGCAATCTGAATTAATACTATTTTTAGCAATGACATTTACATTAAAAATACTTTCCTCTGATACTCTCGTGTTTCATTTACAGATGGCTCCACCCACACTGTCATCATATTGACAACAAGGCAGATCAATTCGTTTTTATGCGTATGACAGATATCGTTTACGTTTACTATGTCGAGTCTTATATAACGAGTAGTTACCCTATCATGATAATGTAGATTAGTGAAGTCCAGTTGGGCCCCTTGTCATTATCAGGGGCTAAATCGGGTTATTTACAAGGATTATATACAGTGAAATATATCTGATTGTCAATGAAGGGATCTAACTTATACAACACGATACACTGTATCATAATCAGGTTGAAATGTGTGGTCACATGACGAAGTTGTAAATGCCGGTCACGTGAATTTAAGACAACCGTTCATACAGTTTCTGTAAGGGGGCGTGACTAATCGGGCATATATGTTGCATTGTTCGTTAATTCAACTACACGAAGAATTGTTCTTGAAGTTAAAGGATATCGACAAAATTTTAAGCGCTTCTCAACGGGCACACTGTGTACGTTGTAACAATCAATATCACGTGTGAAATGGTTCAGTATCCAGTCTGAAGTTTACACCTGCCTGACGTTATCTGTATAAGGATGTACCTTGTGGTCGCCGTGCCGCATCATCTTTTAAAGTATTAAGAACACAAGCAAGCAACAGTTCCATCCTGAAAAATGGGATCCAAATATTTTGACTTATTCGGCAAAAGTATAACGCCTCAAACGTCACAAAGTTTGTTTAAAGTACTAGTTAGTGTTGTATACCTGTTTGTTGCTCACGTAACAGTAAGTGTAGCGGTCATCTTTGTAAATGACCGTCTGCCGGACAGGGATAAATACCCTCCTCTCCCGGACTTAGTGTTGGACAATCTACCTTACAAACCGTGGGCTGCACATGCTGCCGAGATTTGCCTGGCCACGGAGGTACTTTTATGGGCTGTTGTTACGTCAATTCATAAAAAAGGATTTCAAATCGCCCATAGGACATTTCTTATAGCTGGTACCATGTACTGGCTGAGGAGTGTATGTATTCTTGTAACTTCACTGCCCGTTCCGGACGTTAACAAGAAGTGTTATACTTTTCCTGAATCGAACGTATGGGACAAACTACACAGGGCGTATCAATTTTACACCCGCTTTGGGTTGCAGATGACTGGTGCTAAGACCTGTGGTGACTATATATTTAGTGGACATACTACAATTTTAACAATTTTGAACCTATTTATTAACGAGTACGCTCCAAGGTCTCGCTGTTTTATTCGCGGCATTACTTGGTGTTTAAATATCAGCGGGATTATATTCATTCTGTTGTGCAGAGGACATTATACAATTGATGTTGTCATAGCATTCTATATATCTTATCAGGTATTCACAGCCTACCATTGTGTTCTAGTTAAGGAACGGACAAGTACTCTTCCGTGGAAATACGTGGACATGGTGGCGGAATGGTTCGAACCAAATACAGACAGTAAGCTTCGAGAAATCATAACTACATAAGCCTTACATGTTTAATCAGGGAAACTCTCTAATTACATCATATATATTAACCATACTGTACGTGAGAACTATGTTTTCTGTAATACTAAAAAAATACACATATCGAGAGTCCATGGTAACAGTCCATTATCCAGGAAAGTGTAGACATTTCTTGATATCGTAATGTTACATGTGCAATGCATAATGCAGAATATTTTAAGATCTCATGAATTAATTGCTCAGATCGGTTTTTGAGTGTCTACAGTGACAAGCAAACACAAAGATTGATCAAAGTTATCATGGGAAGATATCTCAGTTAGAATTCGATTCTTCTTTGATTTTCAATTTCAAGATTTCAGTAATTACATAAATCAAACCAAGTTTTAATCTGAAGTTTGCTGGAATCACCCCTGCAATTTATACCATTCATACATATCAGGGATATGATGTATGTGATTATTTCTAATAAAACCGACAAAGAAAAATCGAGTTGTGCCTTTACACATCATTTAATACTGTTCCAAAGTAATGAAAGTTCTGTCGTTTTTCGACCAAGCATTAACAAGGCAAACACATTATGTTTCCTTAACACACGACATTCCGCATGTTTCTAATGCCGTGTACCTATGTGAATACCTTCCCCGCTATCGTCTACGTATATAAGACAGATATCTCTTGTAAACAATACAAATGATTAGGGTATATGACCTACATAATGGCTTGATCGTACGGTTGTCTAACCATATTGTTCATTGTTATCGGAGTGTCATCAGGCTTACTATCTAAGTAACATTTATACAAACAAGAAAGGATGGCCATGTCTGGAGAGACGAATTTGAATCACGATTAAAGTGTTCATATTCCCATCTTTTATTCTAGACTGTTAAATCAAAATATATCAGATTTATCTTATTGCGGTAAAAAAAAACCCTGTCAACTTATATTTAATCAATTGGTCTTTGTTGACTAGAAATGGGATCTGGAAAATTCACCATGGTATTATAGCGGAATTATAATCTTAAGGACGACTCCATGCCATCTCTTTCTTGACCGTAGGTCGCCTTAGAGAAAGCTAGTTGGCTGTACTCCTCCGTGATTTGTATCGATATATACAGGTACATACCTCACAACACGTCAAATGGTAATTTAGTAAATAAATAGGGGTTAAATTGACGTTAATTTTATGTAACTCAATTTCGCCAGATGACGAGTTTCCCACGTGTTTTGACACTGGTATATTTAGATACATGAAAATCGTGCTGTAGAATACATTCATATGTCGAGAAGTTTGAAGGACTGTTATTCACGTCACAATGGTTTTGAACTTTGTAGCTACAGTAAAACAATGTTCTTACGTGAACCGTGAACAAAACAATATTGTGTTGATTCGATTTAAGTTTTTAGACTATATTTCAATGTGATTTTTTCGTGACAAGACTGTCATTAATCTGAATATTGATTATATATAAATAGAAACAGTACACGTTGAAACTCGATCGGAATGTTTCATATTGTCTTTAAATATTAACTTTTTGTGTCCTTTTTTCAGGACATCTATGTCTTCAGTAATTAATTTCGAATATTTAGTGTCTTAAACAACTTAAGTTAGTACATTTTTTTCATAAAGAAATTACTCACTCGGTTACAGATTCTTAGCGCTTGTAATGTAATGAACTTTAAACTTTGACCTCCTTGACTTGGTTTAAAGTCACCACAATGTGATAAAGATTGAAAATTGCTAAAAATATATCACAGAGTAGATATGAATCCACTCAGGTTAAATGTGAACATTTAGATAAAGAAATTATTTCTCTCATCCTTACACCGACCTATTTGTTAAACTGACCCATTTAGTACAAAGACGATTAAGATATACCTGTCATGAGTTGAGAGCCGGAGATATCTTTATTTAGAGAAATGGGACGTTTGAGACATGAATACTGTAACAGTAATCATCACGTGTTAACCTGGAGCCACCATATCTCAATCCCTTATCTACTGTTTATTTGGGATAGGATTCATGGATACTCCTGATCAACAGGTTGTCAGACCTTGTTGTGACCCGACCATTCATGTACTCTACTGTTATACTTTACGTTCTAATGGATCGGCTGTTGTATAGACAAATCGTCGTGCAGATGTAGATTCAGGGTTTCGGAAGATGTTGGACATTGAAACATTTATCTGTCGACCCAATGAAATAAAATAATATAAAGAGAAAGAACAAAGAACTACTAACCGGAAAAAAGTAGCCCCTCTCTCTGCAGTCCTTCTGGATCGGTGATTAGTGTCGAGCACTAGAAATATAATTTTTGTGGCTTGTACATTACTGGATGGTCACATAATTGAATTATAGCATGACAGGGTGATGACAAGACAGGTGGATGAAATTATCGGGTGGAGATATTACAGTGTAATATGCTTTTCATAAATCCATAGATTTGTGTATGGTGTCTGCATATAATCTCACCTTATTCTGTACACAAAACCACTCAAAACAAATTGTAGTACGTAGCTTGTGACAAATAACATGTTATTGACTTTTCTTTAAAGCAAATACACGATCAGAATTTCAATTAACCGCGAACCAGGACCTGCATAAGGGCATATTTCCGTATGTACAATGCACACGTGTTAATATTTAGAACATTCATACCTTAGCCCTGTCAATGACGTAGTTTATATTAAAAATCATTAGATATAAACTTACAAGAATTGCGAAACAGTTATTTCAAGTTGACCTCTTACCTTTTCACGTCCGTTACGAATTCGAACCTCGGACGGCTAGGTGGAAGCTGAGTGCGTTACCACTACGCCACTCGACCACTTATTAAAAATCATTGTATATAGCATACAATGAAAGGAAACCATAAGCAAATTTTGTTAGAATTTATTCATTTTCAAAATACATCAGGTTGTAATAAATACGTGTATGTATAATCGTGAAATTCCTACGATGATGGGTTATGTATAGTGTTGTTTTCAATTTCGCGGTGTATATATTTTGCGGTTATTCGGTTTGGGCTACTTGACAGGTATTTATTTTCGCATTTCTCTTTCTTTATCGTTGTAAACAAGAAAACAAGCATTTTCTGATATTTTGATTGCTATAATAATGTTCGTTAGTTATTTAATTTCGCGTTTTCTTTTCTTTTCGCGAATATAGCGAAATTGAATTTCTTGCTTATATAATTAGTTACACAGGATATCAATAATGAACATCATTTCACTACAAACTAACGACATGCTCTAGATACTGGTCTGGTAAAATTCCGATTGTTAGAAATGCGGGTATGTTTAGCGCCATAAAAATGTTGTCAGACTTACTTAGTTTTAAACCTTAATGTAAATCCCATATGACTGACGTTCACTAATTGTCAGTTTAAGACAAAGTAATGATCCATACTTAAGATCTTGGATCGTTAGAGTGCTGTGATCAATAGACACTAGGTAAAATAAGAAATCTTTATTGCAAAATATAATGGACGAAATATATAATTACGTAATTAAAAGAAAATTTTGTTCGTATTAAAAAAATAACAATGATAACCAATATATATTAAAATCAAGAGAGAGAAGGCTAATGAACAAGGAAATACAATACAAACATAATCTGTTGTCATGACAACTATTAGAACAATACAGTTGATGATGTTACAAGAAACAAGAATTCAGCAGTTAGTAGCTGATGAAACTAATGGATTGAGACAAAGTCACTTAGACAACCAAATCTGTACTTCTGTATTAAGTCTATGTTACGTATCTGAGTAATGGTCGCAGTGTGTACCATACACCGTTCACTAATTAACTTAGCAGTCTGAGACTATACTTAATTCAAAATTAACATTATTAACACTTTTCAAGTTGATTGTTATTCACCTATTTCATCTGCTGAGTTCGTGTTTATAATACGGACATGAAGGAAAATAAACACAGTTTCTTTGGAAAATAAAACGATAGAATAACTAAATTAAGCAGTTACCGTATATGTGTTGATTCAATGTCAGAGAAAGTTATACCAGTTTAGTACCGAAACAAAATAACTTCCTCAAGCCGGAGCTACCATAGATGTGTTGAATCTTTGTCAGAAATCAGAAAATGAGTAGCTGGAACGAGATGGATTTACTGGGGACAAATTGAAGGAACACTAGCTGACTTGTCGTATCTGAGTACATTGTTCAATTCCTCTAGAAATAACTACAATAGCTGAGTCTTCGCAGAAGAGGATGATTGATGTGTCGTTTTGTAAATACAGGGACTATCAAAGCTTTTTATCAAACACGAAGCAAAAGAGTATGGATATCTCGTGACGTTTTTTTAAACCATGGTACTAAATGGGGGAAAACTGAAGGAAAAGTAAGATAAAAAAGCTTGAAAATTAATGCTCACCAATAATTCAGGTTCTAGTTATTATCTCCCTTCTCGTATGTATTTCCTAACACAATGACCAACAGTCCACTACACACACCATGCTATGATCAGATTTTAAAGATCATCCATTATCGATATAATGTTTAAAAGTATATCCGGGCAAATATCTGTATGGTCAACACTACATTTTTGTAAGGCCAGTATAGATACATTTAAGCTATATTTATTTTCATTACTTTCAGGACAATATATTTATTCATTAAGATCATTATTTATATATATATATACAGTAAAGACAGATAAAATGTAACAATAGTCTGGATATTTTATTCACCTTCAAATGTTATACAATCTCAATGTATACCTCAGAAATAGAATTAATTGAATGCGGACAATTAATTAACTTGAAAGATTTTTAAAATCAATTTTGAACAACTTTGAACAGCCGTTCCTCGTAAATATATATAAGGCTTGTCTTATCTATATCCATATCATTTATGAAACATTGTATTACTGAATTATAGAATTTATGACTGTTTTTTTTAACAAGATGGATTCCCATTTTCCTAATCTTATAGAGATAACCATTGTAAGAAAAACCTTTCGTGCAGCTACGTTCAGAACTAAAGTAATCGTGATAATTGTATACATCTAATGATAAACCGCCAATTGTCCCGAACACTTACCACATATTCCATTGTAGCGAAATGAAATGATGAGCTTGATGATAATATTGATATTCTAAAACTTTCACTCCTTAACAATCATATGCTGATTTTCATGATGTGCATGTTTAAATGCCGTTATTCAATATCCATATAACATGTTATCTATTGATAAAAAGTAAATGATAATTTCATTATTAGATGCGAGTGACATACAGGTTGACTCAAACATGGAAAATATATCCATCGTAACATCTTCGAAGAAAAAAAATCTTGTTCAATGTAAATGTACATGCCTTTGATTTTAATAAATGATTTGTCACATTCTTTCGTTGTCTTTACCCAAGTTCGTTCTTTCGGCATCTGCTTGATTTTCAGTCATGTTTGTTTAGCGAGTTTCGCCAATGACAAATAAGATACGTACCGTCGGGGGCATCTGGCCTTGTTTACATAAACCGATTTTGAGTGTTTTCTTTCAGATGCTGCCTTAGGTAATTGATTTTGAGCCTGGATTAGGACATTATTTACATTTAGGGCGTTTCCTCGATATCATTGACAATGATTAACCCAAAACATGAAAGCAATATTTGAGTATGTCTGCAAATCGCAAACACTTTCTGCTATTTTTTAAAGTAGTGTTCAAATCTCATCTTTCATTTGATTGTCCATTTTCAGTGACAATCAATCAAAAACTAAAATTGAATACTAAGGGTTCTTGCCTATCTTTACACAATGATCAATGGTGTTTTCTGTGAAGTGAAAACATTTCCGTATAATATTTCCGCATAACACAAGTAGTTAGAAATATATGCGTGCTTTCAGATGCATTATCAGCTGGTTAATGCTGTAAAACAATTCGAAAGCTATACATATCCATCTCCCTTACAAAAAGAGTATTTCCGGATATATTTTCAACGGATATCAGATAGCAAAGCACCTAAGACTTACTACAGACCAGATAAACTAAATCATAACATGTCACGTGGTAGTTACTTCCGGTTGAAAACAAATTTCGTTACGATGTGACTGGTATTAAAACATGAGGTAAATAGTAACATTTACGTTACAAACAATTTATGTGTTGCTTGCTTTCCATCACTATTAGCAAAGAATATCTGCAATCTGGCTGTTAACATGGAAATTAAAAATCACTGCCGATCTGAAGAAAAAAAAATTGCAAGGTTTTCCAAAATCATTTTTCCATGATTATTGGTATTAGCTATCATATTTGTTTAGTTAAGTGCAAGAGTGAAGAATCTTCTTCGCACAATGCCTGTAGGATCGATTGGTCCGTTATGCAACATGACAACTAAGTTTTACCTCAAACATAACATGCATGGTATTTGTACAAGGAGGATTTTACAAAAAGCGACTACCATTATGAATTTTATTACACATACAATATATGACAATTAATGAATAAAACTGCGTTTTTCGTCCTTCCTAGAGCAAAAAGTGAGCAATTCATGACGGAAAGTTAGGAAAAAGTGAAATATGTCCTTACAGAAGTATAATACTTCAAGGGAGAAAGTTATGAAATGACATTAGACGCTGATTGTGCGACTCTTACAGTATAACGTCTGAACGTGCGGTCAGCAAACAGACGTCTCGGCCTGTTGGATCACACATGTACCTTGTTTGACTATTTCCTTCGTAAGAGGTTGATAAACACCGTTATTTGTTTCTGTCCGTGTGTGGCAGGGAAATCAATAGAAGAGAACTATAGAGGCCATGGTTCCCGCATTGTCTATTTCTAAAATGTCCATGTTATAACAAGCAGGTAAGAAATTAAACTTAAATGTCCAATCCATTCCCTTACAATTTTTCTGTGGTACTAATTGTCATGTCCACAGTGATATTGAGAGGAGTTGCGAGGATGTGGGTCTAGAGATTTGACTACCAGAGTTGAAGTCCACACTTACAATATGTATACATGTCCAGAGATTGTGAGGGATACAAAGGGTGTGGAGTGTAAAGTACCAAGACTATATTATACATTTACAACATATATACATGTCCACATTGATGTTGTGAGAGAAAGGGAGGGCGTGGAGTGTGGAGTATCAGGACTTATCTCCACACTAACAACATATATACATGTCCACAGTGAGATTGTGAGAGGTAGGAAGGTCGTTAAATGTGGAATGTCAGGACTGAAGTCCACACTTACAATATGTATACACGTCCAGAGATTGTGAGGGATACAAAAGGGTGTGGAGTGTGAAGTACCAAGACTATATTATACATTTACAACATATATACATGTCCACAGTGAGATTGTGAGAGGTATGAAAGTCGTTAAAAGTGGAATGTCAGGACTGAAGTCCACACTTATAACATATATACATGTCCACAGTGAGATTGTGAGAGGTAGGAAGGTCGTTAAATGTTGAGTATCAGGACTGAAGTCCACACTTATAACATATATACATGTCCACAGTGAGATTGTGAGAGGTAGGAAGGTCGTTAAATGTTGAGTATCAGGACTGAAGTCCACACTTATAACATGTATTGATGTCCACAGTGAGATTGTGAGAGGTAGGAAGGTCGTGTCACGTGAGTCCTTGATTGATGTGCAGTGCTTGTTGTATATATTATTATGTAAATAGCATTTTACAATCTGTATACACACATCCGTGAAACTATGGGAATTGACATTTTGTAACGTCCTTAATTAAATGCCAATCAATTCTGACAATAGATATAGAAGATGACATCAATAATTTATTGATTTGCTATGAATATAACAACGTTTGCATTAGAGTTCACATATAAATATTAACGTATTGTTGGACTCAAGCATTGATTAAAATATGCTTATTATTGATGTCTAACACAAAATTTTGTTATTACCTTAAAGTATTTATCGTTGAATGGCATGAAAACAAAATATTTAAATATCCAATTCATTCCATTATGATAGTGGTTCCTTAAATATAATGTAAACAGCAGACTAGTTTTGTATTACAATCGATGTTTATCAGAAGTTCCCCATACCCGTCATACAGCATATTATTTCAACAAAATGTAAATCACACACACACACAGAGATTTCAAATTAGTCTGACATCGTTTAATAATATCGATAGCTCAATATAAACTGAATTGACGTCCACATTGCATCGTTATGTTTATAAAAAGAGAATTCCTGATCAATTTTCCTATATTGTTTATCTGTCCTTTGGTCTGAGTAGATATAAAGCCGAATGTTATAAGAATGCTTTAACTATAGAAGCGCTAACATAGGCACAATGATGAAATAATATGGGTTTCTTATAGTATGGCAAAATTTCAGAATAACTTATAGTAAATATAGATAAATATATACATATATACAGTCACTGGGAACAGGTGCTCTTATTGATTAAGATTTTAACATTTTATGTTTCGAAATATCGAATTTTCCTGGATGGTCTTTTCAGCTTCGACTTAATAAGGTGTTTGTGTATGTTTTGATTAGTACCACTATACGAAGGAATTAAGAAATGGCGGCTTGGGTAATTACAACACACCTCTATGACGTAGGTCCTTCGTGAATCTTCAGTGTATCTTAGTATGTTGTACAAACCAGTGAATAATCTATTTTATATCTGTGCCGTGAGGTTTACCGAAGGTTAACAAACTGCTGCATTATAATTATGACTCAATCGATTTAGCGGTTGTTTCGTTTGTTTTTGTTTTTTTCTTCAATATTGAAGTCTTTGAAACAAAACAATCATGGTTATCATTTCAAAACAATATCGTGTTACACTTCACTAAGTGTTCACTCAGAATTCTTTATAAATTACACAAGAAAGCACTATTGTATATCACAAGCGTGACTTAACGATTGTGCTGAGTATTTCTATAACACTAATTACACAAAGAAAAATAAACTTATTGTACAAAGTACACACACGAATATCACTTTTAACACAATCTAGAACTTACACTGAATCATATGCTTGATTCGTCCTATTAGGATTTCTTTGTTTTGGAGTCTCGGAGGTGACAGGCAGGTGAGTACATTCTTGAGATTGTCACTATTTGAATGAATACAAATGTGCACGAAGATTACGGCAAAAACCAAAAGAAAATAACAACAAGTGAACATAATCATAATCCAAACTCAATAAAACTGAGCAAGATATGAACAAAAGAAAGATATACACGGGGATAAGAAGAATAAGACCATGTGTTCCGGAAGAGTCAACATCTGCTGCTTTATCGACGACATCCGTCAGCCCAAATAAGTATGTCACTTTCACATATAAAAAATTAACACGTACAACTCCATATCGCACAAAGAAATGAAATATTTCTTAAGGAGATCACTATGTAAAACTTCCACACAGTTTTCATCAACCTGCATCTCTGGAAACCCTGTGTTATGAGCTTGTCCGTCAGTTAACATTTTGCACTAAAAAGGTAATACTAGTATTGGGAATAGGACCCTGAATAACGAATCAACTGCGAAATGTTAGCACTAAAGGCTGGAAATGAAAAGTTGAAATAATCTTTCTTTATCATAGTGTTCTTAGGAAAGCTATCCATACTGATGTCGTTGTAGAAACGAAAATCGAGATAAGCGACTGCTGTAGAAACGAAAATCGAGATAAGCGACTGCTGTAGAAACGAAAATCGAGATAAGCGACTGCTGTAGAAACGAAAATCGAGATAAGCGACTGCTGTAGAAACGAAAATCGAGATAAGCGACTGCTGTAGAAACGAAAATCGAGATAAGCGACTGCTGTAGAAACGAAAATCGAGATAAGCGACTGCTGTAGAAACGAAAATCGATAAGCGACTGCTGTAGAAACGAAAATCGAGATAAGCGACTGGTGTAGAAACGAAAATCGAGATAAGCGACTGGTGTAGAATAATATTTTGTGCCCTTCATTTCCAATTCTGGAGAGTATATACGATGGACGTGGTCAACAAAACAAAGACAAGGCGTTATCATTGTATCTGTAAGTGAAAAAGAAGGCTTATGCAAAGATATCCTGAAATGATGCTTAAAACGTCTTTAGCAATATAAGGAACATATATAGTGTAGATGAAGCATTCCATCACTAATTTCGCCGCTGCGAATCACGTATAACTAGCAGAGGTGGGGTGCATTTGGAGAGGATGTTCTATAGAATTTGTTTTTGAGAGTCCAAAACCTGATCTACTGATTTGAACTTTTCAGACAAGTGGATAGAAATTTCGTTGTAATGTCCGGTTGTGTATGAAATAGTTTAAACCCATTCATTTACCGGTAGCCCACGTGTTTCATTATGTCAGCCATAAATCGAGTAATAGTATTTCACTGGTTTCACCTTTCCTGCTCGTGTGGGTTATAGAAATATATTTGTCGTATCTGGGTGGGATTCTATGTACAACTGTGACATAAATCTATCACTTTACAAATTTTAATTTGATTCGACAAAGCTGTGTAATCTAATTTTAAGACATGTCATGTAGGAGTACGTAAACGGATAAGGAAATGCTTTTCTCGTTGGTTGAATATATATATTATAATTGATGATTGGTCAAATTTATTGTTAAGTATATGTTTTGGACCTCGTTAAGTCATTTACCCTCATTATGGCATGTAACAATATTGCAATAGTACAAAACTTATTTTATGAATCTAAACATTGAGACAAATATTATAATTTTTGTAAATACCACCCAATAATGCATGCATTTGCTTACTTTTTTTTATCAATTTTGATTTAGTTCTATTTTTTATTTTTTCATTTTTTGACAAATCGTGGTAGTTTGAAACATAATTATTATTTATGCGATTGCTGATGAAACCTATACCTTTTTCGTGTATCGCTTATTCCTTAAAGCATATTTGTACAGGGATAATATCACCTGTTGATAATAAAGGTCATGTGTGAGAACCTTGTTCGCACTTTGTACTGTGATCCAGAATTTATGAAACATTCTAAGAATCCAATACATCTGTGTCTGTTTTCCACACGCTAAATATATAAGATTGTGTTTAACACTTTGTAACGCGCCCTGAGAAGAACACCACACCTGACGTCTGGACTCTACTGCACATACGCACATTCAATTCCACTGTAAATTGTGTGATAAATATTAACAGTTCCGTTACATGAGTATTTGACAGCCAGTGTACTTACGTCTACAACTGTAAATTGAATTGTTATACAGTCATATAAAATGTCCTTGGCGACAGCCGTTCCGTATTTCGGTTGTCATTTCATCGTATGAGATTCTTAGCCAATTAAATCATATTTTATCGAAATGATTTTGGTATTGTAAATAATGTTAATGAAGTGTTTTCTGAATACATTCATAGTCGATATAATTGCTTTTCAAATCGTTCAAAATACAACAATAATGATTTCACAAGACCATGTTATCTCGACTAAAACTACCTGATTTGATGAGCATTCTCCATGTTCGATCGAAATTGTATTTGATATGAATGGTCATGTCAAGCCAAGAAAGTTGTATTCAAAAGCAGGTACATTCAATATTACAACTGACTCTAAAATATTAAGATTATTTTAAAGAATAATCACGTGACTAGAATCATATGATTAAATCACAAATTGATGCTATACAGATGTTTCTTCTTAATTTACATAACCTATTCGATTTACGTAACATGTGGTGTGTGTATATGTAAATGACGTCAAGGAGTTAAGAAAAAAAACATTCTCTTGTCAATAAAATATGTTTTTATTTTTTTTTATAGAGATGAAGTCTGCCAGCCGTTATGATTTCTGGGCATACTAACCAGATGTCGAATTGTGAAATATATTCTGACTGTTTACGGATTCAACTTTGATGACATCGTCAAACTATAATATCAAACTATATAATGATATAATATAATCATATATAACAGACCTATAAAATAATTAACTATATTCTATAGACCTATAAAATCACTAGCTATATACTATAGACCTATAAAATCACTAACTATATACTATAGACCTATGAAATTACTAGCTATATACTATAGACCTGTAAAATCACTAACTATATACTATAGACCTATAAAATCACTAACTATATACTACAGACCTATAAAATAACTAACTATATACTATAGACCTATAAAATCACTAACTATATACTATAGACCTATAAAATCATATACTAATTATATACTATAGACCTATAAAATAATTATATACTATATACACTAACTATATACTATAGACCTATAAAATAATTAATATATACTCAACTATAAAACTAAAGACAAACGAAATAATTAGCAATAAAGTTATAGACCTATTAAAGCATTCACTATAATAGTATAGACCTGTATAGATCACTAACTATGTACTACAGACCTATACAATAATTGATTATATACTATGGACCAATAAAATAATTAACTGTATAATATAGATATGAAATCACTAACTATATACTATAGATCTATAAAATCACTAGCTATATACTATAGATCTATAAAATCACTAGCTATATATAAAATCACTAATTATATGATAGACCTATGAAATCACTAACTATATACTATAGACCTATAAAATCACTAGCTATATACTATAGACCTATAAAATCACTAATTATATGCTATAGACCTATGAAATCACTAACTATATACTATAGACCTATAAAATCACTAACTATATACTATAGACCTATAAAATCACTAATTATATGCTATAGACCTATAAAATAACTAACTATATATAAAATCTATATATACTATAGACCTATAAAATCACTAACTATATACTATAGACCTATAAAATCACTAATTATATGCTATAGACCTATAAAATCACTAACTTTATACTATAGACCTATAAAATCACTAACTATATACTATAGACCTATAAAATCACTAATTATATGCTATAGACCTATAAAATCACTAACTATATACTATAGACCTATAAAATCACTAACTATATACTATAGACCTATAAAATCACTAACTATATACTATAGACCTATAAAATCACTAATTATATGCTATAGACCTATAAAATCACTAACTATATACTATAGACCTATAAAATCACTAACTATATACTATAGACCTATAAAATCACTATAAAATCACTAACTATATACTATAGACCTATAAAATCACTAGCTATATAATATAGACCCATAAAATCACTAGCTATATACAATAGACCTATAAAATCACTATATACTATAGACCTAGAAAATCACTAACTATACACTATAGTACGTACATATTTGGGATTTTAATTAAAAGTTATTAATTTATACAAATATCGTGCATCTGAATGTCAGGGCCAACATTCTCAGTGGACAGTACATTAAGCTTGTCGAACGAATGTGTTAAACAGCATCAAAAGCTTAGGAATAAATTTACACTCGAATAAATAAATCAATAAGTTAATAAGAGATAAAATAGATAGGCGAATAGATAAATAAAGAGATATATAAATAAGATTAAGGGGTCCATTTTACAATTCCGTTACATTTACCTGTTACAAAGACAACTTTACAAGGATCTTTTCAATACAACTAATTTTCCATGAATGTTGACTGATGATCAGTACTTATGTGTTATATACGTTCAATTTCCAAAAGAACTTTCGATCAAATATTTTTTTTAAATAACCATTTCTTTTAACATGTTTTACAACGATTACAACAACATGTTACTGTATATCACTTTTCTCTTTTTTTCATGGACTGTTGCAAGCAACAAGCTTTTGCGAGCTGAATTTTGTTGATAAGATTGACTCTGTTTGATCTACTAGAAATGTTTAGCAGAACTTTATTTCTCAAAAAAGTTATTTGTCAGAAAATCTTGCATTGCATATTTCTTGACAAGGCAACTGATTTAAACTACGGCGAATTCTATGGTCCTTTCCATGTCGAACTAGTTGTTAAAATTCCCTGTAGATTATAGCAAAGTCCGTTGAGTATGAAGTAAACCTTGAAATTCACACGCATTTAAAGGGCGGTCAATATCGACACTAATTTATATATAACTTGTTCTGAAGTGTTTCTTTTTCTATCTTGTAAGCCTCGTTTATCGGTTTTCAGGCAGAATTAAGACCATGATTACACATCGATATTCACTTGTGTTAAAGGATTCAAGTAGACCGACTCCTTTAACGGGTCATGTAAAAGATTGCGTTCATTGTTTTTTCTGTGCCTTTAAACGTCCATTTAAGAATTATATAACATTGTTCAAATCTTATGGAAAGTAGTGTATAGTGTGGAGATCAGCAGAGTGATTTTAAACAATTTCACGCCAGTTACTGGTACAGGGATAATATTACCTGTTGATAATAGAGGTCATGCGTGAGAACCTTGTTCGCACTTTGTACTGTGAACCAGAATTTATGAAACATTCTAAGAATCTAATACTCTTTGTGTCTGTTTACCATACGTTAGATATATAACACTGTGTTTATCATTTTGTAACTAGCCCTGAGAAGAACACACCTGACGTCTGGACTCTACTGCACCCACACACATTCAATTACACTGGAGATTGTGTGATAAATATTAACAGTTCCGTTACATGAGTATTTGACAGCCAGTGTACTTACGTCAGCCATTCCGTATTTCGGTTGTCGTTTCATCGTATGAGATTCTTAGCCAATTAAATCATATTTTATCGAAATGATTTTGGTATTGTAAATAATGTCAATGAAGTGTTTTCTGAATACATTCATAGTCGATATAATTGCTTTTCAAATCGTTTCAAAATACAACAATAATGATTTCACAAGACCATGTTATCTCGACTAAAACTACCTGATTTGATGAGCATTCTCCATGTTCGATCGAAATTGTATTTGATATGAATGGTCATGTCAAGTCAAGAAAATTGTATTCAAAAGCAGGTACATTCAATATTACAACTGACTCTAAAATCAATCAACGCCAACATTGTGATATAACACGACCATCACGCATATTTTAAATATATTTTTATTATTGGAAGATAATCGTCACAAAACGTGGCTAGATGTAGCTTTACTTACACAAAATCCCGCTTTGCGTCCAGAATTAAACATCAGCATATTTAATTAACAGTTCAGGGAAATGAAAACAGGTAATAAACAGAAATCAGTGCGATATAGTATATATTATATGACAAAGAATTGTTATAATTGTTTACAATACAACGGCATGTGTATCTAGTACTCTGTAAAACAAACAAATACACAACAGAAATTTATTGATAAAGGGACAAAATGGCGAGGTCTATTAAAGCCTGTCAACTCGTTGGAGTTAGACGAGAGCATTTCACTGGGATCTAGTCTGAATTATCAAAATATATAAAACATTATCTGGACGAGACATGCTGAACACGTTAATCTGAGACGAGATAAATTCCTGATAGGTAGCTTTGTTGAGATCGGAGGCAAGATTTTTTAAGTAGCTTGTAAGCATACATCTATAACCAATCACAAAAACAAAATACAATACAAAAAAACACACATCAAATCAAAATAATACCAAACTCTTCAATGTAATTAAATTTCTTATACATATAGATTTCTCATCTCACTCAAAAACACACTCTCACATCTGTACACCATTTCTCAATTTACCCACATACACACACTCACATACACACTCTCACATCTGTACACCATTTCTCATTTCACTCAAGTACACACATTCACACACACACTCTCACATCTGTACACCATTTCTCAATTTACCCACATACACACACTCACATACACACTCTCACATCTGTACACCATTTCTCATTTCACTCAAGTACACACATTCACACACACACTCTCACATCTGTACACCATCTCTCATCTCACTCACATACACCCTCACATCTGTACACCATTTCTCATTTCACTCACATACACACTCTCATATCTGTAAACCATTTCTCATCTCACTCACATCCACACTCTCACATCTGTACACTATTTCTCATCTCACTCACATACACACACTCAAATACACACTCACATACAAACACTCACATACACACCCTCACATCTTTACACCATTTCTCATCTCACTCACAAACACACCTCAAATCTGTACACCATTTCTTATCTCACTCACATACACACCCTCACATCTGTACACCATTTCTAATCTCACTCACATACACACCCTAACATACACACCCTCACATCTGTACACCATTTCTTATCTCACTCACATACACACTCTCACATCTGTGCACCATTTCTCATCTCATTCACATACACATCCTCACATACACACCCTCACATTTTTACACCATTTCTCATCTCACTCACATACACACCCTCACATCTGTACACCATTTCTCATCTCACGCACATACACACACTCACATACACACTCTCACATCTGTACACCATTTCCCATCTCACTCACATACACACCCTCACATCTGTACACCATTTCCCATCTCACTCACATACACACACTCATATACACACTCTCACATCTGTACACCAATTTTCTCATCTCACTCACATACACACACTCACATACACACTCTCACATCTGTACAACATTTCTCATCTCACTCACATACACACACTCACATACACACCCTCACATCTGTACACCATTTCTCATCTCACTCACATACACACTCACATCTGTACACCATTTCTCATCTCACTCACATATACACTCTCACATCTGTACACCATTTCTCATCTCACTCACATACACACACTCACATACACACTCTCACATCTGTATACCATTTCTCATTTCACTCAAGTACACACATTCACACACACACTCTCACATCTGTACACCATCTCTCATCTCACTCACATACACCCTCACATCTGTACACCATTTCTCATTTCACTCACATACACACTCTCATATCTGTAAACCATTTCTCATCTCACTCACATACACACTCTCACATCTGTACACTATTTCTCATCTCACTCACATACACACACTCAAATACACACTCACATACAAACACTCACATACACACCCTCACATCTTTACACCATTTCTCATCTCACTCACAAACACACCTCAAATCTGTACACCATTTCTTATCTCACTCACATACACACCCTCACATCTGTACACCATTTCTCATCTCACTCACATACACACACTCACATCTGTACACCATTTCTTATCTCACTCACATACACACTCTCACATCTTTACACCATTTCTCATCTCACTCACATATACACATCCTCACATACACACCCTCACATCTTTACACCATTTCTCATCTCACTCACATACACACCCCCACATACACACCCTCACATCTGTACACCATTTTTCATATCACTCACATACACACACTCACATACACACACTCACATACACACTCTCACACCTGTACACCATTTCTCATCTCACTCACATACACACTCTCACATCTTTACACCATTTCTCATCTCACTCACATACACACACTCATATTCACACTCTCACATCTGTACACCATTTCTCATCTCACTCACATACACACACTCACATACACACTCTCACATCTGTACACCATTTCTCATCTCACTCACATACACACACTCACATACACACCCTCACATCTGTACACCATTTCTCATCTCACTCACATACACACACTCACATCTGTACACCATTTCTCATCTCACTCACATACACACACTCACATACACACTCTCACATCTGTACACCATTTCTCATCTCACTCACATACACACACTCACATCTGTACACCATTTCTTATCTCACTCACATACACACTCTCACATCTTTACACCATTTCTCATCTCACTCACATACACACCTCACATCTGTACACCATTTCCCATCTCACTCACATACACACCCTCATATACACACTCTCACATTTGTACACCATTTCTCATTTCACTCACATACACACACTCACATACACACTCGCACATCTGTACACCATTTCTCATATCACTCACATACACACCCTCACATCTGTACACCATTTCCCATCTCACTCACATACACACACTCATATACACACCCTCACATCTGTACACCATTTCCCATCTCACTCACATACACACACTCATATTCACACTCTCACATCTGTACACCATTTCTCATCTCACTCACATACACACACTCACATACACACTCACATCTGTACACCATTTCTCATCTCACTCACATACACACACTCACATACACACACTCACATCTGTACACCATTTCTCATCTCACTCACATACACACTCTCACATCTTTACACCATTTCTCATCTCACTCACATACACACCCTCACATCTGTACACCATTTCTCATCTCACTCACATACACACACTCACATACACACTCTCACACCTGTACACCATTTCTCATCTAACTCACATACACACTCTCACATCTTTACACCATTTCTCATCTCACTCACATACACACCCTCACATACACACCCTCACATCTGTACATCATTTCTCATATCATTCACATACACACACTCACATACACACTCTCACACCTGTACACCATTTCTCATCTCTTTCACATACACACCTTCACATCTGTACACCATTTCTCATCTCACTCACATACACACACATACACACACTCACATATGTACACCATTTCTTATCTCACTCACATACACACTCTCACATCTTTACACCATTTCTCATCTCACTCACATACACACCTCACATCTGTACACCATTTCCCATCACTCTACACTCACATACACACCCTCACATCTGTACACCATTTCCCATCTCACTCACATACACACACTCATATTCACACTCTCACATCTGTACACCATTTCTCATCTCACTCACATACACACACTCACATCTGTACACCATTTTTCATCTCACTCACATACAAACTCTCACATCTTTACACCATTTCTCATCTCACTCACATACACACACTCACATCTGTACACCATTTCTCATCTCACTCACATATACACACTCACATACACACTCACATCTGTACACCATTTCATCACTCACATACACTCTTTACACCATTTCTCATCTCACTCACATACACACACTCACATCTGTACACCATTTCTCATCTCACTCACATACACACACTCACATCTGTACACCATTTCATCTCACTCACATATCACACACACATACACACACTCTCACATCTGTACACATTTCTCATCTCACTCACATACACACATCTCACATCTTTACACCATTTCTCATTCACTCACATACACACACTCACATCTGTACACCATTTCTCACACTCACATACACACACACATCTGTACACCATTTCTCATCTCACTCACATACACACACTCACATACACACCATCACATCACACACACACTCACATACACACTCTCACATCTTTACACCATTTCTCATCTCACTCACATACACACCCTCACATCTGTACACCATTTCTCATCTCACTCACATACACACACTCACATACACACACTCACATCTGTACACCATTTCTCATCTCACTCACATACACACACTCACATACACACTCTCACATCTGTACACCATTTCTCATCTCACTCACATACACACACTCACATACACACCCTCACATCTGTACACCATTTCTCATCTCACTCACATACACACACTCACATCTGTACACCATTTCTCATCTGACTCACATACACACACTCAAATACACACTCTCACATCTGTACACCATTTCTCATCTCACTCACATACACACACTCACATCTGTACACCATTTCTTATCTCACTCACATACACACTCTCACATCTGTACACCATTTATCATCTCACTCACATAAACACACTCTCACATCTGTACACATTTCTCATCTCACTCACATACACACACACTCTCACATCTGTACACATTTCTCATCTCACACATACACACCTTTCTCACCATCTCACTCACATACACACACTCACATCTGTACACCATTTCTCATCTCACTCACATACACACACTCACATACACACACTCACATCTGTACACCATTTCTCATCTCACTCGCATACACACTCTCACATCTGTACATCATTTCTCATCTCACTCATATACACACCCTCACATCTGTACACCATTTCTCATCTCACTCACATATACACACTCACATACACACTCTCACATCTGTACACCATTTCTCATCTCACTCACATACACACACTCACATACACACTCTCACATCTGTACACCATTTCTCATCTCACTCACATACACACTCTCACATCTATACACCATTTCTCATCTCACTCACATACTGTACACCATTTCTCATCTCACTCACATACACACACACTCACATACACACTCTCACACACTCATACACACTGTACACCATTTCTCATCTCACTCACATACACACACTCACATCTGTACACCATTTCTCATCTCACTCACATACACACACTCACATACACACTCACACATCTGTACACCATTTCTCATCTCACTCACATACACACCCTCACATACACACCCTCACATCTGTACACCATTTCTCATCTCACTCACATACACACCCTCACATCTGTACACCATTTCTCATCTCACTCACATACACACACTCACATACACACTCTCACACCTGTACACCATTTCTCATCTCACCCACATACACACCCTCACATACACACACTCACATCTGTACACCATTTCTCATCTCACTCACATACACACACTAACATCTGTACACCATTTCTCATCTCACTCACATACACACCCTCACATACACACTATCACATCTGTACACCATTTCTCATCTCACTCTGTACACCATTTCATCTCACTCACATACACACACTCACATCACACACTCACATATGTACACATTTCATCTCACTCACATACACACACTCACATACAAACTCTCACATCTTTACACCATTTCTCATCTCACTCACATACACACCCTCACATCTGTACACCATTTCTCATCTCACTCACATACACACACTCACATACACACTCTCACATCTGTACACCATTTCTCATCTCACTCACATACACACACTCACATACACACTCTCACATCTGTACACCATTTCTCATCTCACTCACATACACACACTCACATACACACTCTCACATCTGTACACCATTTCTCATCTCACTCACATACACACCCTCACATCTGTACACCATTTCTCATCTCACTCACATACACACACTCACATACACACTCACACATCTGTACACTATTTCTCATCTCACTCACATACACACTCTCACATCTTTACACCATTTCTCATCTCACTCACATACACACCTCAAACACACACTCACATCTGTACACCATTTCTCATCTCACTCACATACACACACTCACATCTGTACACCATTTCTCATCTCACTCACATACACACTCTCACATCTGTACACCATTTCTCATCTCACTCACATACACACCCTCACATACACACACTCACATCTGTACACCATTTTTCATCTCACTCGCATACATACTCTCACATCTGTACACCATTTCTCATCTCACTCATATACACATCCTCACATACACACTCACATCTGTACACCATTTCTCATCTCACTCACATACACACACTCACATCTGTACACCATTTCTCATCTCACTCACATACACACACTCACATACACACTCACATCTGTACACCCAAACATATACACACTCACAAACACACACTCACATCTGTACACATTTCTCATCTCACACACCCTCACCCATTTCTCATCTCACTCACATACACACTCTCACATCTATACACCATTTCTCATCTCACTCACATACACATCCTCACATACACATTCACATCTGTACACCATTTCTCATCTCACTCACATACACACTCTCACATACACACCCTCACATCTGTACACCATTTTTCATATCACTCACATATACACTCTCACAACTTTACACCATTTCTCATCTCACTCACTTACACAATCTCACATCTTTACGCCATTTTTCACCTCAATCACATACACACCCTCACATCTGTACACCATTTCTCATCTCACTCCCATACACACTCTCACATCTGTTCACTATTTCTCATCTCACTCACATACACACCATCACATCTTTACACCATTCCTCATATCACTCACATACACACTCTCACATCTGTACATCATTTCTCATCTCACTCACATACACAATCTCACATCTTTACACCATTTCTCATCTCACTCACATACACACCTTCACATCTGTACACCATTTCTCATCTCACTCACATACACAATCTCACATCTGTACACCATTTCTCATCTCACTCACATACACACCCTCACATCTGTACACCATTTCTCATCTCACTCACTTACACAATCTCACATCTGTACACCATTTCTCATCTCACTCACCTACACACCCTCACATCTGTACACCATTTCTCATCTCACTCACATACACACCCTCACATCTGTACACCATTTCTCATCTCATTCACATACACACCCTCACATACACACTATCACATCTGTACACCATTTCTCATCTCACTCACATACACACACTAACATCTGTACACCATTTCTCATCTCACTCACATACACACACTCACATATACACCCTCACATCTGTACACAATTTCTCATATCACTCACATATAAACCCTCACATCTGTACACCATTTCTCATCTCACTCACATACACACCCTCACATCTGTACACCATTTCTCATCTCACTCACATACACACCCTCACATACACACCCTCACATCTGTACACCATTTCTCATCTCATTCACATACACACCCTCACATACACACCATCCTCATCTCACTACACACACAACTTTACACATTTCTCATCTCACACTTACACAATCTCACATCTTTACACCATTTTTCACCTCACTGACATACACACCCTCACATCTTTACACCATTTTTCACCTCACTCACATACACACTCTCACATATACACCCTCACATCTCTGTACACCATTTCTCATCTCACTCACATACACACACTAACATCTGTACACCATTTCTCATCTCACTCACATACACACACTCTCACATACACACACTCACATATACACCCTCACATCTGTACACAATTTCTCATATCACTCACATATAAACCCTCACATCTGTACACCATTTCTCATCTCACTCACTTACACAATCTCACATCTTTACACCATTTTTCACCTCAATCACATACACACTCTCACATACACACTCTCACATCTGTACACCATTTCTCATATCATTCACATACACACACTCACATACACATCCTCACATCTGTACACCATTTCTCATCTCACTCACATACACACACTAACATCTGTACACCATTTCTCATCTCACTCACATACACACACTCTCACACCCTCACATACACACACTCACATATACACCCTCACATCTGTACACCATTTCTCATCTCACTCACCTCACATACACACTCTCACATCTGTACACCATTTCTCATATCATTCACATACACACACTCACATACACATCCTCACATACACACCCTCACATCTGTACACCATTTCTCATCTTACTCACTTACACAATCTCACATCTTTACACCATTTTTCACCTCACTGACATACACACCCTCACATCTTTACACCATTTTTCACCTCACTCACATACACACTCTCACATACACACTCTCACATCTGTACACCATTTCTCATCTCACTCACATACACACCCTCACATCTGTACACCATTTCTCATCTCACTCACATACACACCCTCACATCTGTACACCATTTCTCATCTCACTCACATACACACCCTCACATCTTTACACCATTTTTCACCTCACTCACATACACACCCTCACATCTTTACACCATTTTTCACCTTACTCACATACACACTCTCACATACACACTCTCACATCTGTACACCATTTCTCATCTCACTCACATACACACCCTCACATCTGTACACCATTTCTCATCTCACTCACATACACACCCTCACATCTGTACACCATTTTTCACCTCACTCACATACACACCCTCACATCTTTACACCATTTCTCATCTCACTCACATACACAACCTCACATATTTACACCATTTTTCACCTCACTCAAGTAAACACACCACACACACATCACCTCAGTCTTCCTCACATTTTCAGACACACTCTCAACACACAACAATCGGCCTATTCATCAAGAATTATACAAAAAAAGTCAAATGCTCACTATTCCGTGTAACTTGAGATTTCGGATACAAGACCTATCCAGTGCAAAAGGGTCAACATTTCATTACTTGCTGTGGATTTTACGTAACATTATTTGAATACATAAATGCTGTTTGTTCAGGTTTTCATTTTTATCAAAATTCTCGTTTATATAACTTTTGTTATCTGATTATTTCTGCATGAATGAACTCTGTGACTATACATTTGTATAATGAATGGAACGTTAAGGTCCATGTTACCACCCAAGTCTCTCATATACAGGTGCAAACAATAAACTTCAATTGTCTAGTACTATTTTGTATTAAACTAGAAGTTAAGAGTAGACATGTGTTTAGTTCAAATGCTTATAATGGAACTGACTGGTTGCAGACAGGAAAATGTCACCATACAGGTATATGGCAATTAATTAACAAATTAATTGTCAGGTAAAATAAGCATGAAATGAAGTTGAGTCTTACTTTGTAATTGTCATCAGATGACCATATCTGACATAAACACCAGTCACCGAGTCAGGTGTCTTAACAGCTTTAATTTTTTTATCACCCTGTACTTGATAAAAATTGAGCCCATAATTGAAAAATAATTGAAACACTAATTAAATTACAGGTACCTTTTAATTTTTGTGTCACTATTTCACACTTAACATGCCGTAAGATATATTAGTATTTATTATTGTAAAATATCAGCGTGAATTACAAATGTATATTCTCTTTATAAAACACATGGTTACATGATAATAATTTTCACGAATTTAACACATGTACATTTTTCTAGTTTGTTTAATCTGCTTGTTCACGCCCTTCCATTGTATCTGTATTTACGCTTCTCAAAATCACGTAACACCAGAAAGACTATTAATCCATGTAATGAAAATCGATTCTGATATATGTTGCAAATAAAATATTTTGGCTATAAATATAAATTGATTTAAAATGGGTGTATAAATATCATTATTTCATATTATATATATATATATATTATTCTTTTTTGTATATATTTATTTCAATTATACACACGTAATAGAATATGTCCATTTAATTGCCAATAAGGTTTTTGGACATCAGTGATTGCATTAGATGTAATTTCTATAGATTTATTTTGTCATTTTGCCTTATAGAAATAACACTAAACGGAAACTATACGAGGACTTTGTCAGATTTTCTCGAGACAAATACATTATTTTGTTATATAGATTTTTGCTGTCACATAATCTATTAAGTATTTTTTAGCCGTGCACGGTCACTTACAGTTTGATTCAGCTTCCCGATAATGGTCCATCTACCAATACAATTATAGACGTTTGATGAAGTCCATACATGCTTTTATCAACTGGAGATAAAAGATACTTGGTTCTTCCGTTTCTAATTCTATATTTGTATTGAAAGTTGCTATTAGTTTATGTGCCTTTTGTAAATCTTTCTTCAAGTCGATCAAATTATACGTTGGCTGAAGTCAAAAGGCTGTAATAGTTTCATGACAAAACGATAATTATTTTTATTAGTACAAGGAGAACTAGAAAATGTATTTTGAAAGAATGAACATCTTCTGCTATATTAATAACACCTGCCATGTAAGTTTTATTCGATCCAAGAAAATTATGTGAAAACCCCAAACGAGAGCACGTATCACAACAATGAAACCACCAGGCATGAATACTTCACAATGAAAGAATTTTGATGACCATAAAACCGACCTTTTTTTTTATCAACCTGCCTCTCTCGAAATCTTATTGTGTGAGTCTAACATTAGATATTAAGCACGAAATTAATTATATTAGAGGCTAGCCTTTTATATTTGTAATGATTGGAGTTTTTGAGCAGTCCCAGTTCCTTTTGTACGAAGGAAATGTCAGAGTATTTCCAGAGAAAGGTCAATTTATTGGACGTCTTATATACAGGCAGTCACTTATTTATTAAGTAAATAATGAAGTGTGGTCTTTTTATCAGGAAGAAGAAATACAGGCGCGTCATTTTTACTCTCAACTTTTAAATGTGTGAACTCTTTTAAAAATGGCACAGCGAATGGATTTGATCCAATTAAATTCCAAAAGTGAATTCAAAGCAGCATGTTAAATGTTTGCATTTCCGTCCTTTTTACCTGAAACATTTTCGGAATACTCACAGATTATTTATGCATAATGCTCCACGTGACAATTTTCGGTATATACAACCTTTTTATTGATGGAAATATATTGCACAATTTCAGCCAAAACCGGAAAGTTGAAAATTATCACATGAGATAAGAAGCAATGCTTCATATTGATATAATTTATACTGATGTGTGTTCCTCTAAACAATAATTTATACTGATGTGTGTTCCTCTAAACAATAATTTATACTGATGTGTGTTCCTCTAAACAATAATTTATACTGATGTGTGACCCCGCTAAACAATAATTAATAATGATGTGTGTTCCTCTAAACAGTAATTTAAACTGATGTGTGAACCCGCTAAACAATAATTTATACTGGTGTGTGTTCCCGCTAAACAATAATTAATACTAATGTGTGTTCCTCTAAACAAAAATTTATACTGATGTGTGACCCCGCTAAACAATAATTTATACTGATGTGTGTTCCTCTAAACAATAATTTATACTGATGTGTGTTCCTCTAAACAATAATTTATACTGATGTGTGTTCCCGCTAAACAATAATTTATACTGATGTGTGTTCCTCTAAACAATAATTTATACTGATGTGTGTTCCTCTAAACAAAAATTTATACCCCGCAAAACAATAATTAATAATGATGTGTGTTCCTCTAAACAATAATTAATAATGATGTGTGTTCCTCTAAACAATAATTTATACTGATGTGTGACCCCGCTAAACAATAATTTATACTGATGTGTGTTCCCGCTAAACAATAATTTATACTGATGTGTGTTCCTCTAAACAATAATTTATACTGATGTGTGTTCCCGCTAAACAATAATTTATACTGATGTGTGTTCCCGCTAAACAATAATTTATACTGATGTGTGTTCCCGCTAAACAATAATTTATACTGATGTGATCCCATTAATCGATAGTTTAAGATTTGTGATCCTATTTACATAAGATATGTAGCGATGATAACCGGTACGTTATACATGTGGATATGCGATCCTTTATCGTGAATTGTTTTCTATGAACGCAATTAGTTATATTTAAAGATAGTCTTGTCTTACAAACGTTGCCATTATTACCATGACTATTAACAAACAATGACCTATTCCGTCCTAGGTTTTCCCCTCTCGCTCTTCATATTTAAAGCTCTGCCGTATGTAGGTAATCAATAAGCAGTGAGTAGGAGTACCAACAGTTAGGAGTAGATCGCGCTAAATGGACGGTCAGTTAATGTGAAGGCAGGTGACGGACACGCAGATGCCTGCCAGTTCCAACTTGTCAGTTCCATTCACCAGGAACGATAAAGATATAGGATACAAAAAGATGGGATCCAAGTATATGGAAGAACAATTCACATGGTTTGCGACAAAATATGTATCGCAAAATAAAGACGTTTTAAGGAAATTGATTATAGGCTTTTTATACTTATTATCAGCTCATATAACATCGTGTGTTGCAATTGTTTTTGTGAATGATCGTCTACCAGATAGGAAAAAACATCCACCTCTTCCAGACCTAATTTTGGATAATTTGCCGTATGTCCCATGGGCGGGTCAGGCTTCGGAATATTGTCTTGCTTTGGAAATGGTCATTTGGATTGGTATGGTCAGTCTCAGTAAGCAGCGACTACAAATTATTCACCGGCTTTGTTTAGTGGCTGGTACAATGTACTGGCTGAGGTGCTTGTGCGTACTGGTCACCTCCCTACCAGTTCCGGATGTTCATAAAAAGTGTTACCCATTTCCTGAAGCAGATACTTGGAACAAACTAAAACGGGCTTTAGACTTGTACACTCGATTTGGACTCAAAGTGGTTGGTGCCGAGACTTGTGGTGACTACATATTCAGCGGCCACACGACACTTCTGACCATCTTGAATCTTTTTGTCAATGAGTACGCACCGAGATCTCGGTGCTTCATCAGAGGCATCACGTGGACATTAAATATAGGTGGAATACTTTTTATCTTGTTGTGTCGAGGTCACTACACTATTGACGTCATACTTGCCTTCTACTTGTCGTATCAAATATTCACGTCATACCATTGCTGTATCATCAAGGAGAGGACCAGCTCGTTTCCATGGAAAGTTGTAGACTATTTGTCAGAATGTTTCGAAGACAATAAGGAGACTTTGCCAGAGTTTGAAAAGGTTTCAGTTTGATAAATTAGATGCATAGTTATTTATCTATATATTTATTTATTCATTCATTTATCACAATAATTTGCCATTTTATCAGAATTGCAGCTGGTGCTCAAATAAGTGATAATTATCAAATGTATTAGGTTAATTATCGATTTTTATAGTTAGTTTTTTAAGGTAAAGTACAAGTACACACTGCCATATCTGTGTTTTGACGGAAGTGTGATCTAGATATTACCCTGAATATTAGTATATATCGCTCATATTAATGTTCTGCTAGTCTTTTCAGTTAGTCCCTTCGTCAATGCACCAATATGAAATCTATATCAGTTTTGTATTGTTGCATTGTCTAGGAGCTAAGCTATGAAAACAACACCGGAACTTTGCCAAAATAAAACAAAGACTGTAATTAATAGCTTTTTCATTTTGATGATTATTTATTTATATAAATATTATTATTTATTATTTATTATGTGACAAGTTGCCATTGTTACAAAGACGATCATAGTTCCATTTCTAATACTTTTCCAACTAGGTACCGCTGTACAAAATAATTACGTCATGACTTTTTAATAGGATTTAATTTAATAGGATAACAGTGAACGCAGGCATTTCTGCCTCTGTATTCACATCAATACAATGTATTATTAATATAAACATAATATTAGACTAGATATAAGACGCTGTATGATCGTACTTCAGTTCAAGATCTTTCCAGAAATCGTCTAGGTGTTTTTCAAAATCATGAACGTTAAGTGATGAAATTACCCATTGAGGGAGACTATTCCAAGTATCAATTATTCTTTGAGTAAAATAATGTTTTCTGACATTCAAATGACAATGTTTTTCAAATAATTTTTTACTATGTCCAAGAGTTTTTCCTTGCGCTGCAAGGACAATCTGATAAGGTTTCATATACTGCGTTTAAAATTTGAAATATATTTCCTTAACAATTAAGGAATAGAAAATTTAAACAAAACACTAATGGATCTGGCCATGAGCTTTCTACTTTTAGTATCCTACCTTGTCGTCACTTCCAGATTCAATAGCGATAAGCTTTTGTCAACAAAGCAGTGTGTGAACAGGGATTGTGTTTACATTAAGAATTGTGTCTTGACCACCTTCAAGCACTGAACAATAGTCGTCTGGTGTGTTGGTGTTGGTGGTATACGACCACCTTAGATACGTGTTCATTGTTTTGGTGACCCCCTTCTCAGCCCCACTGGACATAGTTCTGTCTCGAATCTAGTTCCGACAGAGATTAATTGTGGATCATGTTTCTAGATACATGGATATGTTGATATATTAAATATTATCACAATTCCTTTCCCTGTTAGGCACTAATTTGGTTATGATTGAGAGCTTCATAATTTCTAGTCTTTTGTGATTTCTATGACATAAATATAATGTATTCTAGCTTAGAAATTGGTGATGGGGATAGGTTTTAAAAAATGACATCTGAAGAAAGGCCTGGGTTAAACCAAGTCAACTGTAGGGGAGTAAATATTGAGAAAATTTTAAATAATAGGTGTTTTATGTAATAAAAAATGTAAAGTCTAATGCATCTTTATATCAAAATTCTAACATTTCTTTTGGTCAATATTCTTTAGAAAAAGAAACAGCTGTATTATGCAGTTTAATTCATTGTGTGACTACTGTATCTAACTCTAAATTTGTTATTCGCTTGCGTGTTTTTGTACAATATTTGATACAGTTAAACAGTTGCAATGGCATGTAAAAATAAACTTTCTTTCATGCCGTATTCTCTAAAATATGTACCGGTCACGGGTCACAAGGTATGGGTAATGATTGAAACCATTTCACCATTACGTCATGACAGTGAATCTGTTTAATACAAGGGCTACTTATGTCATTGGTATTTCAGTAGAGAAATACGCCCAACGACATGTAGAAGGGTTATGCACTCTTGGTAAAAGATTGTACAAAAGACACACAAGCGAATAGCACATTTCATTACAAATTAAGATCTGAAAAATCATAAATTTAGATTATCAAATATGGCTGAAGTGAGAAACGATTGAGAACATGTTTCACAAACAATGGGCCAGTAACATATTGATTTTCGTATTTATTTAATGGCAAAGTTCACACGCATAAAAGCGGTAGCTGTCATACCCTGGTCTGTATTACAATAAGGGGTATCGTATTCAACATTAAGCTGTCCATTAGTCCGGAAAACTGACTTGAAAATATGAACGGTTACGTAATTGTGGGATGAAACAGATTTTTAAATCACATGTAAGGTAACACGATGTAGCTTCAGCATGTATTTCTAGTAGCCCGTAAAATAATGTAAGGAGTGTTGAAGAGAGCTATTCATCGCAACTCGATATATTGTGAAAAACTTACATTATGACCATTGTCTGGTCAACTCATGTCACGATGCAGTATAGGTAGGGTGCCATAACAGAAACTACGTATACAGCATTAAAATACCACGCAAACACAACGGTTTTTAATGTCAAATAGTGTCATTGTTTCGCATTATTTTTTTCTCGAAAATTTTTTTTTCTTTCTTGAAAATGAAAAGTCTAGATAGTATAAATACTACTTTTACTTTATTTTGTTTCTTTATTTTTCAAGATCTTTCAACTTTGTTGCTTCTTTTATAAACGGTAGTAAGGTATCGTGTGAAAATAAACATGGGTAAACAAATATTTATCGTCAGAGACGTTTACAATGGTATATATTCTCAACACACTATAATGGAAAGGCGGTAGTTTTACAGGTGCCGGTCAGTGCCATTCACGAAGTTCGTTCTGCCTACACGATTTTATCAGAAAAGGAACAGTAAATAGTACAATTCAAACAATGGATGATTGGACAGAAATGTATTCGGTCAGAAACGTCAGTAATCGTAAGATCCTGGTAGACACGTTAGGGTTGGTTAATGAGGTACTATTACCGATGTTACGAAGTTCAATGAAACGATCAGACAGTCAGAAAAACAAATATATTCATTATTTAGTAAAAAGAAGTAAAAATATGTTCAAGGAATATTGGTATTGAAAATAAAATAAATTTATAACTCATCGTTCATCAAATTATGTAAGTCATTAAAACAATGTAGAATTAACATATAAATGGGGTCGATGGACATCAACATCGGTACTTATGGAAGTAGAGATCCTTATTATTTATCTGGTTAGATTTATTACGTCCAATTTCGATTCTTCAAAGCCTCCTCCAAAATCTCGTTTATATCACTAGTGATCAGCTATAGACGCAACGGCTGTATGCTGCTAATATATCAAAGGCTATCTACACTGGATCTAACACTAAATTTGTGCTGAGAGGTGCAATAATGTGAGCTTCAAACAATCCTATTTTATCCGAAACGCTGTCTACATGACGGGTAAAATTATCCTCTGTGCACTGACAGTTGTCTACATGGCAGATTAATAAAATCTTCCCTCAAGGTAAGGGATGGTTATTTTTCTTCCATCATACTTTTTCTCAGAGAGCCTTAGCTTCGGTGATAATCATTTGTAAACAAACAGTTAAAAATACTGTTCATGCTTTGCGGCACTAACTATTTCGCCAGTGTCAGTCATGTAGACTTCATGCATCATATAAGTTCCTATAGGGCGAAAAGTGTTAATAATCTTGTCCTTCCTACCTTCAGATCCTATGTTGACAGTGTCTCCTATTTCAAACATGGTTTTTGGTCATGTGTATTTGTTCACATACATTCAGCAGACGACGTGTGTAGAAGTAGTTCCGGTTCACTTCCGGTGCACGCGCTATCTGTCATATCCTAGGGGTTGACAAAGAATCTTGAACATGATGGAAGTAATAGTTATCTTTTGTGTACTGTGAGTTGTCTACATGGCTGGTAGTTATCTTTTGCGTACTGTGAGTTGTCTACATGGCTGGTAGTTATCTTTTGTGTACTGTGAGTTGTCTACATGGCTGGTAGTTATCTTTTGTGTACTGTGAGTTGTCTACATGGCTGGTAGTTATCTTTTGTGTACTGTGAGTTGTCTACATGGCTGGTATTTATCTTTTGTGTACTGTGTGTTGTCTACATGGCTGGTAGTTATCTTTTGTGCACTGTGAGTTGTCTATATGGAGGATATAGTTATCTTTTGTGTACTGTGAGTTGTCTACATGGCGGATATATTTATCTTTCGTGTATTGTGAGTTGTCTACATGGCTGGTAGTTATCTTTTGTGTACTGTGAGTTGTCTACATGGCGGATATATTTATCTTGTGTGTATTGTGAGTTGTCTATATGGAGGATATAGTTATCTTTTGTGTACTGTGAGTTGTCTACATGGCGGATATATTTATCTTTTGTGTATTGTGAGTTGTCTACATGGCGGATATATTTATTTTTTGTGTAGTGTGAGTTGTCTACATGGCGGATATAGTTATCTTGTGTACTGTGAGTTGTCTACATGGCGATATATTTATCTTTTGTGCACTTTGAGTTGTCTACATGGCTGGTAGTTATCGTTTGTGTACTGTGAGTTGTCCACATGGCTGGTAGTTATCTTTTGTGTATTGTGAGTTGTCTACATGGCTGGTAGTTATCTTTTGTGTACTGTGAGTTGTCTACATGGCTGGTAGTTATCTTTTGGGTACTGTGTGTTGTCTACATGACTGGTAGTTATCTTTTGTGTATTGTGAGTTGTCTACGTGGCTGGTAGTTATCTTTTGTGTACTGTGAGTTGTCTACATGGCTGGTATTTATCTTTTGTGTACTGTGAGTTGTCTACATGGCTGGTAGTTATCTTTTGTGTACTGTGAGTTGTCTACATGGCGATATAGTTATCTTTTGTGTATTGTGTGTTGTCTACATGACGGATATATTTATGTTTTGTGTACTGTGAGTTGTCTACTTGGCGATATAGTTATCTGTGTGTTGTGTACATGGCTGGTAGTTATCTTGTGTACTGTGAGTTGTCTACATGGCTGGTAGTTATCTTTTGTGTATTGTGAGTTGTCTACATGGCTGGTAGTTATGTTTTGTGTATTGTGAGTTGTCTACATGGCGATATGGTTATGTTTTGTGTACTGTGAGTTGTCTACATGGCGGATATAGTTATGTTTTGTGTACTGTGAGTTGTCTACATGGCTGGTAGTTATCTTTTGTGTATTGTGAGTTGTCTACATGGCTGGTAGTTATGTTTTGTGTATTGTGAGTTGTCTACATGGCGATATGGTTATGTTTTGTGTACTGTGAGTTGTCTACATGGCGGATATAGTTATGTTTTGTGTACTGTGAGTTGTCTACATGGCGGATATATTTATCTTTTGTGTATTGTGAGTTGTCTACATGGCGGATATATTTATTTTTTGTGTAGTGTGAGTTGTCTACATGGCGGATATAGTTATCTTGTGTACTGTGAGTTGTCTACATGGCGATATATTTATCTTTTGTGCACTTTGAGTTGTCTACATGGCTGGTAGTTATCGTTTGTGTACTGTGAGTTGTCCACATGGCTGGTAGTTATCTTTTGTGTATTGTGAGTTGTCTACATGGCTGGTAGTTATCTTTTGTGTACTGTGAGTTGTCTACATGGCTGGTAGTTATCTTTTGGGTACTGTGTGTTGTCTACATGACTGGTAGTTATCTTTTGTGTATTGTGAGTTGTCTACGTGGCTGGTAGTTATCTTTTGTGTACTGTGAGTTGTCTACATGGCTGGTATTTATCTTTTGTGTACTGTGAGTTGTCTACATGGCTGGTAGTTATCTTTTGTGTACTGTGAGTTGTCTACATGGCGATATAGTTATCTTTTGTGTATTGAGTGTTGTCTACATGACGGATATATTTATGTTTTGTGTACTGTGAGTTGTCTACTTGGCGATATAGTTATCTTTTGTGTATTGTGTGTTGTCTACATGGCTGGTATTGTGTGTTGTCTACATGGCTGTTGTCTACATGGCTGGTAGTTATCTTTTGTGTATTGTGAGTTGTCTACATGGCTGGTAGTTATGTTTTGTGTATTGTGAGTTGTCTACATGGCGATATGGTTATGTTTTGTGTACTGTGAGTTGTCTACATGGCGGATATAGTTATGTTTTGTGTACTGTGAGTTGTCTACATGGCTGGTAGTTATCTTTTGTGTATTGTGAGTTGTCTACATGGCTGGTAGTTATGTTTTGTGTATTGTGAGTTGTCTACATGGCGATATGGTTATGTTTTGTGTACTGTGAGTTGTCTACATGGCGGATATAGTTATGTTTTGTGTACTGTGAGTTGTCTACATGGCGGATATATTTATCTTTTGTGTATTGTGAGTTGTCTACATGGCGGATATATTTATTTTTTGTGTAGTGTGAGTTGTCTACATGGCGGATATAGTTATCTTGTGTACTGTGAGTTGTCTACATGGCGATATATTTATCTTTTGTGCACTTTGAGTTGTCTACATGGCTGGTAGTTATCGTTTGTGTACTGTGAGTTGTCCACATGGCTGGTAGTTATCTTTTGTGTATTGTGAGTTGTCTACATGGCTGGTAGTTATCTTTTGTGTACTGTGAGTTGTCTACATGGCTGGTAGTTATCTTTTGGGTACTGTGTGTTGTCTACATGACTGGTAGTTATCTTTTGTGTATTGTGAATTGTCTACGTGGCTGGTAGTTATCTTTTGTGTACTGTGAGTTGTCTACATGGCTGGTATTTATCTTTTGTGTACTGTGAGTTGTCTACATGGCTGGTAGTTATCTTTTGTGTACTGTGAGTTGTCTACATGGCGATATATTTATGTTTTGTGTACTGTGAGTTGTCTACATGGCGGATATATTTATGTTTTGTGTACTGTGAGTTGTCTACATGGCTGGTAGTTATCTTTTGTGTACTGTGAGTTGTCTACATGGCGATATAGTTATCTTTTGTGTATTGTGTGTTGTCTACATGACGGATATATTTATGTTTTGTGTACTGTGAGTTGTCTACATGGCGATATAGTTATCTTTTGTGTATTGTGTGTTGTCTACATGGCTGGTAGTTATCTTGTGTACTGTGAGTTGTCTACATGGCTGGTAGTTATCTTTTGTGTATTGTGAGTTGTCTACATGGCTGGTAGTTATGTTTTGTGTATTGTGAGTTGTCTACATGGCGATATGGTTATGTTTTGTGTACTGTGAGTTGTCTACATGGCGGATATAGTTATGTTTTGTGTACTGTGAGTTGTCTACATGGCTGGTAGTTATCTTTTGTGTATTGTGAGTTTTCTACATGGCTGGTAGTTATGTTTTGTGTATTGTGAGTTGTCTACATGGCGATATGGTTATGTTTTGTGTACTGTGAGTTGTCTACATGGCGGATATAGTTATGTTTTGTGTACTGTGAGTTGTCTACATGGCGGATATATTTATGTTTTGTGTACTGTGAGTTGTCTACATGGCGGATATATTTATGTTTTGTGTACTGTGAGTTGTCTACATGGCGGATATATTTATGTTTTGTGTACTGTGAGTTGTCTACATGGCGATATAGTTATCTTTTGTGTATTGTGTGTTGTCTACATGGCGGATATAGTTATGTTTTGTGTACTGTGAGTTGTCTACATGGCGGATATATTTATGTTTTGTGTACTGTGAGTTGTCTACATGGCGGATATATTTATGTTTTGTGTACTGTGAGTTGTCTACATGGCGATATAGTTATCTTTTGTGTATTGTGTGTTGTCTACATGGCGGATATATTTATGTTTTGTGTACTGTGAGTTGTCTACATGGCGGATATATTTATGTTTTGTGTACTGTGAGTTGTCTACATGGCGATATAGTTATCTTTTGTGTATTGTGTGTTGTCTACATGGCGGATATAGTTATGATTTGTGTACTGTGAGTTGTCTACATGGCGATATAGTTATGTTTAGTGTATTGTGAGTTAGCAGGTAAAGATGAGGAGGTGCGGCAGCCCCATAATAAAATTAATTTCGTAATTTTCATTTATCGGGTTATTTTTTAGAACAACGGCAAGTACATGTATATATATTCTGAACCGTATCACTATTTGAATGAATTAAAACGTGGCAAGCAGGTTACGGCAAACCTGGGGATTTTAAGTGAGCAGCACTTTATCATAATTTAGAGCGGGACACAGAAGAGCCAAAGGCAGTTGAAGCTCTAACACTCTACATTAAGCACCTATCAGATAGATTTATTCCAATACTCATGAAACCATAAATACATTAACTTATAAATGGAAATCCATTTGTAGTTAAGATAGATGAAGTGATAGTATATCTCCCCATTAAAATTTAACTTGACATTAAATGTATACGTACTGACCACATACACGAGGTCACATGGCGATTAAACTACAATTAATTATAAATGGCTTTCGGACACGTGCGTTATCTACAACATGGATTTTGCTTTAATGATCTCATTGTAGAAGACACAATTAAGTGTACTTCTGCGACTCACAAGTCACACATTATCTCGGAGTATTGTATGAAATAGTAATTTTGTGGAATTCTTCTCTGTAGGACGTGCAGCATGACAGGATATACTTAATGGAAGACATTTTTAGTGACGATCAGAAAATTTGTGCGAATAAGATCGAAAAATGTCTTACCGCGCATTGTTAACATTCAAAAGACATACAAACGAATAGCAACTCTCTATACAAAAGAATTAGATAGTGTGACGATCAGAAAATTTGTGCGAATAAGATCGAAAAATGTCTTACCGCGCATCGTTAACATTCAAAAGACATACAAACGAATAGCAACTCTCTATACAAAAGAATAAGATATAGTAGAGTCAAATTATTCATTAAAACAGGTAATACACATGTTTCCCCCGAAGGATCGCCACCTTGTCGTGGTCGGCGGGCTTGTGTACCTCGGAGACCCCTTTGAGCTATGCCAGCAGGAGCTTCGTTCTCCTGGTAGGGCCACCCATGCTGGACAGGTCGGAGAGTAGAGGTCTGACGAAGAGCGGTCCACCAGTCCTCCAGGTTAGAGGGTTGGGCATAGGGCTAACAACCCTATCCCGGAAAAACAACTATGTTACGGAAACGGCAACGAAGATAATCAACACTACTGGGCGTGACGGAGTTTCAGAGTCATCGGAAGATACTTGTATGAATGACAGTGGTGAAAACCGAAAGGAAGCCACTGACAGGAAGATTGAAGTTATGAGCGCCAAATCTAAGACCAGAATAGGAATCTGGAACGTGAGAACCATGTATGAGATCGGCAAGCTAGCCCTGGTCATAGTGGAAATGAAAACTTACAATCTGCATGTCCTTGGAATCAGCGAGAGCCGATGGACAGGTTCAAGTAAGTACAAAACCAGTACAGGAGAGACAGTGCTATACTGTGGAAGGGAAGATAACCAACACCAAGAAGGAGTGGCCATCATCCTCAAAAACCGTCTCGAGAAATGTCTGATGGAATGGAAGCCAATTAACAGCAGAATCATGAAAGTGAGACTAAAAGGGAGACACATCAACACAACCATCATCCTGTGTTATGCACCAACAAATGACAGCAAGGATACCTTCTACGAGCAACTTCAGGCGGAACTGGAGAACACACCACGTCATGAGATGAAGATAGGGATGGATGATCTCAATACAAAGGATTGAAATGACAACAGGAGCTATGAAAGAGCCATGGGGAGAGAAGGTTGTGGCACAGGAATGACAATGGAGAAAGACTACTAGATATATGTACCACATATGACCTTGTCATTGGAGGGGCAATTTTTCCACACAAGGACATCCACAAGCTCACATGGTATTCCCCAAATGGAAGAGACAAGAACCAGATTGACCACATGATGATCAACGGTATGTGGAGGCGATCACTGCTGGACGTAAGAGTAAGAAGAGGAACTGACGTGGGAAGTGACCATCACCTCGTGCCTGCGGAGCTGCAACTGAAGCTGAGGAAGACCGAAACTAATCAGAAATGCAGACAACACTTTGACGTGGAGAAACTCCGGAACCCTAGAGTGAAGAATACCTTCACCTTACAGCTGAGGAACAGGTTCCAGATGCTGGCAGATGCTGAAGACCTGACATATCCAGACACTGTAGACATCAATGTTGAGTGGCGGCATTTCAAGACAGCATATGAACAGACCTGCAAATCCTGCCTTGGAACAAAGCAGCGGAAGAAGAAGGAGTGGATCACAGAAGGTACCTGGCAAGCCATCGAGAACAGAAGAACACTCAAGAAGAAAGTCTTGGGGGCCAAATCCGAGCGACTGAAGGAGAGATATGAGCTACAGTACAGGGAAGCAAACAGAGTAGTGAAGATGATGACAAGGTCGGACAAGAGAAATTATATGGAAGAACTTGCAAGCCTTGCAGAAGATGCAGCAAAGAGAGGAGAACAAGACAGAGTCTACAAGATCATAAAGCTGGTATGCGGCAAGTTCAGAGGAGGCACAAATGCACCAATCTTGGACAAACAGGGAAGACTGCTAACAACAGAAGCCGAACAGGAGGCAAGATGGACAGAACATTTTAGTGAAGTCTTGAACAGGCCACCTCCACCAACAGAAGCTAACATACAAGAGGCAGAGAATGACCTGGATGTCAACAGAGGACCCCCCACAAAAGAGGAGATAATAGCAGCTATCAAGACACTCAAGAACGGAAAATCCCCCGGGCAAGACAATCTAAGCGCAGAAGTATTTAAAGCTGATCCACAGCTAGCAACAGACCTACTGCAGCCTCTTTTCACAGCGATCTGGGAGGGAAAGACATTACCAGACGACTGGACAGAAGGAGTCATTGTAAAGATCCCAAAGAAAGGTGCGCGCAACAACTGCAACAACTGGCGTGGAATTACTTTACTATCGGTTCCAAGCAATATACTGGCCAAGATAATATCCAGCGATTAACATAGTTGACCAGAAACTGAGAAGAGAGCAGGCATTATTCCGGAAGGGAAAGGGATGTACAGACCAGATATTCGCCTTGCGTAACATCATTGAGCAGCGCACAGAATGACAGAGACGGCTATACCTCAACTTTGTAGACTTTGAGAAGGCATTTGACAGTGTGCATCGGATAAGTTTATGGCGCATCCTTCGAGCGTATGGGATACCACAGCAGATTGTTGACATCATCAAAAGCTTCTATAACAACTTCACATGCAGAGTAGGCAACAGTGAAGCCAACTTTGAAGTGAAGACTGGAGTTAGACAAGGCTGTGCATTGTCAGCAATGCTCTTCAACTTGACTACCGACTGGGTAATGAGACATAAATCTGAAGACCAGTCGAGAGGCATCAGATGGACCCTCCTCTCAACGCTGGAAGACCTAGATTTTGCTGATGATCTAGCTTTGGTCTCCCATACACATCAACACATGCAGAAGAAGACAACTCGACTCAGCACATATGTACAGCAAGTCGGCCTGAAGATCAGTCAGAAGAAGACCGAAGTAATGCTGCTGAATGTTACCAATCCTACACCAGTACAAGTGGATGGAACGGACTTGCCAACTACGGAAGAGTTCACATACCTGGGTAGTACTGTAAGGAATGACGGAGGAGCTCGTAGTGACATTAGGAACCGTCTTAACAAGGCCAGAAACACCTTCAGAATGCTCAACACTGTGTGGAAGTCCTCTCAATACAGTAACAAGACCAAACTGAGGATCTATCAGAGCTGCGTAATGTCCACTCTACTGTACGGCTCTGATTGCTGGAGGATGACAGAAACCGACATGAACAAGCTGTCGGTGTTCCACACTAAAAATCTCAGGAGCATTCTGAGAATCTTTTGGCCTAACACTATCTCAAACCAACAGCTGCTAGCCCGATGTAGTCAAGACAACATGGAAACTATCATCATGCGAAGGCGATGGAGATGGATAGGACATGTCATGAGGAAAGATCAGGACATCACCCGCACAGCCCTTCACTGGACACCAGAGGGGAAGCGCAAAAGAGGCAGACCAAGAAACAGCTGGCGCCGAACTGTAGAAACAGAGCTCAAGACTTGGGGTACCATCCAGAGGCTGACCCAGAACTGGCAGACGTGGCGACGTAGCCGCCCTACATGCCACACGGCATAACGGGCATGAGTGAGTGATACACATGTTTCGTCCTTTTAGGACTCATACGTGATGCGTCCATAGCAAATAAATAAATAAATAAATAAAAGTCAGCAAAACAAGCCAGACCAGAATCAGTCTGACACAGTGTTATAACAGTCAGCCCAGAGTCAGTCTGACACATAGTTATAAAAGTCCGGCCAGAATCAGTCTGACATAGTGTTATAACAGTCAGACTAGAATCAGTCTGACACAGTGTTATAACAGTCAGACCAGAATCAGTCTGACACAGTGTTATAAAAGTCCGGTCAGAATCAGTCTGACACAGTGTTTTAAAAGTCAGACCAATATCAGTTTGACACAGTGTTATAACAGTCAGACCAGAATCAGTCTGACATAGTGTTATAAAAGTCCGGCCAGAATCAGTCTGACATACTGTTATAAAAGTCAGACCAGAGTCAGTCTAACACAGTGTTATAACAGTCAGGCCAGAATCAGTCTGACACAGTGTTATAAAAGTCAGACCAGAATCAGTCTGAACACAGTGTTATAACAGTCAGACCAGAATCAGTCTGACACAGTGTTATAAAAGTCCTGCCAGAATCAGTCTGACACAGTATTATAACAGTCAGACCAGAATCAGTCTGACACAGTGTTATAAAAGTCAGACCAGAATCAGTCTGACACAGTGTTATAAAAGTCCTGCCAGAATCAGTCTGACACAGTATTATAAAGGTCAGACCAGAATCAGTCTGACACAGTATTATAAAAGTCAGACCAGAATCAGTCTGACACAGTGTTATAAAAGTCCTGCCAGAATCAGTCTGACACAGTGTTATAAAAGTCAGACCAGAAACAGTCTGACACATAGTTATAAAAGTCAGGTCAGAGTCAGTTTGACACAGTGTTATAAAAGTCCGATTATTATACTCGATAACGCACTATAAAAGTCATATTATTGCCCCCTGTCTCGTTATCATAAGCCGAGTAATTTATCATCTGTACAGCAAACAATTCTTGTGTTAGAAATCAATACCACGACGAAAGATAACAGCCACTCTATTTCGACCGATTAATTATTATTTTAAAGTTTTTCCAAAAGAATTCTGAATTGAATACTTTTAAAAAAACGAATGACATCTGATGGTGTTTATTGAAAAGACATGTACCGGTTCTATGTACGGGATGTAAGACAATTTTATTATTTTATAAGGTCTAGTAAATCATATCCATTTGCAGTTTCGTCATAATCTGATGTACAAACACGAACTACTTTAAACGTGATTCGCTGGAGAACTTTCATAAGGATGACGTCATCGGCATACATACTGACCCTGACGATCGATTATGTATTTGCGTAATAAGAAATACTATTTCAAATCAACTCAATTTTGTATGGTTCGTTAAGTTATTTATTAAACGAATGTTGTCCGTGTGTGTCATCAATATGCTTTCTCTTTTGTAATTAAACAAACTTGGCCCTTTTTTTTTCTCTCTCTCTCTCTGTGAATTTGATTATGTCTCAGTGGATATCGGCGGAGATAAGTTAAATACATTGTGTATGTGTTTGGATGTAAGGGTCTAAAGTTTGGTACAAACTCAATTACAATGAAGCGTTTCTGATATGGACGTTTAAATATCACGTTCGTTACCTGAAAGGCTAAGATTGCACTGTTTAATGACGAACTTCTCTGCTGGGGTGGAAAATGTCAAATATGTTTAGGGAGTGGTTCTATCGCCCCCAAAACGGCCTGGTTCTTGGATAAAACAACCTAACCCGTGTTGGAACACCCGTAAGCCCAACACCAGACATTCTGGCAAACGAAAGGACTTGTAAGTGTTGAGAGCTTCGTTGGTACCACATTGATTAGTAGTGTTAAGAATGTGTTATTTGGCCCTTGTTATTTGATACAATGCAGTTTCCGGCAAAACAGGTCGTTCTCTTTTCAGTTTTTTGAAAAAAAAGTCAGCAGGAAAAAACATCGACATGCCAACAGAATCTTACTTCAATCTCAAAATCGAATTTACGGGTTAAACCATGAACGAGAGGAAGTTGTATTTTTCCAAGTTTACTATCATCTAACACTGTTTTGCACGATGGATTTTGAAATAACGTTTACAAAATTGACGATAACGTATCGACATGTTCTAAAAATTTTATTTGAACTTAAAATTAGCGAAATGATGGGTTGAATATATACCATTCGCATATTCAATATTGTTACCAGCTTCACGAGAAGACCGGCAATTAGAGTTAAAAAGAAAACCTTCAAACAATATGTCCTTCGTCCGTGGTGGTTTTAGTGAGGCCATTTTATATTACTCATGTATGTATCACGTGTTTGCTGGTGAAAGGATAACATATATAGATGATCATTGTAAATTTAATCAGAAAGTACAAAAACAACTAGAAAATATCGTCATGTCAATAACATTCTAATTCAAACCAAAATACGATTAAATAAAATGCAAAATATGAATAATGGAAAGATTTAAACTGGGATTTTATCTAAAAACAAAATAAGAACATTTTTTCCGGAAGTATAACGTCTTCTGGATCAGCTACCACAACATGGTACTTCCTGTCGGCCGTTATTTTGTGTCCTTTACTATGTCTTTGTATTTTGTGCGAAGTGAAAACGGTGAATATTTTTCTCTGTTTATGTTGTCTGCAAATGTGAAAATAACCCGTTTGGAAGTCTTGATCAATCACAGAAATACGACATTGCTATCGTTTGTAATAGGTTTACGGATAATGACGAATAATGACGGATGGTGATCAATATGATTAAACCAAAGTAGGCGAATATTTCGCACCGAGTAAATTTGATAGATATAACGATGACCCTCTTTAAACACATATAGCACTTGTCCAGCAGATAATATTTTCACTTAAAAAAAGATGTTTTATTATCGAGGCATGCGTAAAATGATATACACACGCACCTGACGTCTTTCTAAAATTATCAGATATTTGAAAATAATTATGGGTCTAGTGCACCAACCTATCCATAATTTTTATATTTCTTACCATCATTTTGGATGTTTCTGTCCACTCCTAGGCCTTAGCATCACTAATGAAATAGATGTATATGGTGCAGTTAATTAATTGTTTGGCACTGGTATATCAAACTTGGTATTAAAAGGTGGTGTTCACATGTGCGTCTGCCATTCGAAATATGCCTTAAGGTAGAGCGGACCAGAGAACTAGGCCCAGCGTATATAGATGGTATAGTATTTGTTACTACATATTACTTAATTTATCTATATCATATCGAAAATAGTTATTAGAAAACACCAAAATCGATAACACAATATTTAGTCAATTAGTGTATGCTACCATTCAAGATCAGTTGAAATTCCTCATTCCCATTTTCAGCAGTTCTTGTCTTGTCAATTAAATTACAAAAGAAAAGATTGTTCATCCCCTTTGATATCAAGTGAAGATCTTTTAAAAGTTATTTACGACCTGGTAATAAAATGCTATAGTCACCATGACCTACTTCTCGTGTATATTGGTAGATACTTAGTATTTTGAAATCAATTTTGTTTATTTTTTATGTTCTGTGACGTTTAAAATCGATCAAGAACGGTTACAAAAAATCAGAAAGTTTTGTCAATTGTTTATCATATGGAAGCTAGGCTCCTTTTTCAGCACCCTTCACATCACTGGTATCGCGGCCATAGTTTATGCCCTGTCATGCTTATCTGCGAAAACTGTCAGGGGGTCATAATTTATATTCGTTCATTACCACGTGACTTGCAAGTAAAGAACAAGAATTGATTATGTACCATGGTGATATATGGGTGGGACATGTGTTGTATGAAGTAGTGGCAGCAAATGTTAGACAAGTATTTGTAGAGCCTATATACTTACTTGTACAAATATTTACTTTGAACCAACAAACGACGATATAAGACTTAAATTGTCTCTGTATTTAATGGTCTTGAATTATAGGACTAGTGCAAGTCCCAATTGAGATTTTGACATTTCCTTCCATCATTTTAGCTTTCCCAATGTCACCTCTAAGATTTGAAACATTAGGTCCTTAACATCATCGACGAGTCGTAGAAGGTGGAAACAGCGGTATCATGTACTTTATTTCATAATTTGGGACTATTTGTAATTCACTTGTATATGTCTGAGTATGTGTCTGTGTATGTGTCTGTGTATGAGTATGTGTCTGTGTATGTCTCTGTGTCTGTGTATGTGTACATGTCTCTGTCTGTGTAAGTGTATGTGTATGGTATGTGTATGTGTCTGTGTCTGTGTCTGTATGTCTCTGTGTCTGTGTATGTGTATTTGTCTGTGTCTGTGTATGGTATGTGTATGGTATGTGTCTGTGTATGTGATGGGTATGGTATGTGTCTGTGTATACATATGTGTCTGTGTATGTGTCTGTGTTAGGTATATGTCTGTGTATGTGTCTGTGTCTGTGTATGTGTCTGTGTATGTGTCTGTGTATGTGTATGTCTCTGTGTCTGTGTATGTGATGGGTATGGTATGTGTCTGTGTATACATATGTGTCTGTGTATGTGTCTGTGTTAGGTATATGTCTGTGTCTGTGTATGTGTCTGTGTATGTGTCTGTGTATGTGTCTGTGTCTATGGTATGTTTCTGTGTATGTGTCTGTGTATGTGTCTGTGTATGGTATGTGTCTGTGTATGGTATGTGTATGTGTCTGTGTATGTGTCTGTGTCTGTATGTGTCTGTGTATGTGTCTGTGTATGTCTCTGTGTCTTTGTATGTGTCTGTGTATGTGTCTGTGTATGTGTCTGTGTATGTCTCTGTGTCTGTGTATGTGTCTGTGTATGTGTATGTCTCTGTGTCTGTGTATGTGTCTGTGTATGTGTCTGTGTCTGTGTATGTGTCTGTGTATGTGTATGTCTCTGTGTCTGTGTATGTCTCTGTGTCTGTGTATGTGTCTGTGTCTATGGTATGTTTCTGTGTATGTCTCTGTGTCTGTATGTGTCTGTGTCTATGGTATGTTTCTGTGTATGTCTCTGTGTCTGTGTATGTGTCTGTGTCTATGGTATGTTTCTGTGTATGTCTCTGTGTCTGTGTATGTGTATGTGTATGTGTCTGTGTATGTGTCTGTGTCTATGGTATGTTTCTGTGTATGTGTCTGTGTATGGTATGTGTATGTGTCTGTGTATGTGTCTGTGTCTCTGTATGTGTCTGTGTATGGTATGTGTATGTGTCGGTGTATGTGTATGTGTCTGATATGTGTATGTGTATGTCTGATATGTGTATGTGTATGTATCTGTGTCTGATATGTGTATGTGTATGTGTCTGATATGTGAATATGTATGTGTATGTGTCTGTGTATGTATATGATATGTGTCTGTGTCTGTGTATGTGTATGTGTCTGTGTACATGTCTGTGTCTATGTATAGAATGTGTATGTGTATGTGTCTGTGTATGTGTATGTGTCTGTGTCTGATGTGTGTATGTGTATGTGTCTGATATGTGTATGTGTATGTGTCTGTGTTTGATATGTGTATGTGTCTGTGTATGTATATGATAAGTGTATGTGTCTGTGTCTGTGTCTGTGTATGTGTATGTGTCTGTGTCTGATATGTGTATATGTCTGTGTCTATGTATGGAATGTGTATGTGTATGTGTCTGTGTATGTGTCTGTGTCTGATATGTGTATGTGTATGTGTCTGATATGTGTATGTGTATGTATCTGTGTCTGATATGTGTATGTGTCTGTGTATGTATATGATATGTGTATGTGTCTGTGTATGTGTATGTGTATGTGTCTGTGTCTGTGTCTGATTTGTGTATGTATATGTGTCTGTGTCTGTGTTTGTGTATGTATATGATATGTGTATGTGTCTGTGTATGTGTATGTGTTTGTAGCTTTAGGCCATTGAACAGTGTCGGTTACCGTTAGTAACCAATGCTACATCTTTTGTATAATAAATCGCTTGATGTCGGTCAAATGTTTATCAGCATTTTATCAATGACCTAAGAATGTTACAACTCTTGACCCACTAACCCGCTTTAGTAGTATTAGATAAAAGTGTTGACATAGAAAGCTTGGCGGATTACAAGTGGAAATTTTTAGGAAGCTACAGTGTAATAAACCATTAGTACAAGCTGAGAGTCCGTCCACACGTACGGTCTCAAGCGAAACACTCTTTAAGCTGGTTGTCAAGAAACAACATTCCTGGTTCCTAAACAAACGGGATGGTTTGTCGACCATGTTTACACTTAAATCTTAAAGGAGCGTTTCAACCTTCTCCAGAAAACAACAATGTCAACAGTATCACAAAGAGAAGATAGCTTAACATAAGGCTCTAGACATCTTAATCCCGTCCCATTTCGCTAGTTAGTCCCGTCAATCGGCCAAGCTACAGTAAGAATCATTAGCATTCTGCGCCAAACGTTCGCCAGAGCAGCAATTCTACAGGGCTATGGAAGAATCCTAAATCTAGGTGAATTTTAGGATAAAAATATAATAAAATGAATTATCTACTCAAAAACCCAGGTAAAGAGTACTTTGAGAATGAGACCATGTGTTCCAGAATAGTAAGTATTTTCTGATTCATCAACGACTCCCGCCAGGTAAATGTTTGTCAAGCGTAATAAGTTATGTCACGTTCCCAAATGAACATAAAGTAAACCTTAACGAATAAACAAGCAAACTAAAGAACATCAAACACGTCCAGCTTCATATCACACAAAGAATTAGAAGATGAGATCATTATGACGGCTGTAAACCTTATTCTACAATCATTATTAACCTGCATCTTTCAAATCCCTGTGCTGTGAGTTTAATACAGACCTACAGCTTACTGTTGTACAATTCTATACATTGTTATACATATATGTATTTCACGAAGATTTCATATTGTATAGAACATCTTATTCAATAGATTGTGAATGTAAGTTTGTAGAATGCGACGCAAAAACAAGAGAAATTCGATTCACGTCTACAGTGGATTTAAGTCTGTTTTCTTCAATGTGATATTGAAATATGTCTCGACAAAATTATTCTTAACACTCAATAGCGATAAAATGGGTAGGATGTGAGCACAAGAGAAAATTGATACGGGGATAAGAAGAATATGACCAAGTGCTCCGGAAAGGAAAGCGTCTTTCGCTACTTGAAGGATGTTCGCCGTAAATGTAGGTCAGAACAATTAAAGTAATATCACACTATTATGTATAACCAAATAGCGACGGAACTGTCTGGCATAATAACGGGCATTCAAACTCTCTAAATTGCTTACGTTTACAGACAAAGCGTTCAATAAATCCATGATGTTCTACAAACGCTTTTGAGAAGAATTAATCGTGCTTGAGGAAACACCCTTCGTAGTTTCCGGTTTTCAGAAAAACAAACTAGGCAGGCTTGCTTTAGCATTACCATAATTTACATTGTCGGTTAATGATTGCCTAGTTCATGATATTGACAATGCCGGAAACTCCTTTCCATACCATGTGTCTTTTATGCTCCATGCCCTTCGTGAAGAAGTTTTTCAATAACGCTGCACGTGCGAGTATATAGGCGACCTTCGTAGAGACTTGGCCCGATTGTGTTCAGTTCAGTATTCTCCAACATTACATTACATTCCTTAATAGTATATTCACAAACTTTGATAAAGTCTATTTTTTCGATTTTGAATTATTTTTACATATATACTAATTGCATCAGTTAGATGTATAGAAAACATGAATGGGACATTGACAAAGATGTATATGATATTGTAAAATAGTATACACGTGTATTTATATCTAATAATGTGAAGGACTATTTTACATAAACCCGACTCGATTTTATCAGATCTGCACCATCACGTCAGAATAGGAAACTAGATGTACAAACCTGTATACATTCTACTTCCCCGCAACAACCATGTAACATACCAACGACCAAAGATGACAAAATTCTACCTAAGCCCATTTTTCTTGGAGATCCAGGACAACAACAAAATCCGCACACCAACACGAAGTAGGACAACTGAGACTCTGAATAAAACGTTACTGTAACATTGATATCAGCGAACTGAAGGATCGTTTGGAGACTGGTATAGTTAATGTACCCAGCATTTCATCTTAACACATTTAGAGTGACATTGTGATAACTGTTTATTTTGATGTTGTGATTGAATTTTGTAAACAGATTTAATAAGGACTACACACTATCAGTATCTAATACCAGTGGTGTTGATGAAACAAACTTCTTTACTCATATCGAAATGAAAATACATAATTACAAATGAAACAGAACTTGATCTCCAAAGTTAAAGAAAACCAATCCTAATAATTGTGACAGATAAGTTTTCTGTGAAAGCCGGATCACCACTTGAAATTTGTAACGATTACAATGCAGACAGCAACTCTCTGTGGTTTGTCTGTCGTTTCTAAGCGGTAATATCCGGTACACATGAACGTGCAACTTTTCTACTTCCTTGACGTAAAATTCAATTAATTATTGACAAAAAACTTATCACAGTAAATTTTGTTGAGTCAGTAGAGAGTTAAGTACCTAACGAACCTGTTGAAATACCAGACAGACATTCCACGGGAGATAATAACTTCAGTCAAATCGAATCTGGCTTTCGTGATTCTTCAACAAAGTTTTTTTGATAATCGTCACAAGTACTTATAAATCTTCTGTCGAATAAGATGTAGCCCGTACGAACTACCTTTTGAAGAAATGTCCAACTGATAACTGTTTTAAGAAATGTTTTTACAGATATTTATAAAAACTAAAAGTTTAAAGGATTTTACGATACAAATGCAATGAAGGAAAAGACTTCCACGTAATCTATTCTTACTAATGATAAATACACATAACACTTAATATGGGCACTGGCAATTATATACAATCATTTTTCATGGACAGAGAAGTAATAAAGAGGACTATTATCACTACCATGACACTATTATGTACGAATTACTCATGCCTCTAAAACCTTGTATACCAATAAAAACGATGTTTCGTTCGAAAATATTTTCGCATTAGAGACATTTTTCAATCAACGCCAGAACTTCCGGTATTTTATCAGCAGTTATCGTTTAGTAACCACGCACAAACGACATTTTGTTACATCCCTTTATAAAAAAGTATGACACTTTAAATGATTTATAAAATTGAGAAGTAAGTGCAGTATATGCTCCATAGAACTGTAGCTGTATCACAAATCACAAAATAATTCGAGGTTTTTCTCGTAAATACAATTCCATGTCTTACATTTGGAGAAAAGTATGGTCCGTGTCATAACATTTGTAGGACTGTACGGTAGACAACATAACATCTGTAGGACTGTACGGTAGACAACATAACATCTGTAGGACTGTACGGTAGACAACATAACATCTGTAGGACTGTACGGTAGACAACATAACATTTGTAGGACTGTACGGTAGACAACATAACATCTGTAGGACTGTACGCTAGACAACATAACATCTGTAGGACTGTACGGTAGACAACATAACATCTGTAGGACTGTACGGTAGACAACATAACATTTGTAGGACTGTACGCTAGACAACATAACATCTGTAGGACTGTACGGTAGACAACATAACATTTGTAGGACTGTACGCTAGACAACATAACATCTGTAGGACTGTACGGTAGACAACATAACATTTGTAGGACTGTACGGTAGACTGTACGGTAGACAACATAACATTTGTAGGACTGTACGGTAGACAACATAACATTTGTAGGACTGTACGCTAGACAACATAACATTTGTAGGACTGTACGCTAGACAACATAACATTTGTAGGACTGTACGCTAGACAACATAACATCTGTAGGACTGTACGGTAGACAACATAACATTTGTAGGACTGTACGCTAGACAACATAACATTTGTAGGACTGTACGCTAGACAACATAACATCTGTAGGACTGTACGGTAGACAACATAACATTTGTAGGACTGTACGGTAGACAACATAACATTTGTAGGACTGTACGCTAGACAACATAACATTTGTAGGACTGTACGCTAGACAACATAACATTTGTAGGACTGTACGCTAGACAATATAACATCTGTAGGACTGTACGGTAGACAACATCTGTAGGACTGTACGGTAGACAACATAACATTTGTAGGACTGTACGCTAGACAATATAACATCTGTAGGACTGTACGGTAGACAACATAACATTTGTAGGACTGTACGGTAGACAACATAACATTTGTAGGACTGTACGCTAGACAACATAACATTTGTAGGACTGTACGCTAGACAACATAACATCTGTAGGACTGTACGGTAGACAACATAACATTTGTAGGACTGTACGCTAGACAACATAACATCTGTAGGACTGTACGGTAGACAACATAACATTTGTAGGACTGTACGCTAGACAATATAACATCTGTAGGACTGTACGGTAGACAACATAACATTTGTAGGACTGTACGGTAGACAACATAACATTTGTAGGACTGTACGCTAGACAACATAACATATGTAGGACTGTACGCTAGACAACATAACATATGTAGGATTGTACGATAGACAACATAACATTTGTAGGACTGTACGCTAGACAACATAACATATGTAGGACTGTACGGTAGACAACATATCATTTGTAGGACTGTACGACAACATAACATTTGTAGGACTGTACGACAACATAACATTTATAGGACTGTATACTTGACAACATATCATTTGTAGGACTGTACGACAACATAACATTTGTAGGACTGTACGACAACATAACATTTATAGGACTGTATACTTGACAACATAACATTTGTAGGACTGTACGCTAGACAACATAACATTGATAGGACTGTAAGGTAGACAACATAACATTTATAGGACTGTTCGCTAGAAAACATGACATTTGTAGGACTGTACGCTAGACAACATAACATTTATAGGACTGTACGACAACATAACATATGTAGGATTGTACGCTAGACAGCATAACATTTATAGGACTGTACGCTAGACAACATAACATTTTAGGACTGTACGCTAGACAACATAACATTTTTAGGACTGTACGCTAGACAACATAACATTTACAGGACTGTACGCTAGACAACAAAACTTTTGTAAGAAATTCGAATGTCTTTTGAAGAAACGAATTAGGGTTCTATTTTACTTGTAAGGAAATGGATTGTTTTGTATGAAAATGAATATGACTCTCGTCCTATGTCGTATCAAATTGATTTAACTCGTCTTATACGATACTAACCTAAAAAACTGTATCCATGTAGTCAGCATGACATGGTCACTCAAGCCGGATCCTCCGTATATCTTCTATACACGGCATTACTATTTTTTATTTTTCGTACAGAAATATTATTTATTCATAAATGTAAACTACATTTCCGCTGAAAAGCATGAGTTATGCAAACATCTACAGATACACATACCTGATATGAACCAGTTATCTGTAAGCTACCATCTCAGTATATTAGCGACACTGATTTTTACATGTTTTATATTAAAAAAACACATCTATATCACAGACATATGCAAATCGCTGCCAGCATGTATATGATAACCGTTGATAAAATTCCATTTTATTGATTCTCTAATTAACTCGGAGTGCGGTTACCTTCCTGACAGATAACTCGTTCGGGCTATCATCACAGCTGTGACGAACAGTCGTTCCGTGGGTCTTGAAGAAGCATTCCTGTAGGGTCAAAAATTAACATTGGTGTAGGAAAAATAGTCCAAGGCCAAGCGTGTAAGGGAGTGTGTTTCGGGCAGCAGATTTCTGTATATAGTTTGTAGGCCCTATCTGACACATCGTTTATTTGGAAGCTAAAGCTATGAGTAAATTAAGGAGTCATTTGCCTCACAACCGTCCTTAAATAACCACATTGTCGACAGGACGTCAGAAGTCATAAAACTATCTTATAATAACATTAAAGTGTAGATCTTAACTTGGACTTTCTGTTTGTTCTTCAATGATTTCAATAAAAAATAAATCACGAGAAATTTAGATAATTCCATTACTAGGTACCTAATAAGGTTATATTCTAATTAAATTAACACTAAAATGTTTTAATCAAATTATATTATGTAAATTATGTTAGTATAAGATAAAAAAAATGCAATTTTGCATCTAATTCGTCTTTCAAATATCTCTGATAATATTTTGGTCGCACTTTTGCCCCCTCCACAGCAGATGCTGCATTGTCTTCGATTCCAGCAACAGTTGGCACAATTTTGTCAATAGAACGGCACAACAATTCTGGGTTTCTAACTAAGTATACAACGAATCATGATATCGCCGAAAGTCCTGTCGACATTCGTCTGATGAAACGTCACACACTTATTTTCCAACCGGTTGTACTACAAATCTATTCAGTATATAGTTTCCAACTTGAATAAAGAAGATTATTTCGTGAAATCTTCATCGTGTTATCCGTTCTCGCTAGTTCTGGGACAACCAACCCTATTTCATACAACTTGTTGATTTTTGTTCCTTGAACCATCAATACAATATCTCTGAATTGATTGTTGTGGTCTTAAATATAAATTTAAACTTCATTTGGTTTGGAAGAAAACTGCGAAAGCCTAGAAATGTCAAATTTCGCAGGAAAAAATATAAAATCGCGTTATTACGACTTTTGAAAGGCGTTATTACGCTATTATTCGCGTAATAACGCGACTTCATATTTATTACCTTCAAAATTTTACCATTCTAAGCTTTCGTAGAAACAGCATTATTCTTATTATTGTTCAATAATCCCTAGCGCTTGACTAGTAGTTTGGTATCTATCACGAGTGCGAAGTCAACTTAAAGATATTCTGATGTGAATCATGCAGGTAAAATACACTTTTCATTTGTTACTCTATATTACGTTTACCTTTGTGAAGGACTGGTCTATTGTGTGTTCTGTTTTCATTGTTTCAAGTCAGGAAAAAGTGTACTAGTTTTAATGGCGGTGAAAAAAAGTAGCATTTGCAATTTCATACTTCTCTATATTTACTGGTAAAAACGTAATTAAATTAAGTTTATCGACAGTATATGCTCTCTACACAAGACTCAACACAACTCTGAGATCACTATTTTTTGCTGATAAAGGCGGATCTCATCTAATTCTATTTCGATAATCCCAATCTTTAATTTCTTCGACTTCAAAATTTAGGCCTTTAGCATCACTGACGAGTACTTGAAGGGCGAAAAAACTGCCTCTACAGAATGTGCTATTTACTTGTGTTTCTTTTGAACAGTCTTTCGGAGGAGTGTTTGAAGTTATGACGACAACAAGGACAATGCCCTCCTTCCAGGTTTCAACTTGGAACATTTTCTGTGGGAGGGTCTTCCTTGTTTCCTTGTCTTTTTGGACTTTAACATATCAAATCATATCATTAACTTCAATACATTACAAACTTACAAACGTATGAAGGGGAGTAACTCTTTGACAACACGCTACCAAAAAGGCCTTAAAACCGATCAAGAGGCACATTAGGCCTGTATCATTCACATGACCTCCCGTCTGGTCACATGTCCTTAAGTAGTCTTTGGGAGTGATATTATCTAAAAATGAAAGAATAAATAAATAAAGAAGGAAGATATATAGACGTTAAATTAATTTAAGCTTGGGGAGGAATATTTTTTTTAGTTTTATGCTAGTACAAGTCGATCAGCAAACAGATGATCATGACAGTTCGCAATTTGGTTTTCTTTAGTCATACCCCCCATACCCCCCCCCCCCCCCCCCCCCACACACACACACACCCAAATCCACCCACACAACACACCCACTGTACTTTTTCAGAGTCTCCGTGTTAACCTCTCTTTTGTTCAAATTTTGCCATAATTTCATTGAATTTGAGAATAAGTTTCTGTTAAAATGTCGACATTATTCGGATACACGTGTACTACGGTTTTAACTGTAGTTTCACGTATAACTACTTTGATATACAAAGTCGCGTTTGGAGAAAATCTTATTGAACTACGTTTAAAATATGCATTTCAATATATTTCTTTAAAATCAACTCAGAAACAAGAACTATTTGCAAACAGCATCGCGCCCCCATTTTTGAACGATTCTAATGCGAATACTGACAAATTTCCAAAATTGCATTCTGCGACAAAATGTTACATATGACTGAAAAAAAAAGACTTAACAACTTGATTGCATGGCTGCATTAGGTTTTCAAATTTATCTGCAAAATATGATACCATTGATTCCAATAAATGTTATCAGTAAATGAATTCATGCAAGCAAATGATACCGACCATCATTGCATTGATGTCATCAGGGACTTAGAATCCGTGATGTCATTAATTCAAATTATTGATCTCAGTAATTTCGGATATCTATACGTATTTATTATTAATATCGTGTATTCGAGTCAGTAGATTTCGAGATATCATAATTAATACAAAACGATGACCCACTCAGAATTTGATTTCTCCACCAATGTTTGAGGTTCGTTATATCTGACGAGAAACGTTTACAAGCGCCGTGTCGCAGATTCGCCGATGCATAGGCTGAGACCCCTTAGGATTCTGTCAGATATACATTATTTTATTACAATTCATTAAATATCGTAACTGTACAAAATGTAGACTTATTTAATCTAGTTTTAAATTCTTAAGTTATAATCAATGACTTCGATCTTAACCAAGTCCATTGTGGCTTAGCTTACCGTGTGTGATGCTTGCAGAACGGCGGGTATATTTATAAGGGGTACTGTTTTTGTACACACCGCACACACGCATTCCTGGCATATCTGTTATTTGTCTGTAACTTGCATTTACCTATAGCGAAAACAATTGCAATTACTTTTCATACACAAATTTTATGCTTCAACTGGGAAATCGGTATGTGAACGAGTTTATAAGATAAGTCATGTTTGAAAATTTTCGGAGTTTTGCAGGCCTTCCATAGTTCGCCGGTGTGACCCCAAATTTTGGCTCAACATCCCGACATATAAGGCATGGCTGTGGCAGGTTTGACTAGTCGACTGGTGTGGACTTGTGTAAAGTTGGGATGCCGAAGGCGAACTAAACCTATCTTGATAGCATCTGTTTACTTATGTAATCAACGCCAGAGATACAGTAGTCTTCTCACGTCTCAACACGATTTAGTCGTACGTCCAATCAACCTGCAGTCTCGACAGAAACAAGGTATCCGATCAATTGTGCGAAAGGTGCGTATAACTAAATGCCGAACTGTCAAAACTTTGCTGGCAATTACGTTTTCATTTGTTACACCGGGCCCATTACATTCAATGATATCATTTTACTTATGACGTTCACCTGGTCAAAAGCATCCCGACAAGGAGGTTTTGAACCGTGGCGCTCCGTTGTCCGTCCATTCATCCGGTCAAGTCAGGAAATGTGGGCGTTAGCCAAGTGCTTACACATGTGAATTCATTCTCAGATTTCCACTAGATTTAGCCTCATGTTATCACCCATGGGGCAGCATAGAGTTGGTACATTAAATTTATAGATGAAACCTAATAAATATGAACAATGTATATAAATTGACAAAATATTGATGTATGAATATATACCATTATTGGCTCCTATTAGATAGAACATATTTGTAGTCAGCATTGTTAGCTTAGCCATTACATAGACCTGAAACGTAGGCCTAAATAGTATCCTAATTGATCAAAATTATGTAGTTGTATGTGGAATAATAGGAAAAGGCAAAAATATTGATTTAATAAAGGAATTAGATTTTACTTGTTAAATAATTAATGGTATAGTCAGCCAAAGTTTTAGTAGTTTGAAAGATAGACACCAGTGTAATGGACATCTCACCATTTGCTTTACATATATATAGCCAAAAAAGTCCAGTTTTTTGAATGGGGTAAATTCTGAACAATAGTTAATAAAAGTACCACAAGTGGGAACACAATATGCCCTTCACAACAACGTAAATGTAATGATATTGAGTGTAGTCAGTAACCTCTATATAAAGGGAAATATCCCATTGCAACTACATGTGTGCAGTTATCTTTAAGGATGCTATTTCATATTCCAATGTGAATCTCAGGAATGTTTTACTTGGCACTCAGCTTTAGTTACATGGTATAACTCTATAAATACACATTTATGTGAGGAACCCATATGATATCTTTGCTTCTGGTATCATTATGCTAAAGTGGAATGGAATATAATAAAGAATTGAACATGTTTTGCATATTTATACGATGCCTATATTTGGATATAAGAGGGGGCATTACTCTGAAAGTACAAGGTCACAAGAAAAACCCATTATAAGTGTCAAATCCCTTTGCTTCTTTTATCACCATAACAAATTTGAAAAGAATTAAACAGAGAATTTAAAAGTTCTTGCCTTTTCTACACCGAACAAACATTAAACAATAAAAGGGGCATAACTCCAGAAAATTCTGTGACACAAACACTTTCAAGCTATTTAGGTATAGAATATTTGGAACAAGTTTCATGAAATCAGTATATGGTATAAAGGTAAGAGAGTGCTATTATGGAAAGTTAACAGATGGACAGTACAGGGTGCACCATAATAAGACCAGTCATTGATGGGAATATAAAATTGAGTCGTATAAATTTGCTAACATAATAGTACTATTCACACTGTGACCAAAGATATAGATTAATCTATTTTGAGTTAGTCATATTTTTTACTGTTCTGTGTGTTCTTTCAGATGTCGTCTGATGGCTGTGCTGAGGATGTATTGTTAGGGATAGGCAACCCTCTTCTGGATATTACAGTTGAGGCCGACCAGGGTCTGCTAAACAAGTACAAATTGCTAGCCAACAATGCCATTATCGCTGAACCACAACACATGCCCCTCTTCGATGACCTAGTAAAAAATTATAAGCCAATTTATTTAGCTGGGGGTGCAACACAAAATACCATTCGTGTGGCACAGTGGTTACTGCAGGTGCCTAATGCCACAACTTTTTTTGGAGGAGTAGGTGATGATGTATTTAAGGATATTTTAGCAAAGAAAGCTGAAGAGGTTGGTGTGAGTGTTCAGTATGAAGTTCATTCGGAGAAAGCAACTGGTAAATGTGCAGCAGTGATCACCGGAGAAGACAGATCCCTCATAACCGACCTGGGAGCAGCCGAGTTATTTACTGCAGATTTTCTCAAAGAGAAAGACAATTGGAAATTAGTGGAGAAAGCACAAATGTACTACATTGGAGGATTCATAGTTCCAGTCAGTTCAGAAGCTGTTTTGGCTGTAGCTAAACATGCAGCTGAAAATGGGAAAACGGTTGTAATGAATCTTCATGCTACTTTCCTATGTAAATACTTTGCTGACCCAGAACTGAACTTGATGCAATATGTTGATGTACTGTTTGGTAATTCTGATGAAGCTGCAGAATTTGCCAAGTGTCAAGGATTTGAATCTTCCGACTTGAAAGACATTGCAAAGTTAACAGCAAATCTACCCAAAGTAAACAAAAACAAACAGCGTACAATTATATTTACTCAGGGAAAGGAGGCAACTGTAACCTACCATAATGGGGAGGTAACTGTGTTTCCGGTTGTACCTGCAGAACGTAGCCTTATTAAAGACACTAATGGTTGTGGCGATGCATTTGTGGGAGGGTTTCTATCCCAATTAGTTATGAACAAACCTCTGGAGGAATGCATGCGATGTGGTGCGTATGCTGCTAAAGTTGTAATTCAGCATTTTGGTTGTAATTATCCTGCAAAACCAGATTTCCATTAATTACTATTTTTATAAGAGATTATGCTAAGTGCAGTGTTGTGTATGTGACTACATGTATACCTCATTTACTTGAATTATCTGACTTTATAAAGTATCATTAGTGTCTCAATTTAATATTTAGTATTTCAATTTTTTTTTTCCTTAATTTTAATTAATTACTACCACATTGATTAAACTAAAATATTACTAAAACTAATCTCCCAATTTCCCTCTTATATATATATAACATATATATGCACATGTTTTTGCCTTTTATTTATATTTCCCATGTTTTATAAGATAGACTTGTAGAGTACAACATACTCAACATTGGCAGCTGTAATTATTGTAAAATTCCTCATTAAAGTTTTGGATTTTCAGTTTCTCGTGATTGGATGGAATTGAGTGAAACCAGTTTTTTTCAAATGATTTGGGACAAAGCCTTATCACTTCATTACAAAAAGGAAATTTTTGATAGTAAATTGCAAATTTTAGGAATTCGACCCAAATATGAAACAATTTCAGGTGGGAATGGGACCCATTATTGGCACCAAAACTAAGGTTTTAGAACAACAAGTAGATTGTGAAGCTTCTAAGGATTCTTTATATTGTACAGAGGTTTATAGTAAAGAGCACATAGTGAGGTGACAGTTTATCATTAGTCATGGTCTAAAGGAAGCTTGCTTTTTTTGCATCTTTGATACACTATTTTTATACCCTGCTCAGGAGTGATCACGGACAAGGACACACTCATTAATACTCATTATTTTGATATATTTTCATACTTCAGTATGGTTTGTAAAATACTAGTCACAACCTCTTGACTCCAAGGTAATTTCTGTTTAGTTCAGGATTAATGGAATCTCTAGATCAAAAGGCTAGCAACAATTCATTGAACATGTCTGATTTATAATGGGCATTTTTGTTATTTTAATACTCGGCTTAGCTGAATTTGGTAGCGGAATTCAATTATATTGTAGTTGTAGCTGTATATCATAAAGATTTCAAGCTTGTTACATTTATTTAAATAAATTAAACAATTCTGACTGAAACATTGTTTGTTACTACATATACATTCAGCTGATTTTTTAACTTCAATATTTTTTTTTTGTTCCATGCATGTTGCGGTTAAACATTGACTCATTCCTATCTTCATGCAATGAGAACAGGCATTGCGATACTCACACTACTGAACTGCTGAATACATGTCACTAACATGAAAGGAGGAATTCTTCATTTTCATGAAAACACATTGAAGCTATTCAAGAAAAAAAACATCCACTTGACCCCAGGACTCCAGTCACTGTTATCCATGGTAGGGTTTCCAGTCTATTACTTTAAATCTAATTTGATGGTACTTTTAAACGGAATCAAAGTCCTGGAGTGGGAAAGATGTTTACTGGAATAACTCGCCTAACTAACCTGTTGTCAGTGTGAAAACACCCCATAACATAGTGTATTTTGTTTTGTTTTGTAACTTCACGGTATCATAGGCATTCGGAAGTCACCAAAGAAGCAGATGAAAGTGAGAATATTGTCAGTGAACACTTTGTGTCAATCTAATAAAGTGTAATTTTCAAAAGTGATAGAAAAAATATCAAAATCATCTTATAAACAAAATCTTACATTCATTTTTTTCTTACATGGGGGTCATGAGACTTGTCACAAATTTTTAGGTCACTGGAGACAAAGTCCCATGATGACCTATTGCAATACCCTTCAGGGAACTCCAGCTTTTCTCCACAAATAACCATAGCTGTTAAAAAGACGTAAAACAACGATAAACATTAACTTTGGTTCAAACAGGAAATATAAATAAACTTGCTGACTAGATTTATATCACTATATAGGTTTAATACCAAAACAAAGAAAGATTTCACAGAAGTGAAAGTGTTGCCCATTTGACTGTTAGCTTAGATCTACAGTGTCAATTAAGACAGGTGTACGTATCAATTAAAGAAATATCCAGTGGTGGCCATATTTCACATTCCACTGAGTTAAAATCAAACTTAAACAGGAAAGTGATGCTATACTATTTCACATCCCACTAAGTTAAACAGGAAAGTGATGCTTTACTAGAGTGTTTGGAAGATCAAGGTATCTTAGTTCTATGTTGAATGTTTAAAAACACTTAAGGTAACAAAGGGTGCAGCTTTCATCATCGGACATATATTCTGTGAAAAATGAGAGAAATATCTAATTCAGTTGAAAAAGATTATGCAGAAAAGAACCAAGTTATCAGTTTTAGTTTGATGTGCTAAAGGAACATTGTTCTGTTCTCCCAGTCAACACCTGACACTTGCACTTGCTAAACAATATCACCTTCTCCCTACCACAAACAACACCTGGGACCTTGATCTTTTTTCTCTCTACCTGCTCTTGCTAGGCATCTGGAATGTCTTGACATTACCTTTAACTGTTTAAAGGAAGTCTATTCTCTATTTGAGTGTGGTGCTGTAAGTCAAGTGTATTTACCAGGGTGTACTATAGATATTTTATTTTTGTGGATTTTTTATTTTTGAGATCCATCTCTCTTGGTTCTGTTCCATAAATATTTCCATTGTAACTTTTTAAGATTTAAAACGACTGACTGATAAAACATTTTCACAACAATTCCTGTTCATTGTCCTTGATGAGAGTACTGTGTAGAGGCAGTCAGGTCTGGCTGAGGTAATGATTGTATGGTAAGAATGCAGGGAAATACCAAGGACAAATGATATAATGCCATGTGTTACAGACTAACGCTACTGATAGATGACTTCACCAGTCTAACTGAACACTACTGGAAAGAGTTATGCTTACATTGCAGTTTCTACCAATATAATGGCTGTCTGTGGTTTAAAATATCCTACAAAGTGGATATGCAACATATCTAAAGCTGTGGAGAAGCGAAATAAAAGTAAATGACTAACCTACAACAGACTTGTATTCAAGAAACATTGTACACCTTAACAATGTGTACAGATTAAGCTGACAAAACATCCCACCACAAGGGCACTAGGCCTTATAAACATTAAAACAGCACAGAACTATATACACCTTTCTATGCAAGAGGCCCAATGGTCCTGTATCACACATTTGTTATGTAGCATTTTTTAAGACTAGCCCAATATACAGAAATCATTTGAAGATAGTAACTGATGGTTATCACCACATAAATAACAATCTATGATTAACAATATGAGCAATTTCTTACAAAAAGTGAAAACGTTTTGCACTCAATGACCCTTTATGGCCTTGCTCCTGAATCCTCTTGTTGGTGGTGAGCTCTTTGTTGAGAGTAGAAACTGTTTCTTACCTCTAGCTGATGATATTTATGATATCTCATCAGCATTCCCTGAAGAAAAGTTGAAACTAATTGTTTTTATAAACAGTATTCAGTTCAAGACTAAAGCTGTCTTTCATATTTACAGGAAATTCCAGAGGAATCCGTACCTACCATACTTTGGTGGATTCATTTCCTTTTTTCCTTTTTCAATCAGTCCCACATTCAAATGTGCATGACTAGGGACTATGGGGAAACCCTCATGAAATTTGATAATCTTCTCAAGAAATACTTAAAACAAACCACTGTAAATGTACATACATTATGTATTTTGTGGTAACCTAATTTTTGTCTTTATCCCACTGAAAGTATTTTATGGTGCTAAAAGTCACTTCAGGAAAATTTTCATGTATGAAAATTACCACTGATTTGCAATTTCTTCATTGCATGAAAAGAACATAAAGTGATCAATTTTCATGTGCTAAAATTTGATTGCAATGTATTAAGTATGTTTGCAGTATACATGGCAAAATTCAAGATGGCCATGTGTAAGCCATTTTGTCAGACCGGTCCGAAAATAGACCATGCACACTACGAGACAATTTGGAATCAACAAATGAAATATGAGAATAATCCGTCCACAACTTTTCAAGAAATAGTGAAAAACAAGAATTGTGCAAGTACAGGTAAACAGACCACAGACGAAGGGTAATTTGAATATCCCACCATCTGATGACAGTGGGAAAAAAACTAACAAAACATCATCAATCTTTCACAGATAAATTTAATTGAGCAATAACCGTTTAAATTGAACTGTTTATTGGTTATAAATACAGATCTAATAAATACATAACCTCACTTTAATCTGAATTAAGGACTGTAATGAACAATTACAACTTTATCCTATGTGTGTAATACTGGGACTTGGCCAGAATACTCAACCAAAGGTTCATCACTTTATTACATATATATACACCAATGGTTGGGAATATGTGCCAAGTCCCCTGTGGTGTGTAAGGCAACACACATAAAGAAAAATAAAAAGTCTTGAGGAAATACCAGACAACAGTTCAGCATACTTTATCATAGTACACGGTACAGTTCACTAAAGCATCACAGGGCTCTCGATCTGCCAGATTTGGGGCCGATATTAAGCCCCATTCCCAATCCAAAATAGTATCTTTTTTCCCAATTTAGACCCGAAGTTTTCCCAATTCAAAGGGCCCCGGGCCCAGGCCCCAGTCCCAAAATGGGGTGTGAGAGCCCTGCATCATGTGTAGGTCAAATTTAGCATCTGCAGCTTGTAACCTATAGACCAACATAAGGGGTGCTTCAATGATATATATATAAATAAGCATATTCTGATGACGGATTGTATCGTTTCATTTGCATGAAGTCATTCAAGCATGGACTCATTTCTAAAACAACGTACATTTAGAGGTGTAATTCAGGTTATTTTTTCTCTGCAAATCTGATCTATTCAGTTTTTTAATGTATGGTGATTTGAAAATTGCATAAAACAATCCTCATCCTGTACAGTTAGACATTTGGGTCATCTCTGTTTTTATATTGGTCACCAACTTAGTTGTGTGGTCTAGAAAATAATGAAAGGGTTGCCATAGTAAGAAGCACTTCAAGAATATATAATGTAGAAAATTCTCCACTAACAGTAAGTACAGAGATTGTCCCACTATCATAATGTCTCTCCATTGCTGCATACATTGTATCTGATAACAAACTGAAGACAATAGACATTGGTAACATAGCATTTTGAGGACTGACTATAGTTTATACACTTTCTAGCACAGGCTTTATCTACATAGAGATGATGTCAGACCAGGATACAGTTAAAGTATTATTAAATACTTTCTCACTAGCAGTGTTCTTTAAATATAAATACTGTACATATACATCACTGGTCATAAAAATAAAATATTAGAGAGACACCATGCGGCAACAATACAAGATGGCGGGCAGAGGTGAAAACCACCAAGATACTGTAAGAACTCTTAAAACTATCAATTTTCATCACATTAAAATTTTGTGGTTTTCCAGAAAAACAATTTTTCTTTGACATTTGACTTCATGAATAAATAGCAATCCACTGTATTTGTATTCCTAACTGTTATTATTTCGCTGTTACATGTATGTGAATTAGTTGATAAAGATTACCCATGAAATCAATAAAAATGAAATTCCCATGGAAATTGAATATTTTACGGAACACATCGAAAAATAAGGACAACATGTGTTACTGTTTGTTTACATAAAACATATGTTAAAGCAGGAGAAAGGTTTTAGAGAGAGACCTAATATCTTGTGCTTTGCTCCTGATAAATAACATTTACTGTCTTGTGTCTGAAAAAAAAATTGTCAGTAGTATCAATAAGGGAGGTAATTTAAAGTATTGCAATATCATATTACTGTGGTTAGGTGCTGTAACAAAGGCAATAAAGAGAGATATTATCACATATAAGACATCATTCTAATTTCTTTGGAGCACCATAGATATCACCCAGTAGCTCAGAAAACTGCCTCTGATCTGTTGGTAGTGTTATATATAGTACAGTCCATCGACTCCGTGTCCTGTCTCATCATACTATGATTTCATCATAAAATATGTAACATGATTCTAATACACAAAATGGCAACAGTAACTAAGCTGAAACTGTTTTTGAGATATACTATTGCATTCATTTTAATCATAATCACATTTATATATTATTATCATCATTTACATTCTTAACGACCAATCAACACATGTTTTATATAATAAATGTGTTTGACAAAAAACCAGAAGCTAGTAAAGTTAACGAAAATTCTGGAGGTAGAATCTAATCATGAAACCATGTCCTGATCTAAGTAGTTGAAAGACATTTATCCAATACCTATCTGAAGGTGAAAAAAAAAGAAAAAAAAAAGAAAAAATAGAAAAATGTTGCAGTTGATATTATGCTAAAAAAATAATGATAAAGCTCAAAAGCACTCCGTTCATTATGAGATGAACATTTTTTCAGTTCTTGTAATTAGAGATAAAATCAGTACCTGCAGGTATTACAAGTACAGCCATTTAAAAAAAGAATGTAATAGCACAAAGGTATTACTATACTGATATTCAAGAGAATATTGGCAATAATTTATCACCTTATGTTTCCCTATATGTATTTCTAATGCTTTGTAATGTTACAACCATTTCTTAAGAGTCTGTAATGATGCACTGAAAGTTTGGAGGAGCGGGTGTGATGTCCGACTCCTCATCAGTAGAGACCCAGCCTCTGCTTCAAATCCTTCCTCCTGTAGTTTCCTACACACAACCTTGACTGAGAGATAGTCACATGATTCACTATGAGTGTCCTGATTGGCCAGAATATAGTCTGTGATTGCTGGATATACGTGGGTAAGCACAACTTTATTGACTAGATCATTGCGCACAATTAGGTCAAGGAGTTCATCGTCTGCCACAACCTGGAAAATGATTAAGAATACTTGTCGACTGAAATATGAAGAGTTAATGTACGGTGATTTTTATCTTTAACTTTTAACTTTAATAAAATATCTGGCCACAAAAAGCTTTCCTTACTTAAAATTGTGCATAGAGAATTTTTTTTATTTAAGCTTTTCCATAATTTACTTCATGCTGTTCTCTGTTAGTTAAATTTTCTTGAATTAAGAAAGATTCATGAAACTGGGGTCTGATGGAAAACCCAGTTGGTTGTGTGTTACCCATAAAAGCTGGAGTCAATTGGCCAAACATTTCTCGAAACAAAGACAAAATATAAACATGAAAAATATAAAACTAATACCTGAGGCTGTGATGCAAGGTGTTGAATGGCCGAATCCATTAGGTTCTCATATCCACCAATCAGAACACATCTTACTGCTTCCATGTGATTTGACGTAGAAACCAGACTACCGTAAATATGCTGTATAGACTGAAAGTAGGTGTACAGTGGCAGATTGTTAGTGTTTTCTGTAGGGTATGGTATTTCTATAGTGATAAAAACACTTTAACTTATGTAAACTATTTTGTAATTTTGTAAGACAACATTTTTTTTTATAAAGCCATGAAGCAAAAATGATGTATTTCCCAAGAAACTGATGATTCTTTTCTCTGTTTATTACTTACTAAGTTATACCACAGTTATTTCTACAATATCAAAATGAAATGATTTAATGAGATCTTACTGAATTGAATCAGTTTAAAGCCAATTTAAAGCAGAGAAGTTACTATGAGTGACTTTACCAATACATACCTCCTCGCTGAGTGGACATATGGACAGGACTTCCTTCAGACAGGGACATACAAGCTTACAATTAGTCTGGTCACTCTTCTGGACCATCATATCAATGACTTTTACCCAGGGGTTCTCCGAAGCCACCCTTCAAAAAACAATTATGTTTCGCTTTCACATATAAACCAAAAATCTTTCTACAATAAAACCTATAAAGATTTGTGGATGTTTAGAAAACAATTAATAAACAAGTTATCCCAGAGGAATCTTGGCACCAACCATTTTTTAATCTCTGTATGCTCTTTGAACATTTGAACACTCCTTTGCAGAAATAGCAATGATAATCATTACCTGCCAAATTCAATCCTATATCCTGTACAGTATGGTAGCCCAGTCCTATACCCTGTACAATATGGTAGCCCAGTCCTATACCCTGTACAATATGGTACCACAGTCCTATACCCTGTACAATATGGTAGCCCAGTCCTATACCCTGTACAATATGGTACCACAGTCCTATACCCTGTACAATATGGTAGCCCAGTCCTATACCCTGTACAATATGGTAGCCCAGTCCTATACCCTGTACAATATGGTACCACAGTCCTATACCCTGTACAATATGGTACCACAGTCCTATACCCTGTACAATATGGTAGCCCAGTCCTATACCCTGTACAATATGGTAGCCCAGTCCTATACCCTGTACAGTATGGTAGCCCAGTCCTATACCCTGTACAGTATGGTAGCCCAGTCCTATACCCTGTACAATATGGTAGCCCAGTCCTATACCCTGTACAATATGGTACCACAGTCCTATACCCTGTACAATATGGTAGCCCAGTCCTATACCCTGTACAATATGGTAGCCCAGTCCTATACCCTGTACAATATGGTACCACAGTCCTATACCCTGTACAATATGGTACCACAGTCCTATACCCTGTACAATATGGTAGCCCAGTCCTAATCCCTGTACAATATGGTAGCCCAGTCCTATACCCTGTACAGTATGGTAGCCCAGTCCTATACCCTGTACAGTATGGTAGCCCAGTCCTATACCCTGTACAATATGGTAGCCCAGTCCTATACCCTGTACAATATGGTAGCCCAGTCCTATACCCTGTACAATATGGTACCACAGTCCTATACCCTGCACAATATGGTACCACAGTCCTATACCCTGTACAATATGCTAGCCCAGTCCTATACCCTGTACAATATGGTACCACAGTACTATACCCTGTACAATATGGTACCACAGTCCTATACCCTGTACAATATGCTAGCCCAGTCCTATACCCTGTACAATATGGTAGCCTAGTCCTATACCCTGTACAATATGGTAGCCCAGTCCTATACCCTGTACAATATGGTACCACAGTCCTATACCCTGTACAATATGGTAGCCCAGTCCTATACCCTGTACAATATGGTAGCCCAGTCCTATACCCTGTACAATATGGTACCACAGTCCTATACCCTGTACAATATGGTACCACAGTCCTATACCCTGTACAATATGCTAGCCCAGTCCTATACCCTGTACAATATGCTAGCCCAGTCCTATACCCTGTACAGTATGGTAGCCCAGTCCTATACCCTGTACAGTATGGTAGCCCAGTCCTATACCCTGTACAATATGGTAGCCCAGTCCTATACCCTGTACAATATGGTACCACAGTCCTATACCCTGTACAATATGGTAGCCCAGTCCTATACCCTGTACAATATGGTACCACAGTCCTATACCCTGTACAATATGCTAGCCCAGTCCTATACCCTGTACAATATGGTAGCCCAGTCCTATACCCTGTACAATATGGTACCACAGTCCTATACCCTGTACAATATGGTACCACAGTCCTATACCCTGTACAATATGGTACCACAGTCCTATACCCTGTACAATATGGTAGCCCAGTCCTATACCCTGTACAATATGGTACCACAGTCCTATACCCGGTACAATATGGTACCACAGTCCTATACCCTGTACAATATGGTAGCCCAGTCCTATACCCTGTACAATATGGTAGCCCAGTCCTATACCCTGTACAATATGGTACCACAGTCCTATACCCTGTACAATATGGTACCACAGTCCTATACCCTGTACAATATGGTAGCCCAGTCCTATACCCTGTACAATATGCTAGCCCAGTCCTATACCCTGTACAATATGGTAGCCCAGTCCTATACCCTGTACAATATGGTACCACAGTCCTATACCCTGTACAATATGGTACCACAGTCCTATACCCTGTACAATATGGTACCACAGTCCTATACCCTGTACAATATGGTAGCCCAGTCCTATACCCTGTACAATATGGTAGCCCAGTCCTATACCCTGTACAGTATGGTAGCCCAGTCCTATACCCTGTACAGTATGGTAGCCCAGTCCTATACCCTGTACAATATGGTAGCCCAGTCCTATACCCTGTACAATATGGTAGCCCAGTCCTATACCCTGTACAATATGGTACCACAGTCCTATACCCTGTACAATATGGTACCACAGTCCTATACCCTGTACAATATGCTAGCCCAGTCCTATACCCTGTACAGTATGGTACCACAGTCCTATACCCTGTACAATATGGTACCACAGTCCTATACCCTGTACAATATGCTAGCCCAGTCCTATACCCTGTACAATATGCTAGCCCAGTCCTATACCCTGTACAATATGCTAGCCCAGTCCTATACCCTGTACAGTATGGTAGCCCAGTCCTATACCCTGTACAGTATGGTAGCCCAGTCCTATACCCTGTACAATATGGTAGCCCAGTCCTATACCCTGTACAATATGGTACCACAGTCCTATACCCTGTACAATATGGTAGCCCAGTCCTATACCCTGTACAATATGGTACCACAGTCCTATACCCTGTACAATATGCTAGCCCAGTCCTATACCCTGTACAATATGGTAGCCCAGTCCTATACCCTGTACAATATGGTACCACAGTCCTATACCCTGTACAATATGGTACCACAGTCCTATACCCTGTACAATATGGTACCACAGTCCTATACCCTGTACAATATGGTAGCCCAGTCCTATACCCTGTACAATATGGTACCACAGTCCTATACCCGGTACAATATGGTACCACAGTCCTATACCCTGTACAATATGGTAGCCCAGTCCTATACCCTGTACAATATGGTAGCCCAGTCCTATACCCTGTACAATATGGTACCACAGTCCTATACCCTGTACAATATGGTACCACAGTCCTATACCCTGTACAATATGGTAGCCCAGTCCTATACCCTGTACAATATGGTACCACCGTCCTATACCCTGTACAATATGGTAGCCCAGTCCTATACCCTGTACAGTATGCTAGCCCAGTCCTCTATCCTGTACAATATGGTAGGATGGTTTGATACAAAGTAAAATAAGCTTACATTAATTATGTTAAATAAATTTTCTAAGCAACATAGACCTCGATAGCAATGAACAGATGTTTCATTTTAACAACTGAAAGTCTTCCCTCCAAAAACCAGTGTTTTGACAGGAAGAATGCAAAAAACCAGAAAATAATTAGGAAAAAACTGTATATGCACTCCCTTGTGCTTGACATTGTATGAAGTTTTAAACAAGTTTGTCATCCCTAATTCAATTAAGTGATTATCTGGAAAACAAATTGAAACACTGACATGTCAGAAAGGACCTGGCTTTGTGTCTGGCCTTCAATGGTAAATTTAACCATTCTAGTTACATTGTCAGTATAAACATGAAAAAAACCAGTGACCACTGGTGTTATTTTGACAAACTTTGCTTTCTGTATCTTTGATGCAAGTCCATAAAAGTGGTGATACGGTAAATGTCTATATAGCAAGTGATCTTCACAGTCTTCACAGCTGACCTTTTGACCTCTAACTCAATCCCATCCTTTATATTTTCTAATGATAGTAGACTGCATATAATATATGATGATTAAAGTCTGCTTTTAGTAACAGTGAGATTCGTAGCTAATCTTTCGATCCTAAACCCAATTCCACTCTGTATGACCTCATAAGTTAACATTGTATAAAGTTTCAACCAAATCCATCAATCATTTCTGAAGTTATCATATGAAATCCAAACTTTGACAAAAAATATCTATTTTCAGCAACAGTGACCTTGTAGTTGACCTTTTGACCCCAAATTCAATCCCACTCTGTATTATCTCATAATCTAAAATAAGATGAAGTTTCATTTCAATCTATCCAACTCTTCTCAAGTTATTGTCTGGAAACGTAACATCCAGACAGACTGACAGATTAAGGGGTGAATAGATGAACAGACAAGAGGCAAACACTTAAGTCCCCTAAGGTTTCATCAGCCAGCGACTAATAAGATAGCATGGTCCTATATTTAGTACAATATGGTAGCACAGTCCTATACCCTGTACAATATGGTAGCACAGACCTATACCCAATAAGATAAGGTAGCAAGGCCCTATACAAAGTAAAATGTGGTACATTTTTAGAATGGTCCTATCATTTGTGTGTTACCATCATAACCTCTATTTTCTTACATGCAATCATGTAACTTTATTCCCAGGCTTTGATGTATGGACTACATGTATAGCAGAGCAGAATTTTGAACTAAAACTTTATTTTCAGTGAATATTGATTGTCACCTAGCATGATATTATCCTTGTGAGCCCAGAACACCATTTCCAAAATTTCCAAAATTTATATAAAGAATACAAAAAATATGGAGGATTCCCAAAAAATATGGAGTTGGCTGAAAATGGTGTTCCTTATATGATTCAAGTAATTTTAACGATTTCTGCTTTAGCGTTATAATGACTTTCATTCGGAGGTGGAGCGAAAAATTAAAAAAAGTGTGATCATAGACAAAACATACCTGGAGTTTGATGCCGTCAGTGGTGGCCAGAGGTGGAGAAGTTTATATAAAGCTTGTGTCTGTTCAAATGTTGTTGTCATTGACAAAAGACGTGTAAAGAGCGAAAACCTGGCCTGGTCTGTATTGATATCAGCCTCCTGAACCTGTAAACGATCGACTAATCTATTACAGCCATTACACAAGATCAGCCCAAGTGACACTGATAGTGAATAGTACAAAGACATTGAAAGAGTCCTTTGGCTTTAATACTTTAAACATGATTAAGAGAGAGTAGGAATATTAATGTTACAAAGAGTCAGTAGTGTATTTCTGTAGCTTAATCACTAAAATTTGATCCTGGCATAAATTGTTGAAAAGGAATAAATTTTACAGGGTGTTCATACCGTGATGGCTTGCCAGGCTTTGTTGATCACAGCCTCAGACCTGTACAGGACTAGTAATACCATGTCTTCAGCTGACAGGTTAAAACTCTGAAAATAAAATTATCTTTGTTAACATGATATCAATAATAGTTTGAGGATATTTCCATTTGGTACTTCTACTGCAAAGTTTCAGGTTCACCTAATGTCAGCACACTGACAGTGATTGATTTCACAGGTAGATATCGATACATATGCTACTTTTTCAAAAAGAATTAGTTTTTTATCTGTGCTGAACAAATTAATGCTGACATATTTTATCCTTTAAAATTGATTATTTACCTTTTCTAAAATGTGCAGGATGTCAAGACGGGGTTTCACTGCTACCATATCATCAGAACAAAATGGCCTCACCAAGGTCATCACATCCTCTGTTGTCACACAGTGTCCCCTACAATACAGCAAGATACACAATCTGACCATCATATCTTATACCTTCTCAAAGGTTATCATCCTACATCAGACAACATAACATATAAATGATATAAAACAAAGATGGTATCCAGAAAGTCTATTGTTATACCAGGCAACAATCATATATATAGCTCTTTTTTTCTAGGTGGAAATTTAGGGGTATTTGAGACACATAGTGACAGCCAACAATATCAAATGAACAGAGAATCTGGCAGTGGTGCCACAGAATAATTTCTATCAATGCAAGTAAGTTTCAAGAGTAATGAAATATCTTTGCAACTGATGCATCTGATCCTTTGTGTCATTTTTTGTGTTTTTATACATAAAGTTTCTTTGAACTTTAAATTAAGCTATCAAATGTCCATCAACAAGCCCAGTAGCATGCAAGCATTCTAATGTCTAGGAATTTCAATGTAAATCAATATTGTTAATCTCGAATTGCTGACGACTAAATGTCATGACCATTTATGCAATACAATAAATCTACAGACCACCATCGAAGTATACTACTCTCAGACCCTTGGATACACTGAATCAGAGGAACTTGTTTAAATGTATATAATCCCACTGACTTTTCAATTGAGTCAGGGTCATTCAATCGTAAACACAATATAACTTTCATTGCTGAATTCCAAAGGGCGACTAACCAAATAATGTCTTCAAACCTCAAGGTAGACATTTCAAGATTTTAACACATTTGACCCACATGACCTTGAAAAAAAAGGGTCAAGGTCATTCATTTAAACAAACTTTCCTTCATTCTAACCTACTACTAATAAACTACAATGACCATCATATTAGAAGATGTCACCAATGTGTAATTTAGAGTCCTGTTCATATGAGAAGACATCACTGAAGTGTAATTCAGAGCTACCTATCCTTTCTGATCATGTGATCATCCTATCAAAAGGCATTATTAATGTGTAATTCAGAGTTACCTACCCTTTTTGCTCGTGTGAGAAGACATTGTTTACTATTCTCTGAAAAGAGGTCAGACTTTCCTCCACACAATCTGGACTGGAGCTTTCATCACTATAAATACATTTAAAACTTTACCATTGCCTTTTCATATATTGAATGAAATGAATCAGCTGTTCTTCTACTACAATTACATAGAAAACACATTTTACAAGTAGAGTAGTGTTTTTACATTAATAGTAAGGCTGCATTCAATTGATCGAGCAAGACCAAAATTTTGTCAGCTTTATCATATTTTTTTCTTTTTTCCTTGTTCTCCAGTGAAGTTAAAATTGTGAATATCAAACAGATGTAAAAGTTTACATTTCTATAAAAAAAATTATATTAATTCTAAAGATAAATATGTCCTGCATTCATTAGTTGTATTTACCTGAGTTGAGAAATGATCATGTTGAGCGACTGCTGGATTGCTGTTAAAGATTTCCATGATAGTGTGGGAAATGTCAGCAACAGATTGTCAATTTCTTCTACACCTAAACCTTCACAAGTCATCTTTATAAAGATTTCTTCTATCTGTAATTATATCAAATGAAATATATATTGTTTTAATCTTTTTATTAAAATTGTAAAAATCTAATCTTGTTATCAACATGATATGGGGTACAAATTAATAACATGTTATTAATGATTAAAATTTTCTTTGAGATTTTGACAAATAAGAATTGATGAAGATTTTCTGCGTGAACTTTTCCGTTCTCAATCACATTAAGAATAATAAATTTGTGTTTCACTAATGTGTATATTTTTTGTTAAATCTTTCTGGATATTCTGAATATGACAAGCCTCTTTTAGAATCAATGCTAAATAAAATTTATTTAGAATGAAATATTTTTGTCATATTATCACATCTTGATTGTTGATATTATCAGTCTACTGATAAATACCTGCTGGAATATTTACTACAGGAAAAATGACTGACACTATTTTAGTAAATACTTCAGGACTTGCAGTTTGTTAGACATGTAATGCTCCATCATTATATTAACACAGTAAATGTGAAATATTCACATTTACATCTACAGCCTTATAGCAAAATTAAGTACATACTGCAAAATCATATATTTTTGAGATGCTCAAATTTCATAGTTTTCCAAAGATATTCATTTTATTTGGCAGTTGACTTTGTGGATAAATCTGTACCAACAAACTCAATGAAAATATATTCTCCACAAAAATTAATGATTTCACAGTAAACTAAACAAGATGGATACTAGAGTTACCTACCTTGCTAGTCTGTCCCTTGCTCATGTCTAGTTCTAAAATGTACTGATGGAGGTTGTCAGCCTCAGAGTCTGCTAGGTTCTGTACTGTTGGGTGCTGAATCACTGTCAGATGTGACTGGTAATTCTTTAATACCGACGCTGCCTCTTCCCAATTCATCTGGTCACTTAATAGGAAATAAATATCATCTTTAACCAAAATCCTAAAAAATATGTTTCTTGTTTCTATACTTTCATTTGACAACAACAGAATATCTGCACTTCAATGTCCTGATACCTAACTGTCAGAAACAATGCTATCTACTAATATCTACATACCCAAGATCTTCCTGTTTCTTCTTCTTATTTCCTTGTTGACGAGCAAGTTTAAGACAGCGATTCAATATCTGCTGTCTGCTTTCAAACCCAACCTGTATAACACCACCAATTAATCATTAAAATAACACTGTCGAACATGGACACTGGATGCTATGTTGACCTCAAGGTCGTGTTTGTGCTTATTGTTGATAAATAATTTTTCGTGATAAAATCATCATTGATAAGTTATAAACAGAAATTAATATTCTGTCCATGTCTACACCAGAATCACCATTTGTTTCCAGATTTCTAAACTATTAAACTACATGTTTTTTTACCTGAAAATGTTAAAGTACATATATACCTCTATGTGTTTCATAGACATACCAGTTACATAAACCACAGATCAAAGATTGATTATCTACTCATGAATAATGAAAAAAAACACTGTTGAATTGCCTGATACAAGATGTCTCTGTATGGTTATAAACACTAATAGACTCATTTTGTAAAAAAATTCTAGCTTTGAAGATGATCTTTTTGTTACCATTTCTCTTGACTGTGGAACAAAGACAACAGAATCCACAAATTGCACCAGATCCTGAGGTAGGAGTTTCTGAAGAGTCTCCTGACAGCTCTCATATCGATGTACCCAGCCCAACTGTTAACACAAGAATATAACCATATAAGTTCAGCATCAGCATTGATATCAGAAATGAAATTCAAACCAGTGGGATGAAGTAGTTTAGGAAATCATAGGTTTTTTTCTTTAATATTTCATTGTCAGAGGTTGAATCTCCTTATTTTCATCTGTATCTTGTTCCTAGAGATAACTTGATTTCACAGCAATTTTCCCCTTTTCAACTTCAGATCAAAAATCGAAAATGTATTCCAAAATGAATCCCATACAAGAGGCCAAATGGCTTAACAGTCACCTGAGTTACAATGCTTCTTGTAACATGTCGTAGAAATAATGTTGTTAATAAAGCCAGATAACTAGAACTACATTGTACAAGTATAACATTAACCGACGTCCCTTGCTAAGGCTTTCAACTAAGTATGAATTAAAAGAAATTACACCCAAAAATGTAATTTTCCTATATAAAGTCTTCCATTCATGAACAGTATTTAATAGATTCTGCCATATCTGTTGTATTGAAAAGATCTTTGAAATTGGAGCCAATCTGATCCCTTTCGATTTGTCCACCAGCCACTAAGGGTCAGCCAGGATCATTATGTTCATATGTTGATACTGTCATCTTATACTAATACAGTCTGTAATTCTAACCAAATGTGAACTATTTCCAAAAGAAAGTAAACAAATTACGCACAAACATGTATTTTCCTCTATAGATTCCTAGGGAGATGAACCATATAATTAACACTTCTGGTGCACACAATCAGTTCAAGAGTTTTCCAGAAGTTGAAAATGATTAAATTTAACATGGCACAGTGCCAGACAAAAGGCAATCACAATAGGTCACCACAAGACCCAAAAATATACAGAAAAAGCATTATGTAATTGTTGTTTTATCTAAATAGTGACATGTCAGTACCACTACTAAAGTCAGACAGCACCTTGCACCTGGCCTGGGAGAACAGCAATTTTTCTCTAGAGATTTTCCTAGACTTAAAGAACTTTGGTATATTCTGATCTGAGGAATCATGTAAGTAACATTGACCTTGGGGAAGAGTTATAGGTAATAATGACTTTGGGGCAGAGAAGTAACATTGACCTTGAGGAAGAGTTACAGGTAATAATGACTTTGGGGCAGAGAAGTTACATTGACCTTGGGGAAGAGATGTAAGTAACATTGACCTTGAGGAAGAGTTACAGGTAATAATGACTTTGGGGCAGAGAAGTTACATTGACCTTGGGGAAGAGATGTAAGTAACATTGACAGGTAATAATGACTTTGGGGCAGAGAAGTTACATTGACCTTGGGGAAGAGATGTAAGTAACATTGACCTTGAGGAAGAGTTACAGGTAATAATGACTTTGGGGCAGAGAAGTTACATTGACCTTGGGGAAGAGATGTAAGTAACATTGACCTTGAGGAAGAGTTACAGGTAATAATGACTTTGGGGCAGAGAAGTTACATTGACCTTGGGGAAGAGATGTAAGTAACATTGACCTTGAGGAAGAGTTACAGGTAATAATGACTTTGGGGCAGAGAAGTTACATTGACCTTGGGGAAGAGATGTAAGTAACATTGACCTCAAGTCATGTAAGTAACCAACTATGACCTATGACCTTTGGGATACATGTATGTAACATTGACCTGGGAAAGACATGCAAGTAAGGATGACCTGTGGGAAGACATATGAATGATAAAAAGCATACAAGTTGAATATTGAAAAAATTAAAAATAGTATCCATAACCTGAATCATATACATGTATAGTCATATACCAGATGAATATCCTGCCCGACTTACCCCAGAGTCTGGTGTTTTTTTGGACGTGTCCCAAAACATCTTGATGGTCCAGGCACAATACACAGCACTTGGCATCAACATACCCCCTTTCTGTAGAAGAGAAATACAAAATGCCTCAAGGACTTGTTCCCTGCACAACAAAGATGTGAGAAGTGAAACGAATGCTGTGCATGGCAGAACCTTCAGACCAGGAAAGATGACATTTTCAATGAATCACAAGTAAAATAATTAGTTAACTTTATATGATAAATCTATATCACTTTAAAAAGTTTGGATGGCAAGTCTTTCACAAAGTAAACAAAAATCTGAAAAAAAGTCCTTCTTGCATTAAAAATGTTGTCTCTAGTTTATATTCTCATTCATTTTTAAGGAATATTAAGCAGCTTCCCACACTTTTTGATATTTTTTAAGAATAAAACAAAAGACAAATTCCAGCACTTTTCAAAGGCATGTAGAAACATAAGGCACTATTACTTTATTTACAGGGAACTTTCTTCAGGCTCACCGTTATCCCCAAAATTTCAAGAGGGGGAACCCAAAACAAAAAAAAACCTCTTTGAACTCAGTTATTTTCAGAGCAAGTATCACACTCACCCCATCAGGAATCTTGCTGGCTAGTTTAGCGATCACATTTATGTTGCTGGTGGTTAGTATTGGAATGAGTACATCCACAGGACTGTGTTCCCCCTCCACCAGACTTTTATAATCCAAACCTACAGGAGAAACAGAAACACATACCAGGTAACGGGCTGTAAAATAGATATGGCAACAGTTTGATAAAAAAAATTCTTAATTAACAAGCTGCAAAAATGCAACATAGCTATTGTTTTTTTAATGTTACCTTTAAAACAATTTTCTAAAGCAGAAGTAGAAAATAACTGTCAGACAAAAATGATCCTGCTACCAAGCATACATCAATCACATAACTGTATTATTTTTTTTTCTTTATAAATCATAGTTAACTTTATTTTTAGTTAACATCTTATATCGATAACAATGCCTGACAATAGTTTTAACATTCTATAGGACTATGTCTACAATATACCTTCAGCTGTAAATTTTACTTTCTTTAGGAGTTTGACATGGGTTTCAGCTGTGAGGGTGCCAGCTAGAGGCATGTTTATCCCCGACATAAGTGTGTAGTAATATAGGAGACGGCTATGATCTGTCCCTTCAACAGATGGGTACACATAGGTTGTCATCTTCTTCACAAAGTCTTCCTCACGTTCCCTAAGGACAGGTAAAATCCCCATCTTTCCGACACGGTCCTCTATGTCCTCTGTCATCAGCCTTGTATACAGAAAAGAAATCAACTATAGATTCCATGAATAATTACTTTTTTACACCTGAAAAAATTGATGGTAAGTATTAACAAGATCGAATAATTCAGAATGATTTTCATCAAACCCCTTCATAAAAAAGATGTGATAATTCTCTTATTTTAGCACAAATTCCTTTTTCTTCTTGATAAGATATTTAAGATAAGATATAAATTCAAAATATAATCCAGTATCAGTTTCCTTACAGTTTACTATATGCCGAGGTTATTATCAATCGGTTCAATATTTTACTATTTCTCAAGCTAGAATGAAATTGTGAAAAACAATCACTCTGAAAAAAAAAATTTTAAAAAGAAAAACAAAAAACTTACTAAAGCAATTTCTTGTTTGTATATTTCAGAATTTTTTCTGAAATAAACTTTTTTGCTTTGAAATTTTTAGAGTTGACATTGACAAGTCTTAACCATCTGAAAGATGACTTTGAAATGTATTCTCAACAGCTCTTTCTGAACGATTAACAATATCTACTATAATTTCAAACTAGTCATGAAAAGTATACAAAGTACATCTAGAAACCATCATATTATATTAAAGTATGAAACACAATACTTACATACTGTCAGAGAAGAGAAACTCTAAATGAGCCATGTACACATCCCACAAACTGACCGCATACCTGGTTGCCAGTGACAACGAGATGTTGTATACATTTTCCTCCAAAGTCCTGTCCAGATTCAGCAAAGAAATAAAATGTTTATCTATAACTATCTCCAGCAGGTCAAAGAAAGAAGGGAATACCAGGATATTTAAAATCCTGATCATAAAAGATCCAAGGCCTTACTTTTGTTCAATTCTAATGCACTGAACACATGGCCATGAAAAAAGACAAATGACAAAGGTCATGCTATATATAGAAAAATCTTACAGCTGACAGATAAGGCCAGAGAGTACACCTGTTTGAGAGACACATGTCAGATTTGAATTCTATCATTCAATCTGTCCTACAATCAGTGCTATCATAGAGACCCCTTAAAAATGTAGAATCCTGTACATAGAAAAATGCACTGATTTTTGTTCGTTTTTCTGATAATTGTTTTTTTGTGTAAGTATTACAGTGAGTAAAGGTACAATGGTATGCTCTACATGCTATAAACATGTTAATCTGAAAATTCTGAACTAAATTTGATCATGTAATTTCTGTACTTACATGGCTAGTCCACAGATAGTTTCCACTCGGTATTGACTGTCCTTGGTAAACCGACCAGTATCAATACCTGTTATAATCAGAAAAGAAAAACTTTAATATCATAATTCATGAAAACAGGTCTCATTACAGAATACTACTAATACTAATGCTATCAAATGGTAGGATTTCATAGGCCTTGCTTATTCTATAAAATGGTAGAGGCATGGTCATACATGAAAAAATTAATCGTTTACAAATCAAACATCCTTTAGTAAGAAATATTCCCATCACATCAATAAGTACTTTTCTCTAGTAAAGTTGTTCTTCTTCATGTGTGGTAAGAATAATAAGTTCCTGAAATAATGGTGCGCCCTCCCTTTGGTGGTTTGTATTTCTCAGGAAGCAGAGAAATAGATAGGTCTGTACTCATGTGGTTTTGTCCTTGGGCAAGACACTTTACCCCAAGTACTCAGGAAAGCATTTGATGGGCCTCCTGTATGTTGTTCAGTGAGGTAGCAACTAACTGCTACAAGGCGATCCCCTAAAAATGACCCTGACTGTTCACAGGGTGATAACCCCAACAAACAAACAAACGTAAATACCTCTGTCCAGCTTCTTCAGCTGTTTAGCTTGAATGGAGTCCTCCAGGAATTCCTGATATTGTTTGAAGTTTTTAACCAGTTGGACAACTTCGTTCGGGAATTGGTCATCTTTAGTCCGACTGATATACATTCTGACCTTTTCTATCAGCTTGAATGGCGGATATTTGTACAATAAACTTAATTCTTGGTCAAAGGTCGGCCTTATAGCCGAGTAGATTTGCAGAGCAAAGTAATATAGAGCCATCTGCAGGGACATACTTGTGCAGGGGAAGTCAGCAAAGTGGTCATAATCTGTGATTTCCTGTCAAAAAAAAAAACAGGTACATTAAAAAATGTTATTTCTCTTTCATCAGGATTCAGCACTTAATAACTCTTTTTTCAAAAGATGGTTTTTACTTCAGTTTGTAAATTTACTCAACATAAAAAACCTAAATAATGACAATGGCTAGCAATAATAATTTTAACATAGAGCTAGCAAACTGTGCAACATTCCTAAAATCAAATGGGCACAACTTGGGACCAATGGCAATCTACTAATACTTCTGAATTTGCAGCTTGAAATTGAAATCCTGTTTTAGACTCCTTGTCTGAATACGGCACAAATACGAGATAACGTGTTTAAAATGTGAACTACTTTCTGTGCTTAAGTTCATAGGATTAGGTTAATAAGTAATAAGTGTAAACTATTCTTTAGATATGTGACAAATACTTACTGATAAACAAAAGTATAAAATATGTAAGAGTTTTATCTCATATATAGGAAATGAACAGTGACTTACTTTAGGGAGTGACAGGAGAAATGCTAGTCCCAGTGTACTGTCTGTAGTCATTTTAGTTTGGGCAATCTTTAATAATACTGAAAGTAAAACAAAGAATTTTAACCACAGCAAAACAATTACAAATATCAACTCGTAGTTATATTAATATGTGAAATATCAATATGATGAAAAATTGTATTACAAAATTAATGCACAATATTCACATAATGAATACTGGAAATCAGCTACACAATAATTACTGCCCTGGTTTTAAATATTGAAAAATAAATTTGAAATGTTTGCTTATAACAAACCCACTACTTTAACTAGGATCCTTTTTTTCATTCTTGATTCATTTAACAATGACAATTCTTTTAAACAGTGTCACCAATATCATTATTATGTCAATAGTAAATGGGCATGGCTTTCAAAATCAAGGGTGACAGGGTGTTTTAAAGGGTAATCCAGGAAAAGGACCAATAAATCATACTGTATAGTTATCACATCTGTATGTATTTAGCAAATATTGAAAAAGAACAAAATATCAACAGACATCTTATTGAGTTAAAATACCTAAAATGTTTTCTCTTATGTTTCAGAAAACCTGAATTCAACATCTTTCTGTATTAATCTTTTCTCCTAATAACAAATTACCTTGTGAAGTAGACTGTGTTTTTTCACCTTCTGTCAACATTTCTTCTAGGTAAACAGCCCTTAGCAAGCTCATCTCTGTACTAAGGTCTTCCTCTGATTGACATCTCTGGTAGTCAATGGCACTCTACAAAACACACTAAAATTTTAATTCTGATATTTTTTTCTCTTTTACCAAATTAAGTGTGACATTTTATTGTTTTCTGATTGTAAATCTGATGGAACGTCTTGATAAACAATCTAAATAAAAAAACTGAATAAATTGAACTGCTTGTATCACAAATAGACAAGAACATTCCATATTTATTTTTCCACAAATGTAATGCTGAAGGTATTTTTACAATCTTGACTTATCAAACAATTAGGAAAACTGAACAGAAATTTATTGATTTTTTTTTCAAAGAATAAACAAATCATTTTTAATAACATTTAATACATATTAATTCATGTCTTCAAAGTATAAAATGTCCATCAATTTATTTCTTTTCCTTCTCAGCTTAATTTCACAAACTTCTTCAAATGTTTGACAAATAAAAACCCAGCAGCTTATCAAATCACCTTTTGAGAAAATTAAGCAATACGAAACGTAACATTAACTTTTGTGTCCAATCTTATCTTAACTCTTAGGAAAGTTTTTTTTCTTTTTTTTTTTCTTTCTTTCTTTTTTTCTCTCGTAAATTTAACATGGAAAATTATCTGCAAACACTGACCAGATCAAGGTATGCATTTTCAATGGCATCATGATAAAATGGATGACATCCTTGTCTCTGAAAATTCTGGTTCCTGTCTTGATGGCTCTGATCTGACATTGAAGTGGATTGTTTTGATGTCTTAGTGAGAAAATTCATTGTTCCATGCCACCAGGTTTTATCAGTCATTGTAGACAACAACGCTTTAGTTGATTTTGTTGTTGATGTTAGTATGTGTTTTGTTTGAGAAAGTGCCGCTCTAGCAGACAGAGGAACTTCAGCTGTTTGACAACTTTCATCAACCTCTCCTTGGACATCAGTATTCAACGAACGATGCAGTATCTGAGATAGAGACAAAAACAAATGGTGATATAAGCATATAAGCAATTCAATGGAAATACATTTCAGTATCATTACACCTCCATTAAACTTGAAATATCTATTCCAAACATAGGACTCAAAATATTGGCAGACAATGTGTTGGCAATTTGGATTAATTTCATGCAAAAGTGAATGTTAGTGATCTTACCTGTGTCTCCAGCAAAGCCTTTGCCTGTAGGATTGGTTCTATCATATCAGAGGTACAGTAGGTCACAGAGAAGGACAATAACTTAGTCCTGGAATACATCAGATTTTTTATCATTTCATATCAAATCAGAAAGATTATGTTAGGCAATTCTTCTCTGCATTCATTCTCATTTGCTTTTAATAAAAACATTTGCATTTTTTTTTTCTCTGATTCCATTGACATATGTTATAACATGACTCATTAGCATAAACGAGGAACCCCTACTGCTGCAAATAATAGAATCATTTGATTATTTTCTATGCATATTTTACTTGCAATTGAGTTGTCCTTGATACCTACTTAGCAGCCATATCAGTGAACTTCTCTTGCCAGGCAAGGTCAACACAGGTATTCCAAGCATTCCCGTAACACTGACTCATCAGGTCTTCACACACCTCAAAGGCAAACAGGAAGTCTTCTCCCTGCAATAATGTATGTAAAAAGTACACCAATACAAAACCAAGGTTACTCTTCATCTATGAATTTATATATTCAAGAAATGATGAATATAGAACTTTACATGGATTTTAGTATTAATGGATTTTGAGAGTAAGGTTTAGTCATGAAATCAAGTACTTACAAAAATGTGTATTTTTTAAAACTACGAAACTTGAGCCCCACCAAAATATACAAATCTTTTGAAGGCAACATTTTTAAAAGTTTGATTTACCACAGAGCTCCATATTTTTATTTCAATAAAGACAAAGTCTTGAGAGAAATGTATAGCACTTACCACACCATTAAATATAACTTTTATGCAGAACATACATAGAAGAGTATCTTACTTTGAATGAACAAAATAAAATTACCAGTAATCCTGTCCACCCTTATATTCCTTGCCTACCTTAAAGTTTTTAAGACAATTTTTAAATGGATCACCATTAAAGTCAAGATCCTTATCCTATTTTAACCATGACACAAAATTATTTGTTAACATAATTTGTTCTGCCTACCTACCTACCCAATAATCTTCAAATATATTACAGGAAGAATAACTATTTTTTTCTGGCTGTCTTACCTTTACAGCAGCCTCGGCAATGAGGTGTAAAACTTCACCTTCACGTAGAGATCGATCCTCACCGCTGACTCGCAGCAAGTGTCCCAGCCTCAGTAACTGTCAACAATACAGTGGATAACTAGGTGTAAAACAGCCAGTTATATTTCTGATCTTAACTATTGTCAGTTTTAACATTGAAGAAAAATGGGGCAAAGTCATAATCAGTCAGGTTGTGGGATGATGCAATGTTATGTGGTATTTAAAAGACAGTTAAGGGTGTTTCATTTGTTGAGTATGTAGAATATTTGTTATAACAGAGAAAGTTTGGTTGTATTTTATAAATTAGTGCAGAAGAAGGGCATTTGATACAAGAAGTTGCAGCCATTTTTGATTCAGAGATTTTAAAAAAATAGACAATGGACATCTAGGGCCCCAAGGTGATTTATATGTGGAATTTCGGAAAGATTCTTGTAGTAGTTTCTGAGAAACTGTGATAACAAGAAAAGTTTCAGAAGTTCCAAAGCCCGGAAAATCCAGAAAAATGTCCAGAATGAATCCATCATAAGAGGTGCACATCTTCAACATATATATAAACATCCTACAAAGTTTCCAGCTTCTACATCAAAAACTCTAGGAGGAGTTGATTCTACAAGTCTGGTACCCCTTTCCCTGCCAAACTGGGAAAAATTACTAAGTTCCAAAGCCCGGTAAATCCAGTCGCAAACTGACTGTACCTTTTGTCGCTGTTTGAATGAGGTTGGTTTACTCCTCACAGCCTGTCTCACCAGATCCAGGCGATCGTCACTCAGGCGAACTGTTAAGGGCATAGAATTTCAAACATCTATATAGACAGAAATTTGATTTGTATTAATCTTGTTACTTTCTATACATACTTTTAAAGCAATGTCTGATATATATAAACTAAATTAAGAGATTCATTCAAACTCAAAAAGTTTTCAAACATTTTTGGAAAGATCTAGACCAAATTAAATCTAACACCATTTGAAATATGATCTAAATTACAAAAACTTGATTTAACCTTCTCTTTACAGGTAATTTCCCCTAAATAGAATGTTTAGTGAACACTTTACCTTGTAAAGGAAGAACAGACACACTGAAATCATCCAGCAGTGCCAGTGAGCCTATCAAGTCCAATTCTTCTTGAATGGAGGGAGGAAGGGGTGTTTCCCGGATAAGGTTAAGGCACGCTCGAGCTAGATCCATACATGGGTCCATAAGGTTGGAGGATGAGTTAAAGTACTCCCTAGCAGCAGAGATCACTAGTTCAACTGCCCGATCGTATGGAACTTTGTGTTTTTGATGAATTCCAGGACGAGTCAGTTGCTCACATTCTGAGCTCTCCCGCTCTAACAGGTCACCAGCCATTGTTGTTATATTTTCCCTTCGGCTCGAGCACAGGACACTCTCGGTAAAAATCTGCAGAGAAAGAACCCTGATGTAAAATACACGAATCTCAAAGACAGTAAACAAATATCCTTTGACTATCCAACACATTGACCTTTTTAAGAAGTAAAACACTAAAATTAATTTTGAATTCAGTAACTGTGATTGGTTTGATTGTAGGTCTGTTTTAGGGAAATCCCACATACTATATATAGCTACTTGTGTTCTTCATTTGTTAACAAATAAGACCTCGTAGTTAATTCTTACGTTTCTAAACCTGTGGGACTGAACATATATAGCACGATTTTTTACAATAAATTATAACCTCATGACAAAGATCAGCAGAAATACACTTGTACACCTCATATTGCAGAACTTTTTTTATATTACATTGCAATCTGCCCCATGACAAAGACAAAGAGATAGACACTAGACACCTGTACACCTCCTGTTGCAGATCTTTTATAAAAAAATTGTAACCTACCTCATGACAAAGACCAGCAGAGAGACACTTGTACACCTCCTGTTGCAGATTCAGCACATCTTCATGTAAACTATGCCATTCTTTCTGGTCAAGAGGTTTCTCTCTAAACAGTGATAATGGCATACTTATTATAAACCTATAAAGCATAACTTCATCATACATCTGATTATGTCAAAAAAATGAGATGTAGTAAGCTTTCCAAGTTTCATTGCGGTATCTGTCTTATAACATGATTTAATTTGCAGTGAAGAAGAATCCCTGAATCAGCCTTTTTCAAGTTTCCAAACACCTGCATACTTACCTCTTTCCAGCATTTCTTGTAAGTCTAACCATCAATTTCTTGGCTTCTTCAGCATCTGCCTGAAAACATTTTTTTTTTCATTTTTATTTATCTAGTAAGCAATAAACTGTAGTACTGATATTATACACAAAATCATGTATTTTCAGGCATGAGTGAATACATTATACATAAAACAAAATTACAAGGATATCAAAGTCTCCTCTGAAAAAAAGAAAACAAGAGGCCCATGGGCCTTAACGGTCATCTGCCATAAAATACAAGATTTCAAATTTTGAACTTGAAAAGAAGTCGAAAATGTGTTTTCAAGATGGCGGCCATGTTGGATTTCGGACCAACCCGAAATTAACAAACTTTGGTCAGGATCATGTCATGATCATTTCAGGTAAGTTTCAGCTCAAGACATGTAGAACTTGAGAAGAAGCTGAAAATATTTACAACGGGCCACGTACAACGGCGATCGCAACAGGTCATTACACCCTTCGATCAGGTGACCTAAAAACATGAGTTCAACATGTATCTCTCACTATTCTTTTAATTTGTCCAAATATCAAAGGTTCATAACACTCACAGGCAGCTTACTTCACAACTTAACATCTACATATATCTTAGAAAAAGACTTTCACATTTATTACATCAGTATTTTATATGAGGCAAATTTTAACTCACAAAATTATAATCAATTTGTTGTCTTACCTCTGTTTCTTTCAGATAGTGCAGTGGTTTCATCACACCATGACTTTCCAGAATCTTGGCCGCACTGAGTATAAAATATACAGAAGGGAAATGATGAAAATGACCTAATGTTTTAATATCTTATCTCAACAATGCATCACTCATTAAAACACTGAATACAAAATCTGTCATCTAAATTGCATTACCTAAAAGGAAAAGTCGTTTCTGGGTTGGAAAAAATTACTGATTGTTCCGATATGTCAATAAAACCTATTTAATTCGTACAATAGGACAAATAAGAAACATCAATAATATTAATTCTGCCAGCTTCTAATTTACTAACTGAAAGTTATCATAATTCAACGAAATATAAACAAACTGCTGCCTGTATGACAATAAAGATATGTTTAAGACAAAAGTGCCTGGCTCCCATGCCCAAGTCACTATTTGATGAATGTGCAGAATATTGTCTAATATAGCCTCTGGCAATTTAAACCTAACAGATAATCCCTTTATGTTAATACAATAAGGGGTATGAAGCTATGGGGTAAATATGGACCAAATCCCTTGAGGTTCTCAAAATTTAACATTGATTTAAAACGGGAAGCGTTGCGACAGAACAGGAGGCCATAGGCACCTGTTCCTTTATATATGGCTGAGGCAATAACAATTTACTCAATACAGTCAATTTCCTGGTAACAGAAACCTCTCAATTAATCAAAGAAGTTTCAAGTCAACGATAAAACATATACCTCAGATGCTGCCTCAGCTTCTCCACCTGATAGAATAGTTCTTGTGTCTCTTTCCCCTGTGTTCTACAAAATTAAGGTAAGACATTTTTATATGTAGAGATTCAATTCATGGATTGAAGTATCAAAAACAAGGCCTTCACTGGCTCTAAAAACCTTTGGTATCAATTCTGCAATCCGGACAACTCATTCCTGATAATAAACAAATTCCTCCACCAGACCAATTTTGATAATAATTTATTTCTGAATCAACACCTTCACTAGGAATTGAACCCTGGACCCCTGGCTTATGAATCTTACCAATCGAGCTTAAGGTAACATGTTTCCAGATGAGCGGTATATTGTGTCTAGTATTTTACCTTTTACCAAGAAAGAGTTTGTCTTCAAGGTTACAAGGGTTATGTTTTGAAAATAAGGATAAATATCACCAGTGTAGCAGAAGCCATTATTTCTTTCAATGTCTCTGCTAGAATTCAAATTTGAAACCTCTGGATTACTAGTCTTACACTCAACTGAGCCCAATGGCTAAGCAGTATATTGCTGCTAGTATGAGGGCTGATTGATAAGTTGAGACCCTTGTAGAAGTTAAGCAGGGATGTCTTTATTCAGCTCTACTATTTCCTTACCATTGAAGGCTGTGTACCAAAAAACTGGTGTCATGTGGTCAGTTTATGTGCAAGAGGTTGCACTATAAAGTAAACAAGGCAAGTGACATTTGCAAAATGGACAATATCGCAGAAAAAGAGCAGTGGTTTTAATATTTGTATAAGAAACATCTAGGACATAAGGATATCTATACTGATATGGTAGCAACACTAGGGAATGATGCCGCTTCATATGATACAGTGATAAGGTGGCCAGAGCCTTGGGGATGACACCTATCCTGGAAGACCCGTCACAGTTGCAATCCCAGAAATGATCAATAAATTCTATGATAATGTTATTGCTGACAGGCAAATTACAGAGAGAGATATAGCCAGTGCAGTTGGGATTTCACAGGAAAGAGTACATTCCATTCTTACGGAAGATCTTGCAATGAGAAAGCCCAACACTTCAGACAGATGATCAGAAGCACACCAGGCGGACTTTGTCGCACGTTAATCTGAACCTTTTAGAGGTAGATCCTACTAACTTTCAGCAGAGGTTTGTGACCATGGATGAAATATGGGGCATCATTTCACCTCAGAGGTCAAACAGTCTAAACAATGGAAGCACCCTGGTTACCCCCCTCTAAAAGAAGGCAAAGACTGTTCCATCAGCTGGAAAGGTTATGGCCTCGGTTTTTTGGTATGATTATCTGCAAAAGGGACAAACAATCAATGGGACATATTATTCATCAATTCTTAGGCAGCTGTGAAAATCTCAGTAAAGCTGTGTTGTTCCACCAGGACAAAGCCCCTGTTCACAAGATTGTCACTGCCATGGCTGCCAGTAAATGACTGTTGCCTTGAATCAATTAAGCATCCGCCTTATTTGCCTGATCTCACTCCATCAGACTTTCATCTATTTCCAAAATTCAAATGATGACATGCAGTGGAAGACTTTCTTAATGGTCATAAAAAATGGTCAAGTGGCTTTGAGGTCCTTAAACATCACTGGCAAAAGTGTTTAGATACTGAGGGGGATTATGTTGAAAAATAATGCAATATGGCTGCCAAAGATCAAACTCTTTAATATGAGGCTCCCAACTTATCAACTAGCCCTCGTATCTTACCAGGGTTACACATAATATAAACTTACAAAATTTAATGATCAGATTAGAAAGACTTTCTCAGGAAATGAACTTGGTTTTCTGCTGAGAAAAATATCTGTTGTGAATTAAAACTATTGCTTACCTTGCATTAGACTTGGTTTTGCTGGGCAGACATTGGAAAATGGCCAATAACAATTGTAGCTGGTCATCTCTAACAAAACAAAGAATCGTCTTATTCAAATTTCATATTGTTAACATAAAAGTGCAATTTTTTGGAATAATTCTGTAACATTTTTGTTTGTTTGGTTTTTTCTTGAGGTGAGGAGTGGATGGGGTTGGGGTGGGGAGTGGGTGGGGGTGGGGGGTGTTCTTTCATCATTTGAATCACAGTTGATACACTTTGTATAGTTTTCTAATTAGAGATCAAATTCTGACTCCAAATATTTAATTGCAACAAAAGCAATAAACATTAAATAATACCTAACATAATCTTGTTTATAATAATGTATCATCGTAATTATTAAACATCTCAAATCACATCATAGTACCTTAAAAAATCATTTTGTGCTTGTTTATTCTTTAAGAGGGAATATCTACCATTTTGTTTTGTTTTTTTTTTTTTTTTTAGGAATTATTGATTTTTCTCATACTTTCACTATACATGTAAATTTTTTGCTTGCCTTCTAAGCTTGATGTATAAACAGAACCAAGTAATTAAAAAGTTCAAGGGAAATATATGGCCTTTACCAACCTGTCACAGCTGTACACAGCCTCTAAAGCCATGGACATCACATCATCCTGGGACTTAATGATGGGGTTGGGCAGCTGTTCAAAAATATACACAATGAAACAATGTTAAACATGTTTATACACAAGGAATACAACTGGAACAGTTACAGTACATACAATCTTTATTTCTTGTTAGCCACATGAAATCGTTTGTGAATATTCAAAGGCTTTTTTCCAATCTACCAGCCATTCTGTGTTAAATAACAAAAATAACACATAAAGGCCCATACTTCTGATCAATAAATATTTGAGTAATCATTTAAGAATTTTTTTTAAGAAAAAAGGTTGATGAAATATTTTTATTACAGAAATGACAACAAATCGCAATAAACTGGAACAGAACAGACATGAATTATACCCGACATCTCCCTAACTCTCCATAACAAAATACAAGGCTTTATAAAAACGACAGAATTGAAGTTTACTCACATTGATCTTGGAAGACTCGAAAACTTTGAGAACAAGACTGAGGTCTGTCTTTGCCATGGTAACGATGTAGTCTCGGAGCAGCGTGTTGTAAGAACCATCATTTTGTCGTTCACACTGCATCAGGAAAGGTACTAACCAGCGATGTAGATTCTTAACATACATCTCCTCAGTTGACTACATGTGGAAGAAAAGTACCAGAAATTTTCCTCAATGATTGTTTAACTTTTCATGATCAGCAGTTTTTCTTTGTATTCCATGTTGTTTAAACATCAAACTAATGTACAAACTTTAAGCTTCACTTCAGTTTCTTAAACCATCTTTAGACAATATTCTGGATATGCTATCATAGAGTCTAAGCTTGTGAGAATTTCACTTTAGTCAAACGTTAGTGCCCAGCTCCAGTTGAAAAGATGTCAGTCCCCCACCCTAGAGACAATCTTTATAATTCTTCTTCCTAATGCACTATGTATATAAATCAGACTTACAAAGTCTTTAATAACAACCAAATACTCAAACCCATTTGTCAAACTGACAGTATGACAATATGGAATATAACAAGGTAATCCATTTAGGTGTAGTAGTCACTCCATGTATCAAAAGTATCTCCCACCTTTGACATTATCAGTTCAAGTTTCTCATAGTCTGCCATTTTTGTAACAGCCTCAAAGGTCACCGTCTCCTCTAAATGGCAGTCATAAACCAGCATTTCCATGGTAACCAGATCATCTAGAAGATCAGTTAGGCCCTGTAACACAAATCACATCATCCCATCATAGAAAAATTAGAACACACTTTGGATATCCTACTGCAAAACACAATTTATTCAATTAACCAAAAAAGTTAGGGATCTTAATATTTCATCAAATGGCAGATCACTGGATTTCTTAATTTATTGTGTCCACTTATAAAGGATAATAATTATTAAATCGTGTTTCATGAAGAATGTGATGTGTAGAATCCCAATCAAAAGCAATTTTGATCAATATACATGTGACTTACAATATCAACAAGAAATTATGTTGAGAGAATTGAAAGAAATCCAATGTCTTCCATCTCTGGGTGAACTGGAGCAAAACTTTGGATTACAACTGTAATGACTTGGAAAACAGCTAACACTACCTGATATGTTAGCACAGTGCTATACAAGAATGATCTTCTCTCACCTGTACACCACGCTCCACTGCCAATTTAACAAGGTTGATGGCATGTTCTACCTGTAAGGACATGGCCTCTATTTCAAATGCACGGTATCTGTACCACCTGGTCAGTAATTCCGCAGGTATCTCGTCACATCTACATTATACGATAGAAAAAAAATGGACATGTTAAAATTTTCCTTTTTTAGGTTTAGCTAGTCATTTTGTAATATTCACAAAATCTATTTATATTGATAATTTGTTAAACATTGAATTTTGTTGAAATTTTGATTTAAATACAGTTGTGTTTTAATCTGGAAATTGATTTTCTGTATTTGATGTAAATAAACAAATCAATCTGATTAATCTGGACTTAACAATAGCACCACACCAATTACATCAAATTGTAACTTAAGAGCTAATGATTTGGCATTGAACAATATTTTTATCTAGATTAGAATACAAGTCTTTATAAGTTTGAATTTAGAGTTTTGAGCTACTGAATAGATGGTAATTTTTTAAGTCAAAATGATCAAATTTTTCTTTTAAAATGATTGAATTACAAACGAATGTTTAAAAAAATCAATATTGCGATCTGGACGTAAAAAGACATCTAATATATGTTTTTCGTTATTTCACAAATAAAATTTTCACTGTTACACTATTGTACCCTGAACTAGCAAAAATCTCATCCCCACAAAAATAAAACACTACATGGTTGTTCAATTAAAGGAACCATGATTCAATAATAATGAATTCTTCATACAATTTAATTAATACTTGATGTACTTACCTGAATTGGGACAAGTTGGCATTGTCTTCGTACAAAAATTCACCTAAATCTACCTGTAGTGGTTCAACAACACACCTGTGAAGTTGAAAGATTAAGAAATTCCTTATCAATATGGCCATGCCATCCCTGGAATCAACTTACATATTGCATATCATACAAATGTAACAGGTTAACAACTCACTACAAATATTCAAACAAAAACATTTAAAGTTATTATCAATATGTTTCAGATACAACTTGAGGTAACTGTGTGACTGTAAAAAACATTTTTTAAAACTATTCTGTTCATATCTTAAGTTAAATATATCATCTGACATGATATTATTATGCAGTGCTTATTATACATTATTTTTGTAGCTGTAAAAGTCAATGAAATGCTTGTGTTTGTCCTATATAACTATCAAGTACCAACTTAATTATAAAATTTACTGGACAACGTTAGTACCTGCACTGTGGTGTCTCGCACCAGTCTGTTTCACGCCAGCTGTTCTCCTCTAGAGGGAGCACACCACTGTCATCTCTGCCACAAAGAAAAGTATACAGGTGATATTAACTAGGGTAGTATTGTCAAATCTTTCATCCAATGCTCTGTCAGAGATAATTTTTATCTTTAATTTTCGAGTTGTTTCCTATGTTCATACTTAGATGTACAGTCTAAATTGTCACCCATTTTATCAATGTTAATTTCCTTATAGAACCCAAACAAGTATTTACATACTTTACCAATGTCAATGAGACAAAAGTTCAGAAAATAATTTGAAAATTACATCTACTGAGGTATCAGTATTAACTAGGTCTTTCCCTTAAATTTTTCACAACAAAAAAATTTAATTTAATTTACATCATTATTATGAGTTAGATAAAGGAACCATAATTTCAACTCATCCTGATTGTTTGTGATTAAATAAGTAACTATGCGGTCTCCCTTTTATCATCATATGTATTCATCTAGTAAAGCTTGTCACACACTCACAGTGACCTTAAACAAATATGTATATATAAGTACAACTGATTTAAAAACTAAACAAGTATTTTTGGTAAGATAGTATAATTTACATAGTTACTTGTCCAGTAATAAGCCCATGTCCAGTTTTCAGCCCATCCTTATCTAGAGCTAGTCAGAGTAGTCAGCAAGTATATAATTATTCCATTGACCTGTCATACAGCAATAAGCCCATGTCTGGAAATAAGCCCACCCTTATCTATAGCTAGTCAGAGTGGTCAGCTAATATATAATTATTCTATTGACCTGTCATACAGTAATAAGCCCATGTTCAGTAATAAGCCCATCCTTATCTATAGCTGGTCAGAGTGGTCAGCAAGTATAAATCAATCCATTGACCTGTCATACAGTAGTAAGCTCATGTCCAGTAATAAGCCCACCCTTATCTATAGCTGGCCAGAGTGGTCAGCAAGTATTTAATCAATCCATTGACCTGTCATACAGTAATTAGCCCATGGTCTGAGGTACTAACTTGACCACCAGGTCTGTTGTGGGATAAATATAGTAGATATGTTTGTACTTACACAACTTCCGGTAACAAATCTCGGTACTCTGTTGGACAAGTTGTTTCGGGGAAGTTTGACAACACAGCAAGCCTGTAATCCAACATTTTATCAATAAGGATAGGATTTCTCTATTTTTTGACAAAATGTTTATAACAATACTTGTCACTTATCTAGCAACTTATTCAGTATTATGAAAGACCATCATGCATCAGTAATGTCAATTAATATTTTATTTCAACAAAATAAAATATCTGCCTGATAGATACTGTAAAATCTAGTTGAGAGTTAAAACTAGAAACATGTCAATTTTTTCTTTGTCCTTCCATGTTGTGACTAACACACTGTATGTAAAATTTAGTTATTAACATTGATATGGTGTATAAGCTAAGATAAAATAAATCTATAAAGAGAACTGTTGTATTCATTGTAGTAATATTAATACATAATACATATTTAACTCTGTACAGTTCTACAACAGATAGAGAATTAGTTTATGATGAAAGACTTTTAAATTTATTTACCAAACAACTCAACATTTTATATTAATTTAACAATCAAGTACACAATAAACTATATTACTGTGCAGGAATTATTTCAGACAAAACATTTAGAAATTTACAATAAACTAATTATGAAATAATGTCATTGATGTAATATTTAATTACTAGTTACATATAAAATAAACATCTCTAATAATAATTCTAGTCACCCACATCACTAATATTGGAGAAAGGAAAAAAGGGAAAATTTCATGTCTGTCAAATATTTGAGGATGATCCAGCGGCCCAATAGTAATGCATTTCCTAGATTGGATGTTAAAAGGTATGGGTTTCTCTTTTGTTGTTACCTCTGTTACTGCTGTTTTCTCCCACACAAGATGCCTACTTCCATCTTGCACTGTACTGATAAACCGTAAGGTTTAAAGTAAATAAACTGAACTGAACTGAATCTGGGCTGACACAAGTGATTATTACTATTTCAATTATGAGAGAACTTGTTTCATAATTAGCTGTAAGATAGACAAAATTAAGAGTTTATGAGTTTACCTGTGAGGTTTCAGGGTCTCGCCGTGATAGGTGAACAGGTGTTCCAGTGCTTTCCAGTCACCATGCTATAAGAGAACAAAAGTTAGAATGGAAATCTAAGCAGGTACACCAGGTAAACTAAAATATCTGATTTACTTATGATGTTATATAACGGTATACAGCTTTTCTTTCAACCAGACACTGTAATATCATTAATATTGGGGTGGGGGAGGTATTTAATTTAATTGAAGGAGTGGTTACTCTAAAACTTTGAATTTATATGTCCATGAAATGATACACAATAAAAGTTTACATACGTTTAGTACTAGTGGATTTAGTAAGCAAGATATAACCGTAAAATCAAGAACCAACAAAAACGTATATTTTTGGAAAACCATTAATTTTTTATCAACAAAAATGTATAACTTGACCATATGCAAGAAGTTTCAATTTTAGAAATATTTCATGAATACTGCTTTCATCATTTCTTTGAGCATTCATATACTGATATTTGCATTAAACTAGAAAATTCCAATAAGACAAGAATGTCCCCCCCCCACTGTCTTGCATATAAATACATATATATGATTTTTTTTTTTTTGACAGATGTCCATTTTAATTTGATGAGGTATAGAACTTGATGTTATGATACTGAGGGAAAAATATGAACCAAATCTTTTGTGACTTTCTCAAGATATGTCATTGACCCAGAATGAGACAGTATAGGACACATCAGGATGGGCCGACAAGGGTTTCACTATATGTTAAAACACTATGGATTTTTTAATTGTTACAAAAGCCTTACCTGTGCATAATTCACTGCTGCTTCAACAATATTTTGAGAACGAAATTTCTCAAAAAATTTATCATTGAACCTGGAGACTGCAGCTGCTTCTCCTCCAAGTATGAGCTGTTATAGACAAAAAGAAATAGCCACTGAAATTGTCTTCAGATATACAACTTTAAATACTTACTAGTTATTGACAAAATTATCTAAAGTTCACCAATATCAAATAAGGGTTAAAATTAAATGAATAGTTAATGAGTTTCCAATGATATGTGAATTTCTGAAACAAGTCATCACACTTTTTATTTTAAGGAGCATTCGGCAACCTTAAATAATAGATAATTCAAATATCTTGATGTATGAAAGTTTTTGTTCGGTCCAAAATTTTATTCCTATATATTACTACTAATGTAACCCCTTATGAAATGAAGTTTTATAAATCAAACTTTTTGATGTATCAAAGTTTTTTCTTGGATTGTAAGCTATGATAACATCGTCATTGACACCTCATGATTCAAACCAAAAAACTGACCTGTACTGTACAGGTATTTTTGTCCTGCAGCAAAATCTTACACATTTCAATGATGGGAGTTGCCTTTCAATGGGATAACGATAATCCACTATAATTATTTCTGTTTTACTGGGTTAATTAACGACTTAACACAGATTTAAATTTAATTGCTAACTTACAAGCCATGATCTTTAATAAAAGGTAATGGGACGTTGTGTGATGTTCACCGCCACCATTGTGGTGATGACATTTAGTTTGGTCTAATTTACGGAATTTTGAAAACAATCGTAGAATATCCTATCACTTGTATGATGATTTCAGAACATCGGCAAACACTCTTGTAATTTCTACAGACGAAGATGTGTGATGTTAGTGCTGCCGTTTCTGGATAGAATACATTATGATATTAATTTTACTCTCTTTCAAATTCATTTGTGCCTATAACATTTATATATCAGTCTTAAAATAATTACTGTAACACATAAAGACCACTTTAATGCTGCGCATCGTTTCATTAAAAATTTACCTGTAAAATACATATACTGTGTAACATGAAAGATCGATTTCACATTGATTTTTATCTAAAGTTATGTTTTTCTTCATGAATGAAAATGTTTTGTGTAAAGATGAAAATGCATCTTTTCATTTAATCTTGTGTTTTAGTATTTGTTGTGTTTGTTAAAGTAGAAATATTGTGTCATTAACTATATAGGGCCATGAACATGAAAACATAGATACAACCCATCACACATGATTCGAAGTCTCGATGTATCAAAGTATTTTTGGTAGTCTCTTGAACTTTGAAATATCAAAGTTTGACTGTATTATTATACATCAAATGGAAGCAAATCCTTTTTATCACATGAAAAATGGACTTTTCTACACCAAACCTTAAGTCATGTCCTCTATCTATGGTCCTCACTGTTACATCACAATGTCACCAGTGGATGTGACGTTGTTTCGTTATCTAAAGTGATGTCACAATAAACGATTTATATGTTGCACATGTGACATTATGACACATGGGTATATTCACTGAATAACAAAGCTACCATTTGATAAATGAAAGTTTACATTGACAGTCTATTTACGAGCAGATGTTGATTATTTTCTTACCTCATACGTTCTCAACCGATCTAGGTACTGAAGAAGCTTGAAACGAACTCTACACAACTCTTTCTGCTCCAAGTTTAAACTAAAAGACAAAAATATAAAATATGCTATAAAGGTTTCTTTCTGATTGACAGATCACAAATTAAATTTCATAATGAACAGGACTTGTTTTGTGATAACAGATATATATGTGTGTACTTTAGAATAAATTAAATGTATTTCATCAGACTCAAATTTTGTGGTTTTAGAAAAATTTACATAATTGTTGGTACTTGTCTTAATGATTTCATGAATAAATATTCCACACAAAATCCACTAGTACTTTTATCCATTCAATTTTTATCTGTTATCATTTCATGAACATATAAATTCGAGGATAAAGAGTAACCATGAACAAAGACAATGCTGCTATTTTCATGAAACTATCTCTACCATTTACCACGTGGTTGATGGAACTCATTATTGTAGGCCTAGGAGCTTATCCAAATTTGTTACTAGTCATGATATTTGCAATTATATATGGCATACAGGGACTTGAATCTCTAAACTGTCTGCATTTGAATATATAGGAAATAAAAGACATACAATATTAGACCCTGCATAAAATAGAAAAAATTACACAATTTTCTGTCTTAAATCAAATTCATACAACGACTGAAAACATGTAATTTGACATTATATATTACTGTATTTAACTTAATTAGCACACTGTGCACTAAATAAAACAATACACAGAGATAAGTCTCCACTTGAAATCTCTGTGGAAAAAATGTAAAAACAGGTGCACCAATCCTCTTTCCCTAAATAAAGGTGGGGTGTGCTTATAGGGGTAAATAGGTAGAATATGGTATATTGACTTCAACTAATTTGAAAGCAGTTTAAAATTGAATTGTATAACTGTAGTAAGTTCAACTAACTTTGAAAAATCAACTTGTTCCATTAATTCCATCCTCCTTTTCTCTTTCATTTCTTCCCTAATATGTTCTGTTTCAGGATCAAACTCATCCAAAGACATATCTGCATACAGTCCTTCTTCTGGGTCACACAGGATGAACCTATACAAAATGTCATGAGGCATGCTATATTTAGTATCTACATTTTGTGAACAATTTACATACAATCAGTATGTCTCAAACAAAACGGTAAAGTACAAAAAATGGGTTATAATTCTAATAGTAAAGTACAAGATTTCAATTAATCTTAATTTACAACATTTGAAATGAAAAAGATTATGGTACTATGTATTGGGATATTTTTGCACTTGTACCATAATGATTATACATGAATTCACCTCATGTTCATTTCGCTCTTGGAGGATTACATAAAATGTTACATAAAAAGAGTAATCAATTTTTCCCCATCTTAAATTTGCCATTCTTGTTATGGACAAAGAGAGAAATAATTAAACAGAGGTGAAAATTTCCCAGTATACAGTATATGCCTTGTCATACATCTTGGCACACCTTCTGTTGTGTAACCCTAAGTTGTCTCCAGTACATAATACAATCAGTTTATTTTTTTGTTTTTTGTTGCTTTACATCCTATAAAACATGCCGGGTTTCAGTGGTGGAGGAAAGCCAGAGTTCCGGAGAAAAACCAGTACCTAACGACTGCCCCACGTAGGCCTCTAACCTGGGGCCCAGTAGGAAAGTGAAAAAGACAGTCAGATGCCTTAACCACTTGTTGATTATCTCCACATCTGACAGCATATCTACTGTACTGTTCACATTCCCTACTTACCGCCCTCCATCTTCTCCCTTGCCTATTGCAATGAGAGCCTGGAGATCTGTTCCTCGTAAACCAAACTCCAGCAATTCCTTCATAGCATCAATATTTTCAGGCATTCTCTCCAGACATTCATGGAGGACCCAACCTCTCTTTTTGATCTTACTCTGAAATAGATTCATATTTAAAAGTCAAATTCAGTCCTAACAGAGATGTTGTCCCCTACAAAAAGTATACACTCACTAAGAAAAACATATATTCCCCAAATGACACAATGACACACTATAAGATATATTTCAGAGTTTTTGTACATTGTTCTAAATATCAAATCTGGTTTCTCAAAAAGATAAGCTTTATCTTATATACTGACTATGATCTATCTAGCAGTGAAACAGTGGTGGTGCGGTGGACTATCTATTATTATGCCAACAAATTTTAAAAGTCAGCAGTACTTGAATCTATTCCTGTGCACTTTTGCCAAAGAAAATTGAAACCTTGAAAATTATTGATCCTATTTTTGTCTTTGGGTTATTTTTGATGACAGATAGGCCAAGTTATCATTCCTTATGATGAAAAATCCAAGATGGCGGACACTCATACATCTCGTGAACAGGGGGATTGCCCGCAAATAAGCCCCCACCCCTTCGGAGGAGGGGGGGGGGGGCTTATTTGTGGTAAAATACGGTAATTACCAATGGTTATACTACTTTTCCTGTATCAGCTAAATTTTGATTACAAAAATATCACCAATAGATTTACATTTCCCTGGCAACAAATATGCCACAGGGAAACTATCATTAGAGAGTACTTACCAAATAGTCTTGAATGGAAGCCTTAGACACCTCTGACTTTCTCCACTGTCGCTGATAAACCTTGTCCGAGTCAAGGTTGTACGCCCTAGCAAGACCTAATGCCTCACCATACTCCTCCAGCTCAATCTGTCGATAAAACAGAATTTACAGTATCACTTAGATGTTCAAATTTGTTTCAAATAATTAGCAAAGGAAAGCCAGTAACACATTTTGTTTTTTTTCCTTTCAATTTCATGAGTGGCAGATTTGAGACAAAGATAAACACTCACCTTTCTGATATAAATTTCTTAAGGAATTTTGGCAATTTTAGACAAAAACTTACCCTTCTTGTACACAGTTCCTCAGGTGTGGGTAAATTTGAGATAAAACTCATTTTTAGTTTTTACAGTTCTTCAGAACAGAAGAAGAAAATTTGAAACAAAAATTTACCTTTTTATGTACAGTTTGTTAGGTTTGGTAAGTCTAAGAGAAAAACTCACTTTTTAAGTTACAGTTCCTCAGGAGTTGAAAACTTGTGAAACAAAGACTTAACTTTCTAACTTAAGATCAAATCTTACTTTTGGTATACAGTTACTCAGGAGTGGAAAAATTGTGAAACAAAGACTTACCTTTCTGGTATAGAGTTCTTCAGGAGTGGTAGACTTCAGACATACCAATCTGTAGGTTCTGTTCACCATCCTCAAGTACAAAACAACATCAATCAATAAGTGTTAGTTCCCTTCAGGTCTATGTAACCTCTTAATCTTTATATCTGATCTTTTAGATCAGAATATTACAAAATATCTCATTCTTCCACAAAGGACTAGTTTTCAACTGTCAGTGGTTCTAACAAAGTTTACATACTTATATCACTCCTACATTCACTAATGATTTGAAATCAAATTCAATGCAGAATGTGAAACCTGATTAATTAACTTTTCAGTTGCTGTCCTAATTAACAAAACAGGTAAAGAAGTAAATTTAATTGTTGAAAACATATCTTCCTTGTCAAAAAATTAAATATAAGACATCGATCAGATTTCATCTTTGACAAAAACAGAGGGATCAACTATGATCTTTGAGAAGGAACATAATGAGGTTGGCAGATTCTTACTGAGGTGCATGCCTTTGTACTATAATACTGAGTGAACAGTACCTGGCAGTAGTAAATAAAATTGAAAATAAACCTTTATCTTCATCATTAAAATCAACCATACATTTTAGTTCCTGTCCATCATATTTCATATATATTTTTTTTTCCAAGTTTATTTTATACAACAATCCATTCTGTACCCACAATATAAGATTTCATAGCTTCTTACTTGGGACGTTTCCTGGGAGGCTGGAACCGTTCAATATCACGAAAGTAGGACAGAACATTTTTACTTAAAAAAGCTGTAACCCATCTGGAATCCTCTTCCTCGTCACTGTCATCATTTTCTGCATCCTCCTCATTCATCAGACGACGTTTCTGTCGGAACTTGTTCTCTACCTGTATCAACATTTACAGAGTTTCATAAGAATTTTTCTAGCATATTGCTCATTGACCATGCTTTGTGTTTATAGCTTATGAAATAGCAAATTCAATAAGACCTTGTGTAATTTAATTTCCATTACACAGGGATTAATCTTGACAATTTGACTATCAGAAAAGGTTAGTATTCCACAAATGATCTGTTGTCATCTCTGAACATAAAACATGTGGAAGTTTCCCCAAAATGAAAACTTTCTCTCAAACAGAGTCAATTAATATATTTTACTTTAAACATTTTCAAATCATGCCATCATGAAAAAGAAATATCAATTTAATCTCAACATCGTCATATTTTTTATGTAATCTTTATGTATGTCATATATTTCTACTCTATTCTTCTATTGAATTCTGACTAAAAGGGCTTTCTGAAACTCCACTTTTCCTCAAAATAGACCAAAAATTCCCCTTTTTCCATAATGGGTAGCATTCCCAAAATTCTAGAATATCTCATGAAACATTTTGGTAATGTTCTAGGATACCATAAAAGGAAAATTCCTTCACATACAGTGAGATATCAAATTTTATAACATTACTAACAGTGTTTCCTTTGGTCTAGTATTTAAATTATAAAATTGAAATTTGAAAAAGAACAATCTATTATTATAGAGAGTCACGCTTGTATTAAAATAATTGAGACAGAAATGATTGCTGAATCGTGACACTTGCTTCACAGAGATTCCTAATAAAGGTAAACAGACTGCTTGCCAGCTGACTGAGAGAAGCAGTCTCTTAATTGACACAACACAATTTTGTACCTTGTTATAAATAAGGACCTGTAATTGATGGGATACAGCAGGTTTTATCAAATATCAGGTTAAATATCCTGATATCAAGATGGCAGTTTAGATAAACTTGATTATCAATAATGTATTATATGCTACAAAAATTAAACCAAATAGAAGACAGTACTGTAAAACCAGGAATGTTTGAGGAGGATTTATTTACATTTATTTTGTGAGTACTCAAATCGACAAATTCATATATCCATGAATAGTTAAAATTAGTATATGCAGAAATTTTGAGGTATATTTATCTATAACACAGTGTCCACGAATGAAGACTTTTTTGAAAAAAGAAAACTGAACCCCACATAAAATGCTTACAGTGTAGGGGGTATCATCAGCTTCATCATGGAAACTTTACTTACTTCTAATCCTAGGAATCCACCATCATGCACTGCTGATACCCTTGAGGACGGCTCAAACCACTCTGGAGATGTACCTAAAAGGTTTTTCAATGTAGAAGCTGAGGACACAGTAACAGCTCCAGTACCTCTGGACAAGGTCATAGCCTGAAACAAAGTGGTATTAAGTATATACTGACACTTCAAGAAACTGAAAAAGCTGCGATACCTCTGGGCGAGGTAACAGCCTGTACCATAGTGATATCAGGGTTATGTTGACTATTATGGACAAAGAATTATGGTGTATCTGCTACCTCTAGACAAGGTCACAGCCTGAAACAAAGTGGTATTAAGTATATACTGACACTTCAAGAAACTGAAAAAGCTGCGATACCTCTGGGCGAGGTAACAGCCTGTACCATAGTGATATCAGGGTTATGTTGACTATTATGGACAAAGAATTATGGTGTATCTGCTACCTCTAGACAAGGTCACAGCCTGAAACAAAGTGGTATTAAGTATATACTGACACTTCAAGAAACTGAAAAAGCTGCGATACCTCTGGGCGAGGTAACAGCCTGTACCATAGTGATATCAGGGTTATGTTGACTATTATGGACAAAGAATTATGGTGTATCTGCTACCTCTAGACAAGGTCACAGCCTGAAACAAAGTGGTATTAAGTATATACTGACACTTCAAGAAACTGAAAAAGCTGCGATACCTCTGGGCGAGGTAACAGCCTGTACCATAGTGATATCAGGGTTATGTTGACTATTATGGACAAAGAATTATGGTGTATCTGCTACCTCTAGACAAGGTCACAGCCTGAAACAAAGTGGTATTAAGTATATACTGACACCTGAAGAAACTGAAAAAGCTGCGATACCTCTGGACGCGGTTTACATCTTGAAACAAAGTGGTATCAAGGTTATATTGACAGTTAACAGCTAAGAGCACAGAAATATATCTGGTATATGTGACTTTTATATTATGTTTCCTTTCTTTAACTTTGTTTGTTGTAAAAATAGCTCTACAGAGCAAATGTTTAATATTTCCACGTAAACAATTTTAAATCAAATTTCTTGTATCAAGTCTCGTTTAACTTTGACAAGGTCTCAGCTGGAGACGTAGTGGTATGAATGTTATATTGACATTTGACAACATTGTAACAGCCCAGCCATCTCTGGACAAGCCTAAAAAACTGATTAAGTAATTTGTCTGATATATGTATTAATATTCACTATACTACCAACCTTGGTCTAAATTAATGAGTCAATACCAGATAGGGCAAGGTCAAACATATAGCTTACCTCATTATTCCACCAGTTAACATCAATCAAATTCTTACAGGACACCAAATCTGTTGAGTTGAAAAATTATTTTAAAATCAACATTGATTTAAGCATAAATTTTAACTTTCAAATTTGATTATTAGAGGATTTTTTTTCTTTTTTTACATATTTTTTTTTTCTTAATTACATTTTAATTTCTGATTTTTTTTTCTTTTTTAAAAAATTGAAATAAAAATGACATGAAAAGTGACTGTATTGTTTTACAGTAGGCATCCAACAGTAAAATGTTTAAAAATCTGTAATTCAAATAGATGTACATATATAATGTTTTTCGAACATATAAAATTCAACTTGGATCATCGCAAACCAGAACTTGTAGGTGATCTGCTGAACAGGTGGCAGAATATACAATTTTAAAGTTGGTAACTTATTACACATTTCTAGGTATTTACACAAGGAAATTGATTAACCAGTTATCATGTCTAGTTATTCAGATGAAATCACCTTTTAATATCTTCCTCTTCTGTGGGTTTTCTGTAAAATCTGGGCTGTATTCATCACTAAAAGGCTGAAAAAGGAAGATCACAAATTCAAAATAAGGTAAAACAGAAGACTGCAAGTAATCATTGGATTTCCTCAAAATTTTGGTATCAAGATAAACATGGGGCGAAAACTCTGTGAAGTGGAGTGCAAGACCCAATTTCCATACAAAGTTTAAAGGATAAGCAGGGCTAAAGTTCAATTATATCAAGAATATCTTTTAAATTCACTGAACACTAAACTGAAGAAGTTATTGACTACTAAAGAAGTAAGCATATGGTAGTTTCAATTTAAGCAGTGTATTTCCCGTAATGTCATACACTTTGTAATAGCAGGAAAAATGATACAAAGCAAAATTTGTCAATAACAGAAATATTATCAATTCCAATAAAAATGAAAATATCACTAAGTCTATAAGGAGTTTTTTCCTAAATTTAAGTCTCCATGGTAAATAAAAATTTATTTGCAATTTCCAGTACGTATTATGCAAGTTTCTGAAATATCATTCCATGCCTTAAGTTTCAAGTTATTCCAAATTCCATGGAGTGACAGAGATAAAATATAAAGATTTGCAGGTGCAATAATGAATTTTCAAGCTTCAAACAATTAGAAATATACTAGATGTCAGACTAGAAATTTAACTGATTCCCACCTGTTCATCATGAGTCCATTGTCTATACTGTTTAAGTGATGGAATATGCCACAAAGTTAGATTTCCTGACTGGTGAATTGTTGCAAGCGTTTTTGTGTCCGGAGAGAGACACATCTTATAAACGCCATCCTGTAAACAAAATTGAGGTAGGTAATACATGTATGTTAAGAGTAATATGTCTGGTAGTGGCAGACAATGAAGTAAGCATATCTATGAGACAAACATCATCAATCTGTGTGATATGGAGATCTCTTAACCCAAAGGTCATTCTTTAATGTAAAAAATCAGAGTGCTCAACCTTTATATAATCAAAGAGAGATTCAAGATAAGTCTGTCTACATCAAACAGAGATGACTGATCATTTTTCTCCCACGATTTCATTTTCCTTACATACATATATACTGGAGGTTGTTGTCAAGAAAGGTATAGGACTACATCAGCTAGTTTTATTGAAAGAAACAGTTATCATGAAAGCAGATTCATAATATATATTTTAGGGATGCAAGTGTTTCTTTCATAGAAATCTTTTATAACTTAATCTCACCTGGTTTTCACTGCTGCTCAGTCGTAGTTTGGATTTAAACTTCCCAAAAAATGACCTTCCTTGCTTTGACTGAAAACAACAAATGTTCTTGGTATAAAGTTGCCTTCTTGTTATCTTTTTGTTTTACATCTCTTTATATCTGATACACATTATGTCAATCTCTCGGAATCTAAATTTGTTTATGGATGACTTCAGGTCAGGAAAATCAAATGACTAACTCAAGGCTAATAAATCTAAGTGAATGACTAAAGGTCATTAAAATTGCATGACTGACTCAAGGTAATTAAAATCACATGACTGACTCAAGGCTTATAAAATCTAAGTGAATGACTCAAGGCCATTAAAATCACATGACTGACTCAAGGCCATTAAAATCACACGACTGACTCAATGTCATTAAAATCTAAGTGGATGACTAAAGGCCACTAAAATCACATGACTGACTCAAGGCCATAAAATCACACGACAGACTCAAGGCCATTAAAATCTAAGTGGATGACTTTAGGCCATTGACATATCCCTGTCATTAAAACTAAATTTTTACACAATAACTAAATTGACAAAGAGACTATGTTTTGTTAAGGTGGTAGTAGTTTTAATGAACAATGCTAGGTAACCATTAAATAGAGTTTGACACAAATTCTTTTGAACAAGGAGGTATCCTGTAATTATTTTTTTCACAGTATGAAATACCTGATGCAGATCTTCCTTGTAATCTGTCACCAGTTTGTAGTGGGGAGGACCAGAGAGGATTCTCCAGGCTGTAAGTCCCTCCTGTCGGGCTTGGGAGGGAGACTGGGTGTCATCACAACCCACTCCACCTACAAGGAGGAGCTGAGCTCCTGAGTGGTATTCCACACAGCTTATACCAAGTGGATACTGCTGATTAAACAAAAAGCTGTGCTGAGCCTCATATCCTTCATCACGCCCAACCCAATACTTGTGTAAACTTCCATGATAGTTCACTACCAGAAGTTCTGCATGCCTACAAATGATCAATTTATCATAAAAAATAAGAATGGCAAATCTGAGCAACTCATCACTTCTTCCATGAAAAAATATAATTTTGCTCTTTGATGTAATGTTGAAAATACTATTTTTAAGACTTAGAGCTGAGAGCAACAGCTTTTGTTACATTTCTTCAAAAGTGTTGGCAAAATCTTAAATCTTACATAACTACAATTGAAATTTTGTGAATTACCAATTACTAATTTTAATCTTATTTTCAAAAATCAAATCTAAAATGTCAAATTTGAAAATAGATCTAAAATTACCATGGTGGATTGGGAATGGTGTCAGTGAAAAGCATGCCTGCCACTGCACAACTCAGCTCCAATGGTTGTCCATTTTCATTGGGTGCCTGCTACAAGTAGATATAGTGTCATTAAAACATTTTCTGTTACATCTTCCCTGTATCATTTACACTGCTGCGTAAGTTTCCCCACTCTTAATCAACTGAGTGACAGAAGACAGGACAGAGTTTATATAAAACAAACCCTTGTTCATAGTATACAAGACGAAACTTTACTTGTCAAACAGAAAAGAATACAAAATAAATATAAGTGACATTTCAAGAAGAATGCTTGTATAATATGTAGTTATGTTCTCTACTTTTGAGCAAAAGAACCTTAATGCACTGCTGTTTATATCAGAAACTGATATTTCTGAGAACATCTTTTAAAACATTCAAAGGAAATCAATTTAATTACTGATTTCATTGGAACTCTTAATTGACAAGTTCATATATCCACAAAAATATCTAGTTTTATTGAGCATTGTTTATCCACAAAATCAGTGTTAATAGTAGTATTTAAAAAAAAAAAAGAAAAAAAAAACCAAGAAAACTGTGCTCCCATGAAAATATAGAGTTCTATGATTATATGATTGTAGAAGTGAAAGAAAAAATAAAAAAGAACATCAATCTTAAATTATTAAATTAGTAAAAATATTTTCCAGTCTGTTATGCTATAAATAAACAACATCAAAGACAATTTAAAAATCGATAATCTTACTTCATAGGCATACACCAAAAGGCAAACATGAGACAATCCTCCAAAACTAATATAATTTGATAATTTGAGGCAAATACTTACAGAATGAGAAAGGGAATAATACTACACAAAAAAAGTTTTATTTCTGAATTAATATCAACTGATCTTATAATCTGTATACATTAAACATACCCCTTGAATGGTAAACAACCGAGCCCCTAGCATATCAAACACATCCACAGTGCCATCACTCTGAGAACAGGCCACCATGGTGTTGTCTGCACTCCAAGCTACACAGCGCCACTGAGGGTATGGATCCCGCTGCACAACACCACGACCTACTACTGTCTCATAAGCATTATTGCTTGACCTGTGGAGCCAAGGCAAATACCAATACAGGATGATGCAGGTTATATTTTTAGCTTTTTGATGATATTCTCACTACGTCAAGAATTTTACTGAAACCATGTACAGCATCATTTATAAAGTCACCAAAATCAAATATGCTTGGGTTTTCGGTTGTGAAAAAAAACTTTTAACAGTTCCTTTTTCAGTGTCATAATTTTTAAAAAAATATTATTTTTTTTTGAAGTTTCAACAATCTATTAGCATCATTTTGGTGTCATGTAGGACAATCACTTTCATTACTCAACACATTGAAAACAAAGCATGCTTACAGAGAAAAAAATTCTTTTGAGATCTCTTCAGAAATATAGTGAGACAAGTTTATAACACTATTCTTTTTTTCCCCTATTGTAAATGATATAATCTTATTATTCTCAAATCTTTCCATGGAGGCCTGTTCTATGAAACATCTACATATCCATGCATGACATTCATCTATACCTTATTTCTACACATTGGTCCTGAAGGATAGCCACAACCTCAGCATTCCTGAAATGTAAATGAAATCATCAGCATTTTGTTTTCTGAAAGTTTTTTTCACAAGATCCTCTTCTAGAATATTTGTTTTTCATTTCTTCTTCACTTTCGATGAAATCTTCCTTTTTTGTAATTCTTCTGATGAATTTTTGTATTATATGTGTCATACAGTGAAATAAATACAGACACATATCCAAATATTGAGATTGAGTTTCTCAAAACAAAGAGGCTACAGAACAAAATAAAACATTATTATCAACAGTAATCATAACATCATCATTTCTTAAAAATAAATAACGCTGTTTTATCTTTACAACAATTAAAGTATAAATTTTATGAAAATACAATGATAACATTATTCCTGTATAAAGCACATTTAAGAATACACTCTCCACATACACATACAAAGAAAGTACCTTCCAACAGCAATGTGCCAATTTATCTCACTGTTTATGAGTTTAAGTAATCCTGCTGGTAAAGAACATGGACTGGCACTTCTACAATTAGACAAAATAGATGTTAAACAAAGCAAAACATATCATCAGATTAGTGTACTCTTATAATGGATCTTTTAACCTATTCCACCTAAATCATATTTTCTTAAATAATTGTACAAATGTACAGGACTTGAGCAATCCATATATCACCTTTCGAAGTGTTCTTTGTGCTTGACATGAGAATCAGGACCTATACGCTGTGCTACCACTAATTAATACAATGAAGCCTGATCTACCATTGGACATTGACAAAAGAACTCTGATGGAAATCTGAATTGCATTTGACATACTGCAATGTATAACTGGTAACTTTCCGTGGTAAAAATTTTAGTGACCTACTTTCAAAATGACCAAATATTGTTTTCATAAATTTAAATTTTGCAACCTGGATGTAGAGAATATTTTATACATGTGTCTCATTATTTAATATTTTATATCAAAACTTGACCATTCCCTGTTTCAGCTCACCTTCAATAAATCTGGCTATATTTCCTTATTAACATATAGGTTAACAGGGCTAGCTCTGGCTTTAAATTTTGATTCGCCAAAATCTTTATTTTTTGAAAACTGGTAATGGTTTCGTGCAACAGAAATGTCAGTTGATTCTGCATACCTTCATCCCTACCCATTTGGTACAATAAGTAATAATTGATATAGGACAGCTTAATCAACATGTGTTATTTTCATGGGGTTTTTTTTTTTTGGTTAAGTAGTTTAATCTGAAGTTGTAAAGATATGGAAATATTTGTTCAACAATCAATTTTTGTAAACAATTATTTAAGCTTCCATAAAAATAAACGGATAAATAATCCGTAAGTGAATATCGATAGATAGAAATAAAGTCCAATAATTTATTGACAGCTTTTAATATTTTCAAAGAATTATTTCAGCTTAATGAAGGGAAAAAAAATAATAATCAATAAAACAACCCAAAAAAAAAAAAAAAAAAAGAAAAAAAAAACTTTTTTCACAGCTAAAGAAATGATTTATTATTTGATGAGTTAATGTTACTTTTTTTACTGATCTATGCTGAAAATCCGCATTTTGATACCAATTTCCAATTTTTTAAAATTATGCAAAGTATGTGTATTTCCCTGTAACAACGGCGGTCCAACTGCCTATATTTTTTATTAAAACAGAGATCATACTGATGTAAGTACACCGTAAATTAATGGCAGCTATAAACAGTGCTTGTCTTTGAAGTAATGGTCCCAAATTATAATCACAGAATAATGATTATTAACTAAGAATAAGAATGTGTACAGTGATTGTCTGAGAGTGCAGACAAATACTTAGGCACCCCATGGCCCCTCACCTGTGATATGAGCCTGAGGAGAGAGCAGGAAATGAGAAAATTACACCCCTTTATGTACATAATGAAGTCAGTGTTAAGGTGTCTGGGTTGATAAGGCTTGACATGCCCAGAAATTGCTATTTTAGTCATTGGAGCATTGAAATAAGTGTATTTTGGCAATTTTGCATATACAATTTTTCAATCACCACAGTTTTCATTTTCGCCATTTACACTGATGGCGACTGACATCATGAGCCCTGGGTTAATACAGCTATCATTATTTCATGAGACATCTGAGCCATCCCATTATTGACAAACAAGACAATCAGTAGTCTCAACTGAAACTTATTAGATTACTTACTGCATGGGTACACCAACAATTCTCAATGATGTCCAAAGGCTTCCTGAAAAACAACACAATCATACATTGTTCAGCCAATTAAAATATACAGCTGTCCGACAGAAATGATAATAAAACATAATCAATTTATTTTTCATTTTTATTACATACATACATTTATTTGTCAATACATGAATTTATGATATAGGTTTAGCAAGTTTGAAAGAAATTTTTTGACAAGGGAGGAACAGGATTTCCAGGCAAAATTTAAAAGAACAAAGGGCAATAACTCTTTAAAACCTCAGTGCTATATGATTCTTTTTTATAGTAAAGTTTTAAATATTTTGGTTAAAACTGAGAGAGAAGTAAGCTCTGAACATTATAAAAATGTTAGCAAAATAAAAAAGAAAAAAAAGTCATAAAACAGTCAAATCAAAATACTGTTTAGGAATGGCAAGGTGAAAATGCCTATCAAGTTTTGAAAGAGATTGGTAGTTTAACACTTTGAATGGAGATTTCAAAACAAATAAAACTTACGCCAGATGAACAAAGTCATACAATAATAAATTCCATCCAGCGACAGTTTAAAAACTATTTTGAAGTAAACTTTTTGAGACACATACATGTAACAAACAGAGAGAGGTAGACTGATCTGACTCCTTAAAATCTGTAACCAGCAAGGTGACATTGAAAGTAGCATGACTACTTACTTTGAGTTGCAGATGAGACCCTTCCAAGCATAGACAGCTGGCTTTTGTCTTTGGGGCCTTTGGTCTGCAATTTCAAAAATTACAAAATGTAGCATCCTGTTTATCTATTTAATATTCATATAATCAGTGTGATTTCCATCAAATCATGATAAGATTACCATACATTTCTGTAGAATTGTTGTTTTATACATATTTTTGCAGAGGAGCTGAGACAAGTCAAATATTAATCACATTTACTGTTAAATCATATATTTTTGTGAGACTCAATTTTCAATATTTTTTTTTTAAACACTTGACTAAATAACTCCCCTATCCATCACAAACACACAAAAATCAATGATTTTAGTGTAAATAAAATGTATGCAATATATTTCTCTGCTTTAAATGTGACATGAATAGTGATTCAGTTTTCAATTTCTAACTTCTTCATGCAACTACATTTATCAAATTCTTAGATAAATTGACACTTACAAGAGGACATGATTACCATCTGAATGTCTCATGTCTCCAAAAGTTCATACATACTACCTGATCTGATCATATAGTACCATTCAATATTAAATATGATATGTTAACCTTTAAAAAAAATAGAAATATTTGGAATTTATATCATATAATCATGTTGTTATCATCATTTTAATTTCAAATTAGGATTGTAAACAATAACAATTACTTTTTTGAAATTTATTGCAGCTGCACATTTTGCTCTAAACTGGAGAAGGTTTATTCAACAGAAGCAGACACAAACTCTAATGAATAACCCCTACAACTAAACCCTTAAATGGAGCTATTGTGCCCAAGCTGCCAGTTGACCCGTTTTTCAGCCCAAATCTTGCAGTATTTCAAATAAAATTTAACTGACCACTTGTCAATGTTCATTTCCATAATTGTTGTATTATATTAAGGATTGTGATCACTGAATTTTCTATTTCAAATGTTAATCTGTATACTCTGAAGTTAATTTACACTTTGAATCAAGGTCATCATCACAGCCTGACAATGTAATGATCTCATATTAAAGTTTGATTTCTTCAAACAATTAAGAAATGAAACAAAATTATTTATCTCCAATGTACAGCTATCTGTTTATAATCATAAATGTTTGAAAAAAACTGGCTGTTTGATCTTTAGATGTTGAATAATCACAAACTTCCAAAAACTACTAGATTTTTAATGTAAATTAAAACCATATTGCCAAATAAATCTGATAGACCTAATAACTCTTCAAACGGCACTGAAAAAATACTCATGAAAATCCTACCTTTTTAAAAAAAATGAAATGAATATAATTTTATCATTGAATGGACAAGTAAAAAACAATATTAATAAGTTGAAAAAACATCCTTGTTTTAAATCTTAATGTATTATTTATTTTTAATGAAGAAAGCATTTCTATAATTATCTTACCATGGTCCAAAACATCCTACAGATAATGTTTACATTTGCAAACCTGAAGAGTCTCTTGTAACCTTGAAGTATATGCGTTCAAGAATACAGAATTTATGCACATAGGGGATATTTGTTGGTTTCATATCATCATGGCAGTGAAGATATAAGTTTTTATAAAATTGAAAAAAAATCCAATATCTAACTGACAAAAAGATAGTGTTTCTATCATAAGTGATTTTATTTGCTAGGTATGAGACCTACACCAGATATTTCAATAACCTTGTGTACAAAGTTCAACATGTCAGTCAGTTATACTGAGCCTGAATGTTTTTGTATATATCTATTGCGGCTGTGATATGTAATGCTTATACATTTTCTAGTGTGTTGTAATGAAGTATAATCCAAAACAGACATAATCAGAGAAGTAATAATATGTAAGTCTCTTAATCATTGCATCCTAAACCCCAGGAGAAAATCATTCTATCATGTATTTGCACAAGCAATATTTCAATATTTGCAAGGGCTGTGAATGGGCTAATGAACAAAACTCGAAAGTATTTATCCAATATAAGGACTTTAGGTCCATATAATTTATACTTCTTAAGTACATAATGCTATCCAAATAATGCATGATGGCTGAATCACATGCCAAAAAAATAGACATGTCCTTCTTGCAGTGGTCACTTGAAGGTACCACAAAACTTATTTCTATATCAGTATTGTACATTTATGATCAAATGGCTTATCAAGAACAGCATATTTTAATGCAACCTAAATACAGAAACTTGGATATGTAATATCTAATTTACTCCAATATAAATAGAAAAAATGGCTTGTTCGATTACGAGGCACTGGAGTATTTTTCATTGCTCACAGGCCTACGGGGTCGAAATGAAGAGAAAGCTACAATTGTATTTCTGAGTCCATTTTCACCATATCAATGACAGCATTATACTTGTAAATATATCGTGATTTTTCTCAAATTAGAACAATTTAACGTTTGGATATGTACGTTATTTGGAGCATTTTTATATATCCTTTATAAACATATTTACAAAATGAAAAGATAAAGTTATCGAAAAGTTGAAGGAAGTGGGCTACACCGATGTTGATGATCAATGTTACAACAGATTCTCTTTAAGTTTTGAAACATGTGATACATTTAAATGACTAAGACACTAACAAACACTTCTGGCTCCTGCTGCCATTCTGCTTGAATGGTGAAATCGTATAGAATATTGTCTTCGCTGGATCCCACGTCGTCATCATTCGACTCCATCGTCTTAACCCGACTTGGGACTCTTCGGCATTTATCATTTGCTTCAGTGCTAATTCGGAAATCCTTCTGAAATAATACCAAGTGTAGTAATAATAGGATAAATTTGCCTGGAATTAAACCAAACGTTAAATATCTCTATCATCTTGAAGCAAAATATGAAACGTTTCTTATTTTAATTTTATTACCGTTACACAGTCATCATTTATGAGAAATTAAAAATAGATTTATATTGAAGTAATTGTTTTTCATATTGATTTCCATTGTTACATTGTGAAATATAATGAAGGCAATATAATCACTTCAGTTACCTTCTTTGGCCAAAACGTTAAGATAACTTAAAGTTCTTTTATATACTGTACTTGAATATACTTGATGGTAGTGTTATTTGTAAGTAATATATCATTGAAAGTTGTTATAAATGAGAGATTAAAATAGATCCGTGCAAATATCTTGTCTTTAGCTTTCCCTCTTGTAACACCAACGGTTTACTCCAGTGTGTGCCGATAACGACGTTACTGTAAAGTCGGCTTAAACCCATCAGCCTCCGTGTTTATTACACTGGACATGACCTTTTCTCTTATATTGACGATTCCAAATATATGCATATTATACATATTTGATAATTTCAATAATGACCATTAATTAAGACAATAATTATAGTCTATATATCTGCTTTACAACAGAATTGTCTACTTTCAATTTACTTATACTATACAGGGGTCAAATTCAAACATTGGTCATATGCGTTTTACATGATGAATCAGTCAACAGTTTCTGAAATGGAAAGAGATATTTATACTGAGCATGTTCCTGAGATGGATGATTCAATATCGGGAACACGACAAACACGGAACGTTCTGATTGGATGTACTGGAAGTGTGGCATCTGTCAAAGTTCCAATACTGGTGCAAGAGTTGATGAATATAGATGACCAGGTACATGTACACGGTGTCAGAACCATTCTACCTGTATTTGAATTTTTTAAATTGCACTTCATTCGTTGTTTATCTACAAAGTGTGTGCAATAGATATTCACATACATATGTTTATATTTAGTGTTTATTTATTAATTAGTTGAAATATATATGCACAAACGAACACATTTTTTTTTCAGTTGGAAATCAAGGTAGTGACCACTGAAAATGCCCTTCATTTCTTTGACCACACTTGTCTCCAGGTTCCAGTTCTCCGGGATGCTGATGAGTGGCAGGTATTGAGAAGAGATGTCTATAACAGCTTACTCTAAATGAAATAGCAATCCAGTTCAGATAAAACAAAAAAAAAAGGGGGAAAAGAAATTTAAACAGAGTATTTAGATTTCCCACCCTTCAGTTCTTCCTTTTTTCTTTTTCTTTTTTTTCTGAAAAAGTAGAGGTGGGGAGGGAGATGGCTGCATGTGAGCAGGTATACGTATCCTGGCATGTGAGAAATTATTTTCTCTCTTTGTAAGCATGTCTTCAATACATGTGAAATGAAACAATGTTAGTCTTTTTTATTCTTTCCAGTCTGCTGAAAGGTAAAATGAAAAAAAAGTAATAGAATAAGAAAGCCTGCATTTATTATTGCTAGTTCATAAATAACTAACAGGAAATTTGTAGTGAATAAGAATATTGATTTTTCATGTATATTTTATGTTAAAATACCTACATAAAAGAATCATTTACTGACCATGGTCCCTGAGGGTTGCTGTAACCTTCATACAACATATTAATTCATTTGATTAGTGGCACAGTTCAAAATGTACACATGATGATGTACTTAAATTATCAGTTGTATGAAAATTACAAAATTTATTGACTTATTGACATCCCCATTTACATTTTTACTTTTCTTTTGATCACTTGGAATTTTCCTCAGTCACCTCCTAGGCTTCAAAATTTAGGCCCTTAGCATCACTGACAAGTCTTAGAAGGATGAAACAGCTGCATGATTTAGTTTGATTTATTGTATTGGCTCTACTTTATCTAACTTTAAAGTTTTATTAAAATATATTACTCCATTGTGTGTCTTTTGTACAATCTTTTTTTTATAGGAAATCAAGATTTTAGACTTGTAAATCTCTTGTATTTCAAGACATATGATTTGAAAATTTAAGTAAGGTGAATCTTACAGACAAATGTATTTTTGTAGGCCTGGAAGACAATGAGGGACCCTATATTACACATAGAGTTAAGACGTTGGGCTGATCTGATGGTGATAGCACCGTTAGATGCAAACACATTAGCCAAGATTGCAGGAGGAATCTGTGACAATTTATTGGTAAGTCGACCATCAGAATCAAGACAATTATAATACCATAGTTTAAGTAAGGAAATCATTTCCACTGAATTGACTTTACATTAGATATGATTACAAAATTGTAGTCTTTTTCTTTTAGACATGTACTGTTAGAGCCTGGGACTTGCAGCGCCCACTTTTGTTTGCGCCAGCCATGAATACACACATGTGGAACCACCCACTAAGTGCCAAGCATACTTCTGAGCTGAGAAACTTTGGCTATAAAGAGATACCTTGTATTAAAAAGACTCTTGCATGTGGAGACACAGGTAATACAATTATTGGCATATAGATCATGCACTATTAGCTAAAAAAAGTACCTGATATATCAGTAGGACATGTATTACTATCCTGAAAATTATTTTAGTGCCAAAGGCGACACATGGGTATTACTATGCCGGCGGCAATGTCAGCAAAAAAGGTTTTTTGCGATAACTTGAGTTCACTTCGGCCAATTTAGCTCAAACTTAATACAGTGCTTCCTTACCAAATATGTAATGTATACATATACAAAGGCCACAGAAGTCAGGTTTATTATTTTTACACTTAAACAACATTCTATTGTCATGATTTTCCAAAATGCCTTGAATCATAATATTTACCTCAAAGTTAAATGTACCTGCAGGTGAATTCCTAGTGTTTGATGAGAAATTAACTTGAACCATCTTGTAGAACACATGGGTAATTTTTGATATTATTAATAATTCTATTTTATGCTTTTTTTTTTATAATATTCAAGCAATAATTTATACTAATTGCTGAAAAGGCCCATAATCATGATACTTGTCTGGTAGGTTCCTTGGATGAAGCGGGACAAAGCTTTGAAAAGAAATGACCTTCAGTCATATAAGTGGTCATAGGAAGACAAACTTGTTAAAACATTCAAACGCTCTCTTAAACAAAAGTCATAGAATCATGATATTATGTTGGAAGGATGAAGCTGAGTTTAACAAAAGTTAAAAAAAAATAATCACTTTTATCTGGGTATTCCAGCCTCTGAGGTTGGATTAGATAAATTTGATTTGGACTTGAAAAGTCAATAACATGAGATATATAAATGTATTACTATATTTGTGAAAAACATTGAATAAGAGGTGAGTGGTGCAGAACCATTTTACCTCTTGTTATCAAAAAGTAGCGTCTATGTGCAAAATATACATTTTGTTATGTGAAGAAAATGTAGAACACCACAATCACATTGAAATCCAGGACAACTGTTAGAAGTTACATGCATAAAATGAGAATATTTATTTCACAATTTTGAAAACATAAAATGAAGATTATCATTATCATATTGTAATACATACAAATGTTTCTTTAATCTCACAGGATATGGGGCAATGGCAGAGGTGTCAACAATTGTATCACAAGTGATTGAGACATTGAATTCCAAATCGTCTGTGACATGATTTATCACATGATCAACTGACCACACACACAGTGCTAAGACAGGTTTTTTGTCTGTTGGAAATAATTCAACTCGCTCAATGTGGAATTGTAGCAACTTAATTAACATTAGGAATTTTTGCTGACCAAAATAACTATTGTTCTAATAATTTTTGTGTATTTTGTATGCAGTCAATGGAATGTGTCCACTTCATACAGTGTTTATATAACAATTACTGTGGATGCACTAAGTCATTGTTGTGCTAATTTGCCAAGAAGTGATAATTTTATTACATCATGTACATCGTAAGTTATATAGACAGTATATTTATCTACACAACTAGTGTGGAATATGTTAAAATGTCTACTTTGAATGTATGAAACTGGTCATTGTTAGTAATCTGTCTTTGCATGTAAAAGGGTATTATTTACAATATTTATTTTTGGAGTACAGGATCAGGGCCAATCAATGCCAACTGCAGTGTTGAAAAATACATTTGTAATTTTAAACATTTCCATTTAACAAACTACTTTAATATGTTTTGGCTGTTTTTGATTTTCAGGGATTTTTTTTTTATTTTTATTTTTTTTGTAATGTCATTGAACTTTATTTCACCACTTGTAATTTTCAACCAATTTCTTTTAACCATTTGTTATTATATTTTCACATTTGTGTAATTTATGACTTATAGTAGTTACGATATAATTTTTACTTTGAATAGTTGTTTTGTGAAGTTGATTTGATAAATGATAAATAAATTTGAGCTCTAAATAATCTGGATTTTTTTCAGCTTTTGTTAACTTATGCCATGGTGAAGAGTCTGCCATCCATCCACCTGTTATTATCAATTTTGTGTTAAAATATCATTGACATCTTTTCAATAAGCAAAAGGCCATTCACTAAAAGGAGTAAGTCTAGCATGACAAGGAATGGATTATGTTACTGGTTCTGTATAATTATTGAGTATATTTTGGTCTATCTGGTGATGATTCTGGTAAGACTCAAAATATTTAACAGTTCTACATGATATAATCTGTTCCAGATGTCAACATTTCTGTTACAAAATTCCTCATGTTTCAGCACATCCTATCCTTGTTCAGTTCCTAACCTCTTGTAACAGTGTTGTTCTTCTTTTGTGACATGAATTTTGACAATTCAGGATCATATTTTCCTGTCAGAATTTTATAAAATCTCCACTGTTGTGTCTGTAAGCCAATGATTTGAGCTGCAGTACCTCAACTCTCTATTGGTATGACAGGTCTTCTATGCCTGGTATTAGTTCAGTGACTCTTCTCTTCATGTTTTCAATAGTGCAATAGCCGAGAGGTTCATGACATTTCCATTATTGTGCCTGAATCATGCTGGGATGAATGACTACCAAACATATTCATATAAATGAACTTGATCCACCTTGAAGGTCACAAAAATCAAATGTGTTAAAAGCTTTAAACAACTTCGCAATAACCAAGAGGCCAAGGGTCATGATATTGAAACAGTAGCCACCGAGAAGATGTCCTACTGGATGTGTTCAAATTAATGATCTTGAGTTGCTTTGGTCACAAGGGGTCAAATTTGATGAAATCTCATAACTTCATAAAAACCAAGAGACTCAGGGTTATGATATTGGGCTAGAAGCATGTTGGATGAAGACTTTCCATGTTTGTTCACACAAATTACCTGGCTTGACTTGCTTTCAAGGTCACAGGGGTCAGACGAGTTATCAACTTTCATTGACTTTATCTCGATGACGAAGAGGCTGCCTACCATATACCGGTACATATATTAGGCTTGTAGTATGCTGAGGTGAAAGTGTGCCAAATTTGTTTAAAAGTTATTTTTTATGTACTTTCTAAGTCACAGGGGTCTTTAAGCAACTTCCAAGCTCTATGCTGAAATGAAAAACTTTATAGTTGGATCAAATAAATGACCTTAATCCACATTCTAGAAACAAAGGTCATGTCACATCTTCCAGCAACATATTTTGATAATCAAAAGACATAGGCCCGGAGTGTTGCTATTTCATATACGCACTCTGTACAGATTTAAGGAAAATGATATGATGTTTGGTATGAAGATGAAAGTTACCAAACTCAACTCTTCCAATAATGCCATCTTTTTGGCACGTCATCATCAGATGACAGGTATTCAAATTGCCCTATGTTCATAGTCTGTCCTCTGTCAGACATTTAAAAACCTTTTATGGCAAAACTTCCACATGTAATATAAAACAGTTGTGATTGATAGTTATCAGTCAGAGACCAAAGGGATGCTACGTACAAATACACTTTGTTAAAACATTACCCATTTATGTCCTTTTTACACTATTTTAAACAGCTTATTCAACGACATTTTTTAAATCCCTCTTTCATCATTTCTTATAACATTTAATTGATGTTTTACACTTATATTTTAATTTTAAGGTTAGGTCCGTGCTTTTACCAGATATTCTGATGTAGTTTATCAGGACTCTCAGTACTTTGATTTTGTAATCGTGCAATAGACGCGTACGGCAACGCAAATATGAGATATAGTCGCTTTCTTTAATCCCATACTATATTTCATTTGTTTCAATTTTCATTGCTTAACTGAACATATCTCTCAGTCATGATTAATTGCAATAGAAATCTGAAGAGTTCATGATTCCCTTAGCGGCTTCCATGTCATATGTCGCCACATGTATTTGTTGACATCGACAACGTGTTTTAGGAACGAGCAGAATCTCCTCTTGAATTTAATTGGATGAATGGCAAGCTTCATGTAATTTGATTGGTCGATTGATCCAACATGTCTGCCGTTGTTCTGGCAAGTTCCTGCGAAGTCTGCGTCTTTCGTAAATTATCAATTTTTAGTAAGTTTTTGTACATCAATTAATCTGAACCACGAGAAACACTGAGATAATGCCGCTTGCTATACGAGATTACACTTGGGACGAAACAGAAAACGCCGTGTTTGTCACCGTTCCATTGAAAGGAGTAAAGTCTCATAATGTGAACATTTTCTCCACTGAAGAATATCTGAAGGTAAATCCAATTCTTTATTCAATAAATGGGAAATGATTATGTTGTAGTCGATATCATCTAGAACGAAACATTGTGGTAGTATTTGTCTGAAGTCTGGTGTTCTTTCTCAGTTCTTTTTAATAACGATAGTAGAATTTTCTTAATGTTAGAACGTTATAATCATATGACTGTGTCAGATTCATTGGTTTTAATACAGCAATGCTGTAAAAGTACGAGACGTACCAACATTCCTGTGGAAAATTGCTGTAATAAAGTGTCACTCATTGTGATGACACGTTATAGAGCATGTGTTGATATAGTGTTCACAAGTAAACATAGCGAAAAAATGAGAAGTTATATGATTTGCCAGGTTTTAACTCTATTTTGGATTCTGGCCGTATACTAAAGAACATAAGACTGATGTGGCAAACTAGGGGTGACTGAGGTATATGATCTTTGGTTGTCAGGGTAGGTTTCCATTTAGCTTTGAACTGGAAGAATTTCCATTTAGCTTAATTGTTGGAGCATGAACTTGGCAAGGTAGCGGTGGCCGAGGTTACATTTTTCAATGATTAGACTCCTTCACCTTTGAACATAAGTCTACATGAATAATTGTCATTTATGTTAAGTACACATAGTAAATATAATTAATGGTTAAGTCCTCTTTCAATTAGTATAATCTACCTTTAAATTCTGACAAAGGATAGAGGCTAAAGATGGTTCTCCAACAACAACAAGAGACCTCTGGTTGGGGTTATATGTAGATTGTTTACATATTGGCATAACTTGAACAAGTGTATTGTACTTTGAGAGTTATAGAGAGGGAACATGCATTAATATACATGTACGACTTAGGTGCCTTAAATATATCTGATTTCAGGTGAGTTGTCCCCCTTATCTGTTTGAGTGCCTTCTGTATGCTGAAGTAGAGGACAAAAAGAGCATAGCACAAGTTGGAAATGGAGCTGTTGTTTTCAAGTTATTTAAGAAGGAGCCAGGCATTTGGTCCAATTTGTTTTCTGAGGATTTTAGTAAGTGTGCGAATAAAAGCAAATTAAATACACTGAATGTGCTTATGTTAATGTTAACTTGCGAAACAATTCCTTGTTAGAAAAATGTACCTACATGTACTTGGTCTATATGTACATAGATTAAGATTACCATTTCTGATGATGCTGGCACGACCAGTGATGCTTTGAAATAAAAATTCTTACGTTTGCATAAAAGAAAAAAGAAGTTGTTTTACTTTTATTCTTCAATATCATTCATTTTTTGCATAAAAAATTACCAAATATGTAACAATCTTGTACACACAGCTAACAAGGAAGTGATGAAGGTGAAGAGAGAGGAAGCAATAGCCAAAAGTCATGCCAGGGCAGAGCAAGAAAAGTCAGAGAAAGCAGAGACGAAGCGTTTAGATGGAAAGCTGGCTCTCAATGAAATGATGAGGGTATGTGTTTCTGGTTAATTTTCTATATAAAAAAAAATATAGAAAAATATATGTCATTCATAATTTGCTTCAAGCTGATGGTAAGCTTGACAAATGAAACTCATGCTTCACTGTTAATCCAAGGTCTAGTTGTTAGTAGAACTCAGCTATAAGTGTACAAACCTGTATACATGTATGATCTAATTATTTAGGCATGAAGAAAGAAACTAGTTTGTTTTAAAAGTTGAAATCTTGAAGTTCCTACACCATTTTAAGACAAACTGGTTTTGACCCTGAAAGACAATGCTTTGCAGGTATATGACAGATTTGACAAAATAATTTGACTTTGACATATGTTTTAACAGTTAGAAGAAGAGGAAAGATCCAGAATTGAACAAATAAAGAAAGATGAGATTAAGAAAGCTACAGATGACTTGGAGAGATGGAAAGATGAACAGAAAATGTTGGCAGAACAGGTAAAATAGGCCTTTACTGAGGTTCACCATTACATATATGATACAGTTAGTTTTAGAAAATTCTAGGACTGGATTCATGAATCTTTTACAACATTCAAAAAAGAAAACAAGCAATATGTTGAGCTACCCCAATGAAATGAAAAGATGTCTTTATCAGATTTTTATTGTACAACAAACCTTTTGTGTAATGGTACTTGCTTCATTTACCATTCTGCTTTTGTTCAAAACTTTCAAGGTTCCTTTTCACTTTTTTTTTTTTTTTTTTAATTTTTTTCCTTTCTCCAAAGAAGTACCACCAACATTGCTACAAGGGCAAAATACTACTAGATACATTTTGGAATGAAATGAGGTTTAACTGGAAATTTATTTTAATCTGTGATTAATTGACTTCCTTAAGTTTATACATCAACAATAGATATCAGATCTACGAGTATAAATACATTTACTGTTGAGATATGACATCAAATGCTTATTGGTAGAATGATAGGTTTAAAAGTATTCTTGTTGTAATCTACTTTCTTTGAAAAAATGTCATATCACAGTATATTTAATAGTTTGCTTTAACTCTGAAATACTATCTCAAAATAAAAAAAAATCAGAATGAATTTATGAATTGAAAAAGAAGAATCACTTGTCAGAATTAAATGTTATTTTGTAAGAGAAAAAAAACTGCACAAAACGTACTTCAATATCACAGTCATTGGTATCATAATACAAATTTGTTTAAAGGAAAAACAGAGAATTATGGAAGAACAGAAAGCTGTGGAAGATGCACTGCGAGAGGAACGTAAGAAACTTGAGAGGAAAAATAAAAGGAGTAAGTTTTATTTAAATAATGGAATCTTATTTTTCCCATTGCATAAGAAAAATATCAAAATCATTGGCTGCAACACATTGTATAATTATCATATCTGATTGAAAATTATTACCACTTGCCTGTCACCTTGATGACTGGGTTTCCAGTCCACAATCAGAAGTGAAAAGGATAATAGGTCCTCTACTTCAATGCTAAGTGGCAAGGATTTTTTTCTGGGTATTCTGATGTCCTCGTATATTGACCTTTGTATGCTAATATTCAGGCCAGCAAGAGGGATTTATAGAAGTTTGTATTTATTGTTCCACACAAATTGCTATAATGTAAATAAAGTGTTTTTAATCAGCTGAAATAAAAAAGAAGGAAAAGATCTGTTTATACATTACATCAGTTTGACCAATATAAATGAAGTGGTAAAATTCTTAGCCCTTTAATATATCCTCAGTAATGTTTTCAACCAGTACTGTATTGCTGAGTGTATATTGTTTGTCTTTCTTTTTTTTTTAAACCTTTTATATGTACTGCTGCTGACTTTCCATTAATTACAATATGTACACAGGTGAACAGTTTTCAGTTTTAATACTTAATCAAGTTTTGGATTGTCTCGAGTGTTTGATTAGTATATGATCAATGAATGTAGAGGGCCATTTGTATATCTCACAGTCAATAATATGGTTACTCTATTTAGTATTCATTTTACCTTTTTAACATTAGAGTTTGGTTTGTTGGGTTCATAGCCCTGTGAACTGCTAAAGTCTTTTTTTGACATCTGGTTTTCCTCTATCAGCTGGTGGCTATCTTACTGAATACCATGTGAGAGGCTCGTCACATGCTATCTACATTGTAGAGCAGGTAGGGTAAAGTGTACAGCAATGACAGCAAAGAACAATCCTGGATCTCAACTTCTTGTAATAGAGGTCATTATTCATTTCAGTGTTAGGATTTGAACCCAGGACCCCTGGTTTACTAGTCTGACACTCAACAGATCGAGCTAAAGAGAAGTTCTCTCTTGACGAGGATTATATTGGTTATTGTTTACCAAAGTTACCAAAGAAACACATATTTACAAAGAGATTGCTCTACACACCTTAGATTTTCATTTGGCAGATGCTCTACCAGCTGAGCTACCAGGGTGCAAAGACATCAGAAGGGAGATCAAAAAAGAAATATATTATAATGATGTTTTCATCTGATACAGAAAAAAATGCTAACATATTTGAGGAGAATGCCGGTGGGATACCAAAGAGAGAGGTGGGGAAGATTGAAGTATCCTTCACTGCTCGAGTGTTCCCAACACCTGTTCGGGAGTCGCAGACACCCCAGGAGGAGGAGGTATGTCAAACAGAGTCAGAATATTGTCATGAGACTATAAGACCATGATACATAAATCACAAATATGTCAATAAACAATATATTCTGAAATCCTTTTATTTGATTCCTGTTAAAATTTACTGTTTTCCACTAATCTTTCAATTTCAATTTTCTATGTATAAATTACAAATATATGAATATACCATGTATTCAGAAATCTTTATAAGACATCTAAAGTCTGATGGCTCTGTGGAACACTATGATTGTAAATTGACATTTTTTGTATATAATTACCAGTGGCTAAAGAAACAAGCAGAGACAAGAAAGATTATGGAGTTACAAGATAAAGATTTAACAGAGGAGGAGAGAAATCCAATGTTTTTGCGAGATAAGGGGAAGTAAGTTTGGTTTTTTATGTAAACATCTTTGTGGGACATCGATGTTGACATTGAAAATATTTGTTACAAATGAATTTGTATTTTATTACATTTAAACAGGAGGTTACTGTATTGTTGTTGTACTAATTGGCTGAGACACTGATGAACTAATTAAAAAAAGATGGTTATGTTATCTATCACTGTTTATCCTTAAACATTTTAAAATACACAATTGACCTGGTCAGAAACCTAGAGGCTGAATTTCTAAATAGAGTTGCAGTCTGGCATGAAGAGTTTTAATGTTTGTTCAAATTAATTATCTTTACTCACTTTCAAGGTCACAATGGTGTTAAAAATATCAGACATCTTCTCAATAACCAAAAGAGTTTACTCTTTAACCAAAGTTTATTTTTCATGAATGGCACAACAAATAAGTGATACAGGCCCATTGGAGCTCTTATTATAGATACAGTAATATGTTTAATGCATAATTTGAAGATAGAACAAAAAGCATGCCAAGATATTTCTTCTAATGTGTATATGTTGGAGCTAGGTGAAAAAAAAAATCTGTGACATCATCTGATACTGAGATCTGAGTAACTCACTCGGCATTATAATGTGACCCATTTTCCTGGCTCTACTCAGGTCATTTTCAACAACATGTATCATATTTCTTGCATGCTAGCTTGCCAGGAACACATACTTGTTAAAAGATACTTATAATTGTATTACAAATAATGGTTTTTTTTTCAGTGGGTTTTTCAAGGCAGGAGACTTCCTGAGTGCTATCAATGCCTATACACATGCACTTCGACTGAACCCAAAAATACCAGGGTATCCTTATATTGTACCTCTTTACATAATGACACAGTGGTTATATTTCAAGATTATTTTCAGTGATAATAAAGAATGATTAACTTAATTCACATTTTTGGATACAGTTTGTAGACACTCCAACAAGGTCTGTGATTAAAGTTTAAAATCTAAAACTCAGTGTCCCCATATCCCTACTTTATACTCCACCACCTTGTCACTATATCCCTCTAAACCCCCATTCCTGTTTCCAGACCCCACCTCCATCCCCTTCACTCCATCTTCTTCCTTTATACCCCCGACACACTTTTCATAAACCCATCCTCTTATCCTGATACCCCTCCTGTATACCTACCATACATCACCTTGTCCTTTAATCTATCTACCACCTACTATATCCACCCCACCTCCATCCCCTTCACTCCATCTTCTTCCTTTATACCCCACCACCTTGTCAACCCCATCCCCTGCTGTAGGATGTTTACCAATGAACATAACTGTTTTTAACCTTTTGTTTTTTCTTTTTTTCTGCTTTTTTTTCTTGTTTTTTAAAAGTTAAAAGAATGTTTTTTTCAAAAATATTACTGCAAAAAAATATACCAGTATATTTACCAGCACAGATGGAAGTGCAATTTTGATGTCTCATAAAAGAGGTAAAGAGAGGTAAATCTGGTAATTATTATTAGATATATTCTGGGTTTTGGAAACTAACATTTAAGTATTTTTATTGAGATTTGCTACATTCCTTAACTACACACAGATTATACTCCAATCGTGCAGCATGTCATCTGAAAATGAGGAACTTCTTTAAATGTATAGAGGACTGCAGTAAGGTATGTTCCATTATGTTAATACATTTTTACATTTTGATGGCATCATATTCAGAGATTGTCATCCATGCTGTTATACAATACATTGGTTAGTGTTTATTCTTGTGGTTGATGCTCAAACAATACAGATCGAATCATCATTATCCTTGTTAAGATTTCACATTACCAAGATTTATTAAACACAATTTTTGTATTTGTCTTATAAGCAACATAATAATACATACATACATGTTTGTTATGTATAAATTTCATCCATATTTACTGTGATAACTGATCATTTATATAAAGAACAACTTTTGTGCCAAACTTAGAAATTTCATGGAATGCAAATAGCTTAATCGTAGTGACAAGTATTTATTGTGTTTATGATTCCCTATTCATGTCAAACAGGCAATGGACTTACTGGAGCCACCTGTACCACAGAATGCAGCCAGTCGTGTGAAAGCTCTCATCAGGAAGGGCACAGCTTTCTGTGAGCTGGAGATGTATGTGGAAGGTAAGCCCTGTATAAAACTTTATGAAAAATTGTAAATATTAAATGTCAGTTACATTAGAAAAGATTTCTACATAATGCAACAGACATGTGTACAGTGAAGCTATTTCAATTTACAGTGTATTTACTTTAAGTATGAATGTGTGTTGATTGAATTCACTCATTGTCATTGTCAAGTTTTCCAGAAGGAAAAAAGAATCAAAAGAGTTATGCTTATGTATGACTTTGATCACTGGATTGGGTGTTTCGTTGAATACAATATGAATGCCATAAATTTGAGTAGGGTTATAGTAACAATATCTATCTGTGTTGAAGGACTACAAGACTATGAGGCTGCTCTGAGGATAGATCCTAACAATGAACAACTGAAGACAGATGCTGAGAGAATACGACAAGTTATCCAGAGTAGTTCTGGGAGTTGATGATATCTGGGACCTAATCAAGGAACTCAATACAAATTTTACAAGTGTTCATCAATTTGATAACCAGCAAATGTCAGTAATGAAACACTGGTCTTATTGAGAAAGTTACAGGTCCAGACAGTGGGACAACTGCCTTGTGTGAAATTATGAACAAAGGTAATTTATTCAAACACACAGTACCACAAAGAAGGGAAATTTAAGGAGAGATATTCGGGAGAAATATCCGACCATGTGTGGAAACTTATTTAACAGTTTATTCTTGAATGTTTACATTTGTAATATTCTGTATTGAAGTATCTTACTTTGGACCATACCCGACCTGTGTGGTACACTTCAGGATTATTAGATACAGAATTATATTAAAGAGAACAGTACAAAGACTTTTTATACAACATATAAGTAATTGAAACTTCATTGACTTTGTTATTTGGTTTTAATTTCCTTGTAATTTTATGTTTACTTATGAGAAACTGCAATAGCTGTTTAACATATTTTTTTTTTATATCTGTATATAGCATTTTATTGCAAATGAGAACATACTGCTAGGGGTGAAGCCCAGGAGTTCTACCTCACAAACCATTCTTCTGCCACTTACAACTTTGGAAATTATCTTTAAGTGCATAAATGGCACTTCTTTCATGAATATTCCTTAACTTTGGAGATACAGTAACTGCAGATTTCTGTAGTAAAGATATAGAATATGAATGTTTATTAAAGATTCCTCCCCAGTCATTTTTTCCTGCAATTTCATTTATGTTTTACCGACAGAAAACTCCCATCAAAATTTATATTTATTCTAATTTCCTTTTGTAACTTAAGCTGCAATTTACTTCAGTGTTTATATCAAAGCTAGTTTAATGTTTTTTGTTGTCTACGTACTATTAAAAGTTGAAACATGTAGACAGAATAAAGAAGATAATGCATCCCAATTCTTAAAGTTAAAGTCATTCTTTCTGTTACTTTTTAGAATAGAGCTATAAAAATGACCTACCATGTCTAATCATTACCATTTTATTTAGATACCATTATCTTTGTAAATTCACTTGTCTTCATAAAGAAAGATTATCACATGACTATGTGGAAATTCCGTCCATTTATCAGAAAGAAAATGTTTTGAATCTTAATTGAATATTCATCGTAATGATGAATTTGTTGAATTGGCAACATTCCATGGAATAAAATTTGCTAAATTTGAACGTATAATGCCTTCGTGTTGTCCTGTGGACTAATAGAGTGTTGATTTTGCCTTTCATCATGGTTGAGTGTTTATCTTGTCCTCCCTAATGGTCAAGACTTGATCTATGCCCTTGAACTTGTTCTTCTCATAGTGTAGTAGTCAGGTATTGGTCAGTTGTTTTGTATTGTTTGTAGCCTTGACGAGGTCCTTCGTAAAGGTCAAGAGCTTTAATGCAGCTGTTTGTATTTGTTTTGAGTCCTAATACATGTATTATCTTTCATAATTGTTGAGTCTTGATATTGTCCTGCGTGATTGATGATTTGACTTTGTCTTTTATAAATGTTGAAGGTCTTAATGTTGTCCTTTTGAGTGGTTGTGGGTCTTGATGTTGTCCTTTTGAGTGGTTGTGGGCCTTGATGTTGTCCTTTTGAGTGGTTGTGGGTCTTAATGTTGTCCTTTTGAGTGGTTGTGGGTCATGATGTCCTTTTGAGTGGTTGTGGGTCTTGATGTTGTCCTTTTGAGTGGTTGTGGGTCTTGATGTTGTCCTTTTGAGTGATTGTGGGTCTTGATGTTGTATTTCTAATGCTTGCCAATATAAAATCTCCGGTAAAGCTAAAGTTGAATCTCTTAAAGAATTGATGTAACAAATACGACACATGGTAGAGCAGAGAAAATGATGAACGGTTACTGATTAAAATATGAAATCCCTGAAAGGGACAACGTTTTAAAGATCAGGAAACAACGTCTCGATATTGTTGCAAAGATTTGATTTAATTTACGTAAAATATAAGATTAATCAAGCGAGCGTCATATTGCAGCAAAAGTATTTGCTACTACATAATTTCATTTTGGTGATCAAAACCTCGTTCATGGGAATGTTTCAAGACATGCGCAAAGGGATCGACCCTAGTAAAATGCGGAAGTCCCTCTATGGAGCTGGCGTCCTCTGGAATGTTGATTAAATACTTGCTCCACTGGAAATTCTGTGCGTCCCGAAAACAGTATCGAATCTGAAGGTTTTCCTTCCGGTAAGTGTAGTACAGTATGTAGAAATTACACATCTCGTCTTTGTTGGTTGGACTATCGAATGTAAGAAGGTATTATTGATTTCCACAACATAGAATATTCATCTTTTTCCAGATACTGTAAAAGTATTTCTTTCGTGGAAGGTTTATTTTCGGTGATTTCGTTGGCACTCTTGATCAACGAATTCTTATGCCCACGAACAGATATATTTAGTTTAATAATATTTGTTGTCCTATATTTATCCAGGAAATGAAATTTCCACGATATAGTGAATTTTTCTATAACCACGAAAATTGCGCCCACGAAAATATATGATTTTACAGTACAATGTAACTTGCAACCAAGAGTTATTACACACTTAGTCCATGATCCAAACAAATTGTAAAATGCACGGACATTACAGCAGACTTACGTTAATGTGAAAATATTAAACGTTTTCCCACTTCACTGCCGGAGGATACAATTTATCATCTTGTAGCATTGCTTTAACTTAACTGATAGGAAAAGAGGTATGTTTGTAAGCACATACTATTCAATGGTACTTACCCTATTACAGTAGGTCCGATTCTGTCACTGCTCATGGTGCACCGAGAAGCCTGCGTGGTGGAAGGTAACAAGGTAACGAATGTTACACAAAAAAATCAAGAAAATACTAACATGCAAACGTAATTAAAATCCAAACAATACTGGAGTTGGTAATTGTTTCCCGTAGGTAATAGGTATTTACACGTTAGAAGCAGCGGTCTGACTCCAGTGATTATTGTGGTCCAATTTCGGTATCCAAAGGTTTCGTTTTGGTAGCAAAATGCAAAACTGAACATTTTAAGAAAAAGATAAGTTTTGGAACCACGAGATTATTATGACAATTGACGGCCAATTTTTTTATTATTGCAACAGTCATTGTGATATATCAACTCCCAAATTATTCTACCTCTAGCTGTTTCAAAATTCAAGACTGTCACGATGTTTAGCGATAAAATGTAATATTTCCAATGTAGATTAGTTCTAACAAAATACATGTCTATTGGCGAAGTTGTGTAACTGAGAATAACCAAGAATGCTCCAAATGATGATACATACCAAGATATCTCCGGATTGTACGTCTATGCCAGGGTTTGTTACGTTATAAAATGTCTATCAAACAGAACGCAAACGTGTTATAATAATATAATAAAATTGCGAGATTTTGAGATAACGCCATTTATACTTTAAAACCATATAAAATGTATTTTCGTAGGGGTCGTTTTCTGTGGTTTTTCAAAAATATGATAAATAAATTGGGTAATACATGGATGCTTGAGTGCTTGGATAAATCTAACAGTCGTGCAAATGAATTCATGGCTAAGAGAACCTACGATATCATCCAAAATAAATTCTCCACGAAATTTAATTATTTGACAGTAATTAAGAACATGAAGCTTTACGTGCCTCATCAGCATTGGAACCTTTCAATTAAATTTAATGACAGTGTTTTTACATTGTTCTCTCTCAGTACAGATAAATATGAAATATATTTTCATTGCCTTATAAACCGTCAGTATTACCTGTGGTAGTTGTGGGGACATACGTCCAATCTCAGTCCACACGCCATCGCGAATACGGTACCCGGATGTAACAACACCTTAGCCGTCACCAAATGTCATTGAATGTATATGTTATATATATATATATATATCGTATATCGTCTATAAATAACTAAAGTATTGTAAAAGCAATATAGCTAAGATATTGTTATTGTTTATGATAAATATTTCATAACTCATTGCTGTAGTTATTTTACTGTTCAACTTAATTTTTTGATATTCAAATTTTGGATTTGCTAAAAGAATGTCGCAAAATTTTTTCCGGAAGTTATGAAACGAAACGGACAATGTTTTTCGCTTTTAAAAGATACTATTTAACTTTTGAAAACGTACTTTTTAGCGGATAATCACATTTTGTGTAATTAGCGCATGGATGAAATCGGGCAATTACAATAACAGTCACTTTAACAACAGACAGAAAATAAAGTTTTAGCAAACTATTTAAGATGTTTATCTTTAACACAATTCTAAAAATAGTATATTTTTTGAATATATTTAAACCAAACTAATGAATGTCATGAAAAATAGCACAATCAAATTTTAGCGCAATACTTTCAGCGCAAAAAGCGCTAAAATAACATCATCCTTTAAATACATAGTTTACAGGACTATCTTTTCGCGTGTTTATCAATTCCGTCTTCAGAAATAGAAAAGAGGGGAAAAAACTCCATCAAAATAGCACCCTTTATACTGATATAAATGAATTTATAATTTTACTCACCTAGATTGTGAGAATGTGTCCGGTAACCGATAGGGTAAATTGTATCGTTGTGCTCATAATCACATGCTGATTCCATATGGAAATCTACATTGTCAGTGAAATAAACCATTTTATAAACTATGTATGTTATCGGAACTAAGCGGTAAAACATAGTAAGTTTTAGAACAGTATATGTAACCTACATTGTGTACAAAGTTATAGATATATATAAATAGTATGTAATATATAGATAATATAATATGAACATTTGTAAAGTTATGAAAATAAAAACGAATGCACACATAACAGTGGGTTTTGTCAGAACTAGAATACTAATGAATGTAACCAACAAAGTACCTTGAATCATGGGAGGTATATGTCCCATGTTACCCATCACGTAATATCCGGCCTGCTTCGGTTGTCTGCCAACACATACATGGACAACTGAACGCTTTTTCGTGAAATATAAAATGGCTGAATTAAGAATAACTTAGCATGTTTCTATGTAAAACGCAGTTAGAACATGTCATAAACAAGCAGTATACTAGTATGTTTATATATTTATACTTATTTATACTTATTTATACTTCAGTAGTTGGTCTCTCCCATTCAGCCTCTAGTTCTCTATACTTACGGTGTGAAGGTCATGTGGAGGGTCACTCCTGAGTTGTCTCTGAAGTCTCCTGGAATATATAACACCACATGCATACTGATTATAAATTAAATGTAATTATTGACAAAAAGAGGGACTTTCCTTTTGGTAAAAGGAAACACGAAAGGAAAACTTAAAATCTCATGACACTGATGTTGTATCACAGCTATTGATACAATCATTATATACCAGTTTTATGAAACACCTACATGGTTTTATAAAATTATGTGATAATGAGGAAAACAGATTCTGATTCTAGGAATGAGGACATGCCCAATATCCCAAGGAAGTAAGGGATTTGAATCTAGGGGCTACAATAGAACGGACGGAAAATGACTATGTTGCCAGTGAGACAAAAAGGGACATGGAGAATAGTCAATATCACTATTCAATCACAACGTTGGCCAGGCTTTGTTCTGTACAACTGTGGACATCACACGTCTCCATTATGCTTTAAACCAAGCAGGACACCAAATATGTTTCGTACAAAAAGAAAGAAAAAGAAAAGGTTAAGATGTGGACAGAAGTACTATTTACACGGAGTCCCCTGAAGCAGCACAAGGAGAGCAAGACCACATGTACTGGAAGGTTAACCGCCATTCAAATCTGGGTCAATCCGAGTAAGTTGTCACACGTTCCACTTGAGAATAAGGCAGACAACAGCGGAATCACACCTAGTTGTGATGTTACATGAAACACATTAATTATTTGCTTTTGGAACTATTTCTTTTTTGTGGGCGTTGTCAGTGATGTTAAAGTGGCACCGTATACCTTTACCGGTAAAATGTGCTGTAAATTGTTTTATGAAAATCCGTGGGTATCAAGTCTTAATTCATTTACCTTGACATATCATAGACTTCTATACAGAATACGAGGCAATAATTTAAGTTCCATCCATGAACTTTTATTATGCCCTCGAATCGAAAGATCGCGGACATATCGTTTTTGTGCTGTTTGTTTGTTGTCAACTTTAACCTTGCCCATAACTCTTGTGCCGTAAGAGGCAGGACTTTCATATTTGGCAAGTGCGTTCTTTGTGACAAAACCTTTACGGTAGTACCAAAATGTTTGACCATGTGACCTGGATCGTAACCTTGGACATACATTTGAATTTTTTAAACATCGGCCAATAACTATTGCACCGTAAGAAATATGTCTTTCATACTTGCCACACGTGTTCCTAGCGACAAGACCTTTGTGGTTTTCACAATCTGACCTTGATATTGACCTTTGACCTACATTTTAAATAAAAAAAAACTATCATTGCCATAATGGAGAAATAAGTGTTTCACAATGCGTGAATGCAATAGCACATGCCTCACACAGTACAGTTTTAATGTCCCAGTTCAGAATTTTGATGCAATCAGGGACATAGTGTTTGATAAACACCTCTTGTTTTCGTCCGTAATTCAGCAATGCGTGACATGTTGACTGTTTAATGACTTTTATTTGATATTGTTTTACCGGTGATCTGACCTTTAAACTTGTCCTTGTAATGGAGTTGTATGACGATATGTTTGGTCCGGGTTGTACCGCCCACACGGAATCCGACGCCTGGAAATATCGATTTATGATCAGATTAATTTCAATCTCGCCAAGAAAATCAACATCTACTGTAAACAGTTAATTCATCGTTTATTAGTCTTATTTATTCACCCATATATGTTTGATCGGCAAATTAGATACATTTATTAAAAGTGTTCTCTTTGCATTCATGCATGAGCATTCCATACTTTCTCATTCCGAATATTTTGCTGAACTATCAACCGACGTTCACAGGATCACTGTGGAAGTCAGTATTTAGCAATAATCGAATAAAACCTTTAAATGTATTTCACATTACCGGAAGGTAGTTCCCTGGAGTCCGCATCCATCGCCCAGGCATATACGATTTCCCGGTCTCCGTCTGAACACACTGAGACGTCTGAACTGTCGTCCATTTCCCCACAAGGCCTGGAGAATTAAATGATAATAAAACATTTCCAAACAACCTAAAGGGCTGGACATGCCTCTATAACTAAGCCTTTAATGGGTTGATATTGGTACATGTCTCAAAAGGGCACAGGAAAATAAATTTTGTAAACTCTTTCCAATTTTTAAAACAAAACCATTTACCATACACTCACAAGAATAAAAAAAATAGCTTACAATCATCATAATGACCAAATAAGTCAACTTACAACATCTTAACACTATAAAGCATATTCTCGGTTTTTGCTTGATTTCATCCATTTTAATAACAGATTACAAACGACAGAATAAAGATTCAAGAATTTTTTCAAGTTTTGGAAAATAGGGTTGCCTTTGACCATAAGTATCTTGCAGCTGAGATAGGTTAGTCGGGAAACTCGTCAGCAGACAGACTAAGCGAGACTAACCGACGGCTGTGTAGCCAAGTCGTCAGGTCTTGACAATCTTATTTAAGAGCGTAGCCTAGACTGGCTGGCGGCTGTGTTGCAGGTCGATGTTTGGGATCTTGAGAGTCCAACAAGTGTCTAAGACAGAAGATGACGTGTATGAAAGGGGTTAAAACGCATGTGTCGCCCCATCCATGCGGAAGTGTGTGTGTGTTCCTTGTTTCAATGAGATGGACTGTGATAGCCTTGCCCACCCAGAGTCGAAAGATTTGGGCCTCAAGCAACAGTTGGAGCCTCTATCGTCCTTGAGTTAGAATTCTAATTCTATTAGGGTATTGTGCAATAATCCGGCACCGTGTAGCCATACAGATGACCTGGTGTTGGTGTATTGCAATTGGCCCAAAGGTGCACAGGTACATTGTTGTCACATGCAACCGAAATAAAAGAACAATGAGAATGATAAATTGTAACAAGGTAGCAGTGAGGAGATTAATAAATAGCAGACATCCCGAGGAGTTCTTAGACAACGAACTCCCCTTGTCTATGCTGAAGGTGATGCGATAATTCTCAGTCGGCAGTGAAGAACTTGTGTAGGGGTCAGACAATCTTTATCTAATTAGGGCATTTCAGGTTTAAAACATATAAACTAATAGGCTAAACCGATCACGAAAAGAGGACGATGGATATACTGCTGAGTCTGTTGAGATATCAAACCTGTGACTTATCTAGTTAAGACAATGCCCACCTATTAATGAAAGGGTCTGCATGAGTTGCATTTGTGAAAGGAAGCTAGACCTAGGTTGGAATAAGGCACCAAGGGGTTTGAAATATGTGCAACCGTTGTGTCTGGATGCTGAGTTGACTGTCAGGACGTTCTGCCATGGAAATCTAATTCAATATTTCTTATGTTAAGCTTCAATATAATAGATTGTTGTTAATTCTCTATCCACCAGTCGACAAGTAAAAACCCATTATGCACAATCTGTAGACAGGTTCTGTATCATTCTCACAGAATAGATTATCATGGAAAGTGGACGGATACTGAATATCAAACTGATCTATAGACCGTATACCGGGCCATTACTGCTATTTTTTTGTATTAATTTCAGTATTTTACTTTCCGATTCCGACAACCAATGTCAAAAAATATATAAGAATTTTAAGGTAAACAAGATAAGATAAAAATGTTGTTTTGAGGCTAAGTATGCGCTTTTACTGTCCTCACATATGCGTCAAGGTACAGTTTTAAAATAATTAATATTTTTCATAAACTACAATAACATTGCTGCAATATACACGTACTTAATATCATAAGAATTAAATCATCAGAAAACACAAAATATCTTCTAATGATTCTGGTATTAGTCCTAAAGTAGCGAATTAGCCGGACAAACCCATCATGAAAACAAGCTGATAGTTTCTTACAAAAATAAATCTGCATTTGCTTATTTTTAAAACAAATAAGCCGCATATTAGCTTTGAGTTTTTAGGGTATTGCGTTAATCAAAAGGACCTAGTACACAATAGGATTTTCTAATGCTTAAATACTTGGGAGTTCATGCAGAATGGGTATACTTTAAATTGGTTCAACAGCCTACGTATACAGAAAACATTTCACAATACTGAACTTGGAGATTACCTAAACCCCTCCTATCACTTAACGGTAAACGTACATGTTTTATGAAATTAGTATGATATGGAATTAGTACCTAATCAAATAAGAAATAAAAATTAATGACTAGAGTTGAAAATCCATCTTCAGTGGTTAATCATGAAATACAGCGAAAATACTGTAACTGGAAATGTACAAGTTTATACTTGTATCTGTTGTTGTTTAGTTTTGTGCTTGTACAGATGTTCAAAGATATGGAGAACATACGTACAGTGACATTTTATAACCGTACTTGCTAATACATATCTTTGTATGCAGATGAAGATTCCGATAACATTTTTTTTTAAATGTGGGAGAGGGGAGAGGTCTTATGGACCTTAACAGACGTAAATATGTTACTAGTTTGAACATTCTGGATTTTGGTTGATATTAAAAAGAATGAGGGAGAGATGAGATCTATAACGGATGTACATTGTTTAATGTCACTATAGATCATACAAATATGTGAGAAGAATGAAGCCAACAAGATTACCGATACCTAAACTTACTTATCAAATCTAATACATCTTAATCTTTTAGAATTGGCGACCATTTATGTGCTTGGTATCTGAAAAGTAGTGAAGTAGAAGATAAACAATTCATATTTTGGTGATAGATTTTCTCAATTCTGAATTTGCTCGTTTACTTTCAATATGTGTATGTTGTTAAGTCGTTAAGCTATCAATCAATATTATCGAAATACCTAACATACGTGAATCAGGACAAGACAATCATCCAAAAGATTTGTTACCAAGTCATTCACTCACCAGTAGGGCCTGTCGCTTCCTGGTTTGCCACACCCATATACCATCATGTGATGAGCAACCGCTTTTGTGGCATGGGGCTCGTATTTCACTGTGCAAAACAGAAAAGAAGAACAGAACTGATCTAGAGCAACAGGAAGGAAAAGTAGTTGAAGCGTTATATTAAAAAAATCATTACGAATGTCATGTGAAACATTGACCCCTTACAACGTCAATGCATTACGGTTGTTTGTAAATAAACATGACAACGCACTTTACTGTTTAATCTTAATACATTATATCTGTTGAAAAGAGTTTACAACCTTTCTTGAGCAACTGGAACTTAATCATTGACTTCAAAGATATTTTGTCGAATGTTTGTCAATATCTGGAGTCGATCAACTCAGATTTCAGATATGTGGTTGTGCAATAGAAAGTAAACTACTTCTGTCAAAGATAGAGTTAGATACACTAAATTATGAATAAAACTGCGTCATACAGCTGTTTCGTCCTCCTATGACTCGTCATTGATGCTAAGTTACAAAATTTTGAAATGTAGAAGGCCGTTGAGGAAAATCAGAATTGATCGAAAGAAATCTAATAAATACTGTGTACCGTTTGTTTATTTGCCATATGTAGCCCAGACATAGTCAGTTTAACTCATTTTGATTTTTCAACACCCACTAATCATTGACTTAACGACAAAGGGCGTTCATTAAAGGATCGGGGACACTTAAGGTTAGGTGTGCGATGTTGTAGAAATACGTACCTATATAGGCTTCACGTTCATCGAGTTCGACAGAATGGCACAGAAGGGCATCTGCCTACATAATATACAGAAAGAGAGAAAACTTCGTGAAATGCTGATACAGCACCAGAAACTGTCCCTTCCTTCCCATAAATAAAGAATAGCTTGGGAAACGCTGAGAGACAGTATAAACGAAGAATTCGGTTATTTTTTCTCGAGGATTCCATTCACGGGGACGCTTTGCATTTTTACCTGGTTAATTGTATGTGTTTTTGTTTGGGGTTTTTGGGTTTTTTTTCAGAACACTTTGATTGATAAAGTATTTTCGCGATAAGTAAAGAGTCTTGTCATCAGGTGATTCTACACTAAATCAGATAGTAGCTCGCCAACATGCCTTCTCCTGTTGTGGCATCTAATTGAAATAAGGGGAAATGTCATCCAATGACAGGGCCGTTATGTACTAATGAAGGATTAAACAAAGTACTTATAATTCATCATGGTTGGTTTTATACTGAAATCTCAATCAATACCAATCTGTCATTTGGTATTTTTATTTGATTGCAATTAATTCAATTTACTTTTATGAAAACAAACACTTAAAGCAATAAGATGAGTTATGTTAAGGAAAGATAACTCGTTTTCAAATGAGTAATCGTTTTTCCAAATCACACGTTAATTCTACACTACATTCTGATTAATTCGATTTTCTCCGAGTTTTCGTAATAAATGCATCGGGTTACCGATAAGATTTTAACATCGGATTCCAGTTTGGTTTACCTTAGTGGATAAAGCATTAGGCATTCTGATCGTTCTGGTGAAATAGTTGGGATCATTCTTCCATAAGTGGTCATCATCGTGTTGACTTGAGGACACTGAAGAACCGGTACATACAGTAAGCCATACGGACACGACAACAATCGTTGTATAAACATGCATTCCCACCATAGTGTATAGTGTGACCATTATTGATAAGTGTACCGTTACGTCACACAAAGATAACAGCACTAAGCCAGGGCAACTAGAACAATGTGTAGATAAAGTAATCTCACTCTTTCATACTCGCATAAGTCATAAGGAACCAAGAGTTATCATAATAAAGTGAAAAATATTGGATGAAAAAATTGGAAAAGATAAAATCAGAAATATGTATAGGGACGCAATCCAAGTAAAACAAATTACGAATGATTTGGTGTCATAATGTTCATGTTTGAAAAGAAAAAGCTGACAAAGATTTCATTTTCATTTGAAAATACATCAAAGGCATGTCCCCAGTATCGCTAGTTTTGTACGAATCGTGATAATGGGAACAGGTCCTTCAATATCAAATCAACTGCGACATGTTAACATCATAGGTTAGGGATGCAGGGGAAATATGGAAAATTCACAAAGGGAAAATGTCGGTTTCGTTGTAGGAAAAAATTGAGATGAGCAGCTAATATAGAAGAGTCTGTCGTGTCTTTTATTTCAAAACATGATGGGTTCATACGATGGACGTGGTCAATAAATTTCTTGTTATTTAAAGACAAGACGTCAACAATATATCTGAAAGGAAAATTAAACGACTTTGCAAAGTCTTTGTGACCTGTTTTGATAAGTTCTTCAATAAATTAAGCCTCATATGAAAACAAATTCAAGTCAGCCAACAGAGGGGCTCAGTTAGTTCCTATAGGTATGCCAATAGTTAGTTGGAAGACCTTACTACCGAACCTGACGAAGACGTTGTCAACTAGAAACACGATCTGTTTTATGATTTCGTCCTTCGTATATTTCTTCTTTAATTTGGATGTATAGTTTATACGAAATACGCTTCAATATATTTCACAACCATATATTTATACCGCCGTTCACCTTTCTTACAAAAGCAAGCTCTCATAACAAGAAAACGAAGGCGTTCTTTCAGTTCAGAATAGGGCAAGGTGATGTACAGGTTGGAAAATAATTTTCTTATACAAATATTTGAAGAGATCGTTGAAGATTGATCAAAAGCTCTAAACTCCACATACTATAAACTCCACTTATTGAGTAAACATTTTCACAATAAGACTGTAACCCAGATTTGAATGTACTTATAATGGTGGTTTGTGGTTTTGAACAACTAGACGAGCCAACAATAAAATGCTGCTTCTATGGATTTTTGTGCAGTTCAGGAATCTAACATCGGTATATTTAGGCAATTTGAATAGTTGTAATACTGAAGCATAATTAGCCAGTATTTCGCCGTTTGAAAGATTGCAAAATGTCGTTATCAAGCATGCCCAGTCCTTTGTATACAGGAAGTGTAAAGATGTTTGAAGACAAGTTACTGGGCGCCTTATCTGCAGGCGCAATTACAAACCTGTCATGTAAATTTGTAGAATTGACGTCAGAATTGAGGAGAGCTGACATGTGTTTAGTTTTCATGTTAGATTTCAAGATGCAAATTCCGAATATACTTAACCCATTCATAAACTGAATTCTACGCAGACTGTTCTCGTTTCATCCATTCTATTGCATATTTTTTTTAACAGAATCTATATGTATCTTGAAATCCATAATCCAATTAACGAACGGGGTTTCACGATATTTAGGACCCTTCATGAAAAAGCTCTCGAGGCTTTACATAATGAATCATGTTTAAATCACCAATTACTATGTGCTCAGTTTGACCATACTTTAAAGCAGAGCTGACGGAGGACTAATTTTAAGGTCATATACACTCAGTTGCTGCAGCTTTTGTTTTGTAGTTGAAACGTTTGGATGCAATGGGCTTGGAGTAAATTTAGGAAATTACACGGTTGTTTCTGCTTTAAAGGTATGTTATCTTGAACAGACTTCTGGTGTAAAATATTGCTGATGATTATAGCATTTACTCCCTTATTTACAAAGTCAACTTTCATAAGCCTGATTTGTGCCACATCATCAATAGTTTTATGAGGTCTCTAAGGTATTTCCATAGGTCTCCAGAAACAGTATTAGCTGAATTCATTTGACGTTTTCGTAGCATGGAGACAGGAAGCAAATATATCGTATTTCTAACATGACGGACGCCTGATGGTTTCTGTAAAATATCCATCAGATTCTCAAACGTGACGGTATATCCGCTAGATTTACCTTAGTGCTTCTGTCCATGGCTGCGATTACGTCTAGTTTGATGAGTATATAAATCCATAACGTTAGTGTTACTGCATCCAGGACTGGACAAACTTCCTACCGAGTCCACGTGGTCATGGCAGCCATATGGCGCAGCAATGCCAAACAGTCTAAGATAGTGTTCCTTACTTTGTCTATAGCAATGTGCGTTCAGTAATGGGTCATTTGTAAGGTGGTAATGTTTTCCAAAATACGGACACTAATCGACGGTATAGAATGATCCGGAGGTTGAAATGGTGATACAAACATTGATTCTCCATGGTTCACTGCTGAACAATAGCACTTCATACGTTGTCGAAACTGCCCGTTTGTTTCACCAACATATATCCTAAACCACACAGTACACATTCAATACCATAAACAACGTTGGTAGTTTTACAATTTAGGGGCTCAGAGCTTATGGTAGTATAATGTTGATTAGTAAGAGAATTATTGTATTTCCCCGTTGCAATTATGATATTGCAAGTTTTGAGTTTTTTTTTTTTTTTTTTTTGTTCCGCGTTTTGAAATGTTTGAAATGTTATTCACTACCAAGATCTCTACCACAACACATTGTGTTATGCCACTCTCAGACCATTGTCTAATTAGGTACATGATGCAAGACTTAAAAGTTAATTTTGCACATTTGTGCTCAGTGGCTACCACATACACCGATCTTAAATTCACCTGCGAGTAGTTACTTGATTCACCACGTTTCAAACATCATTCCCAGATGGTTTGTCTTTCCATATAAAGATGCTGAGGGAACCTGCCGAATGCATAATCGGGGACATTTTACGGTTTGTAGCTTTGTTTTGGTTTTTTGTTCAGAGTATGTGATGTAACTTATGCAATATTTTGTGTTTTGATAAAGTGGAATATTGTCTCGAATATTTGACAACACTGTCATTATCATTGTATGTGATAAAGAACCTGCATATTTGCTTTGCTTATATCTCAACTTGTCGACACCCGGCATGCACTTGATATAGTATTATAAGATTGGACAAGAGTCTCTCGACTTATTCAACGGTTTTTTTTCCTATTCAAGGCAACTACATCCTTCACTTTTTGACAGATACTTCGAGGATTCTACGTATAGACCTAGAATCCTGGAATGGGACTCGTGGGGTCATCCAGTACTCAGAGTTTCAGGTGCCCAGCGAAAGATAGAAAATTTCGAACTTTTTGAATGGTTTCTCTGGGAACTTTTCCGGTAAATTGACATGATTCTTGTTATTTCTCTTTCTGTATATCATTTGAGTCACTATGCTACATAAACAATTTCTGTCTACCTATCCTGCCTCTTCAGCATGACCTCATGGGACATTCAAAGGTTATACATCTTTCAGGACGAAAACTGACAGTAAAATAAATAGTTTAATAAAGTTATTTGATTTGTCATATGTTAACTAACATAAATTGTCGTGTTCATCTGCTGATAACTATTTATAACCATTTATAACTTAGTTTGGATAATTACTTTATTCCATAATCATATGGAATTTATGTACTACACATATCTTTATCGCAACACTTGTATTATTTCACTCTCAGATCATTGTCTAAACGTATCTTTATTTATTTATTCAACTGGTTATTTAAGCGGTGGTACGTGTATATAACCTTCCGCTTTTTGATTGGTTGAGAGCTTAAACCGAAAGTGTACTTCACCCGTGAACAGTATCACGCGCAATAAGTAGTTCACGAATGTTATTGGAATGATTTCATTTTGATATGGATTTCTATAAATCAAATTCTTACTTAATTTTAAACCTTTCACATTTTTTTCTGAATCTGTCAGCATCGCATATTAATTAGCAACATTTCACTACAGATCATATCATAACGCCCCAAAAGATGCCGTAAGACAATGCATCCTCGTAATAGTTTTTTTTATGGTGGTAGAAACAGGTAACACAAACCCGTGGCTGTTGTATGGTATTTCGTTCACTCGTGTTAGTTATTTTCCATTTTTTCAAAAAGTAAGCCATTCATTTTATAACATTTGAAAAATAACATACGCAATATACAATATATTTATCTCGTCTGATATAAATTGAATATCGACATGGTTCTTATAATTATTATTTTGACTTATACATGGCGTGAAGCAAGGAAATTATTTCAAAGATTATATTTAATCATCTTTTTATCCGTCATGGAACCATGACACAAACAATCGGAATGTGTTCATTTGCGATTTATCATGTTTACAATCTCATTATTGTATATGTTACGACTCCACAAGTACAAGTCGAGTAATTCTTAATTGTTTACATCTTGATAGGACACAATATACTGTTGGTTCAATATTTTATATCCCCACTGAAAATAACAGCAGTTTGCGGCACTTTATTTCCCATGCACCCTTTCTCTGGAGAAATCGTTATCGAGAGATTGTACCAAAGACACACAGATGGATAGGACATATCAAATATATTCTGTCACGCTTAAACTGCATTATATAGCTGTGTTGTCCGTCTAGTGTGAAAACCTGCTCAATTACATAAGAAGCACACAATATTACAATTTCATGATAAATAAGGATACGTTATCACTTTTAACATATAAATATTTAACGTTTAAGTAACATAACTTTATTTGTCCGTTAAAGCTGACGCCAAGAATGACACTCGCTACTTCTCTTGTCCACATACAACATACACAATGACAAAGAACTAAATCTCCATGTGCCTGGTATCGCCATAGTGGTTGGTGGCATCGAAGACAAAGAAGAAAGCAGCGAACTGGGTTTACTTCCCTGACAATGAGGGATTTTGCTGTTAAAGGTGATCGTGATGATGATTTTGGATTATTTTCCTCGGAACAGGAAGTGTAGTTATTTGGTTTCATTTGGCTCTCTGCATTTATACAAGCATATACAAAATTATGACGCCCACTTCATCTGTGACGATTATCTTGATACAAGTTTTAACTGCATATCTGAATTTAAGTAAGAGGAACAGGATTGGTAAATACTATCCTTTATGATTATGGGAGATCGTTGCAGTGAACAATGTACAGGGAATTCAACGTCTGTGTTCAATAAACATGCGACGTGTATATCAGAAGTTCTGATATTCAAGCTGTAGGTTGCTAGCACTTGTCAGAAACCTCACCCAACACAGAACATGACCTTGCCATAAGCGTTGTCAGTATGAGTTGTCCCAGGGCTTTATATTTTAGACATATGAGTTTACCGACTAAAATATATACATTCCATTGCCCGCGTTCTAGTAAATCGACGTTAGCAAACAATAAACGGCGTGAAAGGGGTCCATTAAGCAGGATGGGTAAGTTGTGGTGATGATCTGGGAAATGTTTAAATACTCAGCGTGTCATAAACCGTGTATAGGTCCCTTTACAAAGTTAATTTCTCATCAAATGTGTGTTTGCGGTTTCTATCCCAGTTATTACATGAATAATGGTGATTCCCATGGTTCATTTTTCAAAAAGCTATCTTAATCCATACACATACAAATTAATTTTCGTGGAGAATTTATTTTCCTTGATTTCCGATTTCAGTGACACTCTCAATCCATGAATGTCCAAGCACTGATCAAACACTCGATTTTTTCAAACCACAAATTAAGAGAACTTTGTAATGTTGAAAACTGAAAACCTTTTTTTTAAATTGAATTGTGTAACACATTCTCGTGAACAGCGTGTTAGCCTTTCGGCTAATCAGCATGAACATAAACACCACATTATAATGCAATATTGAGTAAGCGGTTTAATAATACAGAAACATGGAGGATGGGTAATAGCGTTAAGAAGCGGCAATGAGAATTTTAGACAATTTTAGTTTATTTCTATAATTTTTAACTGTTAGTAACTTTACTACCTAGAACATAGATGGTCGTATTCATTTGTGTGTCTTTTGTACAATATTCGAGAATACAGGTAGTAAACACTGCTGATTGACGGACTCTTGGCCCCTGAGGTTTGCCGTAACCTGCACGATATGTTTTAATCGATACGAATATTGACACAGTTTAGAATGTACACATATTCTTGACGTTCTTTTAAAATTATCAAATATATGAAATTTGTGACATTTACGGAATGATAAGGCTAGTGCCCCATCTAGAATTGAACTTTCAATCACATTTGATTTTTCTTCATACGTTTAAAATTTAGGACCCCCAGAATAACTGGCGAGTCCTAGATTGACGAAATAATTATATGATACTGTACCTAACTCTAAATTTGTATTAAAACGTTTATTCACGTGTGTGTTTTTGTGCAGTCTTTGAAAGGTGTTTTTCATTTATAGTGATAAACAGTGGTTATTTGTTGGGTTTTAATGTTAAGATTATTTGCAGTGGTTTCTTTTTATTTCAAAATCTACGGGTATTACGTCTTCTTAAGTTACAATCATGATTCATATCCTGAAGTTTAATACTATGAATTTTATTCGAAAACAGCTGTATGACGTAGTATAATTTATTGTTTGGCTCTACTGTATCTTCCCCAAAAATGTATTAAATAGTGCTATCACCTAAGTTGTCTTTGGAAAAATCTCCGATGAGATATACCAACTAAAATTGTCAGGAGTTTTTTTTTTTTTTTTTTTTTTATGTGTAATGGGCAAACAAGAAGGAAATACATCTCGATTATGTTTCGTAAACTTCGGCTCAGATAAAAAAAATTTCGAAGATAGAATGAAAACTTTTATCCCCAGGTAGATACCTATATTTCTAAAACGAAATTGTAAGAATTTTTAAATATATATTCAAATTCTAGTGCATCATTGAATTTTCTTTAATGCGGGAGTATATTCCGGCAACGTTAGTTTTTATTTAACTCAAAATATCGAAAATGCATGTCGAAATTTCATGATAGTGAGACAAGTTGAAATTTCGAGATAGCAGTCCGAAATTTTAAGATGTTAATTTGAAATTTTAAGACAATAACTCAAAATTTCGACAATGTTAGTCGAAATTTCGAGTTAGTAAATGGTATGGGAGAACAATGTTAAACACTATACATTTCAATTTCATCAAATATGAGCTATATGATTATTGTTTTATTACAAACATTTTCAACGTAAATGTTTATTATATTTTCATCCATTCATCTATCATGTTTTGGTGATAATTCCCTCAGTCAACATTAACATGACAAAGAAACATGCCTCTTCATGTGCAAACGTTTTCCTCATACCGAATCGACAAATGTGCTGCCTCGTTTTAAATCGTTACGATATTTGTATATACCGTATTTTAAGGGTGTTTCCCGCACAGTTTAAAGAGGTCAAACTGGATATTTGAGTTGAATATGAATATTTAGATAGCATCAATACAAAACTGGGGGTCCATATTATTTAAATATCTACATGTGTTTAAATCTTGTATCATAATGAAGTTTTAAATCATAATCTTCGATAGCCAAGGTATTTTTAATATTCCTCGTTCTAAAACTAATGTTTGTTGTAATTTTTCCTCAAATAAAATGAAAGTATGGATTCTATGGATCCAACAACAAACTCGTTTACGTCACTCCACATTAAAAGTCCAACCTATTCAGATAAAGAACAACACGCAATATATTGAAAATTCACCTAAAATTATTGAATTTCCAGAAAATTGAGTATAATCCTTTGCTGGTCAAAAAACAATGCTAGTGACTTGAAATCAAGGCCATATATTTTACATCTCTTGTATACTCCTGTCTCACCCTGCACCTGTGGTCATCCTCACATCTTCAATTACCTCGAATTTTTCCAATATCCAGGTATCTGTTCCAGATCTACATTCGATCTGGTCATATAAATTTTACTCTCTTGAATTCTGGAAACCTCAACATAATCCTGAAATAAATTAATATATATTATCCAATGAAGATAGCTTCATTGCTGTGTCGAAAAGATTTATGAGACAATAAATGACATCCAGCGCGTGACCATTATAACGTCAATATTGTGGGTTTAGAACCGACGACGGTTCGCCGTCTAAATACCCGTTCTATTTGACATATTTAACTGTCCATAATGAATCGTTCGTTTTAGTTTAAATCAAAATATGATCGGAAAATGAGTAAAAAATGGTAGAAAATGTATATAACATTGAACTTTCTCATTGTGGCATTTATGGTCGTATTAAATGATACAATTTTGCAGGTAAATAGCGCAAAATAGTGTTTTCACTTGCAATAGTTTGTCATTTATAACGAATATAAATGCCACATTAAGAAAGTTCAATGTTTGAATATTGAAACTAACAACCTGAATAAATATTTTGTAATACAATGAATGAAAAATCTTTTATGTGCCAGTACAAACCGATGTTGTATCAAATTGATGTTCTTTGCTGCAATTCGATATTGTAATGCGGTATTGCTGAAGGTACCGCGGTTCTATGGAGTCTATAGGGAATGATGTTGTAAATGTGAGTCATACGAACGAACGGGAATGAAACAGTTTGTATAAATGAATGTTTGTCAGAGTGGTATATTTATAAACACATAATGACATAATTATAGGGGTACTGGTGACGTATACATTATACCACCGATGGAGAAGATCTATAAATAGACTAATTTTGTACCATTACTTTTTTTTATTAAGAATGAGATATCCACGTGTCTCAGAAAACGATTCTTTTTAAGGGAACATCAGAAAAACTAACAAACATACAGAATGAATACCGATAAGGTATATATGTATATTACTTTTTGCTTGTTTGACAAGTAAAGTTTCAATAATTCTTTATACATTCAGAGATAAGGCAATCTCTTTTTTTCGAAAGCACAAACGAAGTTGAAGAGCACCAAATACACCCTTAAGTAATCCTGATCTAACGTACATGGAGTTTTGATTTGATTTCAACATAGTTTATATACACAGATGACATTAATTATATTCCCAGCTGTTTATTACACTGAAATGTTCTCGTTCTTAAGTTCATCAACGTTGCCTTCTTCATGTACATCCATATTCTACAATCTAGCGTTTTCATTTTACATGTGTCGTCTGTATCAGGGAAACCAATTACAAGACTCTTAAATATCAACAATTAGTATCGACAGGAACGTAAAATGTGAAAAGTAGGGGTTGGGGCCGAGCGTGGGATGGAGGGACGTGATGGAAGTATCAAAATATTTGTGAATCTAAAAAATATAGCGAAGTGTTTGAATATCATTTAATTTTCTTGTTGGTCTAATTCCAAACAGCGAAAACAAAATGGCACGTATCTTCATTAACATGCGATAAATCATAATGATTATAATGACCAGGAACGGTTTTTGGGGGCGTGTTTCTAAAACTTCCATCGTAATTCAGAAAAAAAAGCAGCGACAATCAAAGTCATTTACAATTTCTAATTTTCAATAGTTAAATTTCCATGTTTCATAATTTTTCAATATCACAAGTAATAAACATGCATGTGTAATATAGTGGAATATTAAAAAGAAATATTTAAAAAAAAAAAAAAAAAACTTACTTTCTTTTTATCACAAATTGCTATAGTTTGAGTCTAGTGTATATGATACTAAACCGTGTACCAGAAATCTGTCATTTAATCTTTACACCACTGAAAATAAATCGCCTTACCGGTGCACACGAAAGTTCTTTTTAACCTCAACATATTTTATGAACTGAAATGTATTTATAACGTGAACAACTGGACAAGGGGGAACACGCGTCGCCAACGCATGAAATAGCCCAAGCAAGGTCGTAGTCGAACTTTAGATCAAACCGTTTCTTCCTTTTCTCAGAGGATTAACGGTGAGCTTACAAAGAGAAGCAAAATAAAATCATGACAAACGTTTGATCTGGTAAATAAAATGGATGTAACTGTGTAATCTCGGAGTCACTTTTCATATCCATTAGGAAAGAAATATATGTAATTTTTTTACGACACCTGACACCCCTATGTACTGGTGTCGTTATATAATGAACTCGCCCACCTGTTTGGATGTAAACAGAGAAGCCCTGTACATGTGTGAATACGTGTCCACTTGGCTTTTGTAATCTGCGGCACCAATGTGCGTAAGGACATCGGAATTCTGAATTTGTCAGGACATTTACCAATCCACATGTCGGTCGACAGTCCTCCTGCGCTCTTTCCCTGTATTCCACAGTCTTCGTATGCAACTAGAACGCATGCTGATGTTTTCCATCCAAACGAACACCTGGATTCAGCTTCCGAAACTTCATCGTTCATCCTTACCAAGTGTCAACTCCCCCCAACATCACAGTGCGACGAGTCCACCCACGGGACATACGCCAGCAGTTATTCAGCTATCAGGTTCGATCCCCCACCCCCGGAAGATATGACATCAAAGAATGAGATCTCATCGTCAGCGCCCATGCTACATCGAGCAGAGATGCCCGGGGGTCTCTCGATTCGTACTACAATAATTAACTGCATTTGTTCAGAATACCAAGATGTCGATGTCGGACTCTTTGTTGACGACCCCAAGGATACGGTAACAAAATATCTAATCTTAGAAGTTTGGTTTGGGAAGGGGGGAGAGTAGGCTGGAGGGGGCGTTTTGAACCATCCAGTGTCAACCTTTTTCTGTGATTTTCTTCTTTTTGTAAGTAAAATGAAATAGCATAAAAATAAAATTGGATTATTCAAACTATATTTCACAACATTTAAAGAAAAAATGATCTTTAGAAAAAATTCGAAGAAACGGTTTGAATTTTAAAATTAACCAGGTGGCATGTTGGGGTTGAAATGGTCGGATGTCTTTTTTATTTGTAGAGCGATGGGGGCGTAAGAAATACTGCTTCAGGAGACCATTATTATCAGTGTCACCACATCTTATTAAAATAAACTTAACATTTTAACTAAATACTCATTCATCATATACTTCAGATAACATAAATTGTTAAAATCGTCAGCCATTTTTCTTTTAATCTGTGAGACTGTTTGATGAACATTCAGAGAGAAAAAAAACCCAGATAATCGTGATGTGAGGGATATAACTTATACTTACTAGTTACATTTCACCCCTCTTTTGGACATCCTAGAGTGAGAGTGCACAAAAACCTCTGAATTCTTTTAAATAGAAGCAGTAACAACATTGGTATGAACAACACCTGCATAAATGTTGTCAGTTTTATTTATCAAGACATCGGTAAAAAGTTTGTCGATTAAAATAATACAGCGGAAGGAATGTGATAGACCGCATATTGGGTTTACTTTGGCGGTATTATATCACGTACACGCCGGGGATTACCTATACAGGTACCCTTAGCTAACTCGTCTGTCCAGTTTTAATAGAACTGAAGAAGGGTGGTCACTTTTGGCACGCTTTACGCTAAGAAAACGAAACACATGATTTGTTTTCGCGTTAATTTATAACCTTTTTTTTATTGTATTGATGAAATTCTAATATGTTTCGGTCGTTGTTCAAAAATGATAAAAAAAAAAAGACAAAAACAAAAACCATGTGAACTGTCAGTTATAATTTGTCAACTTCTCTCTTTCAATCGATAAGTATATTATTATCAAGGTAAAATCGTCTTTATTTAGACGACTTTGTAATTTTACATGGAAAGTTCCGATTCTGTGGTTCAGATTTGGGGAGTTTTTTGCAGATTTTTTTAACCGTTCCATGCTTCAAGCACACCAACTTAATACATAACATATTGACATACTCGGATCAAGTATGATATTTAATCAGAATATAATACATATCATTACGATAATCAATTTTGGTACTTGTAATGAATTTACACCCTTTAAAAATATTTTTCCACATTTAGTATACTGTGAAATCATTCATTTTCGTGGGAGTTTTATTTTCGTTGATAAAGTGGGTACTCTTAATCCGCGAATTAATATATCCACGAACTAATGAAATCAGTATAAGTAATTATTTGGACTTATAAGTAACTTTATTGCACTGTATCACAAAATTAAATGCCAAAAAAAAATAAATGGTTTTACAGTATTGGTGACTGTTTATTTCTCAGTTATTATTTTACTTTCTCGTTCAATGTCTAACAGCAATACTGAACATCTATTGTGACTTTAATTTCACACGTCAATAACGGTTATTGAGGAAGGATCTAAGCTGTTTTCCTTCAGTACCTTTTGATACTCATTTAAACGTAGCTATTTAGGTTTAAAGATTTATAAGCATTTCAGAATTTATAAATTTTCGTTCGTGTTAAATCAATAAACACAATACATTTAAGAATCACATACTGATCGTAACACTCTCATCAGATATATTATATATGTCCATAATGAAGTATAATGCGTGCTTATTCAACCGACTAAATCGCCACGGACTTGAGAGAAGATCATACTGTTTGTTCTGTCTTGATATTTCGGTTCAAATATAGAAATAATTCCTACATATGGTTGTATATGTACATGTTTGATATGCCAAGGAATTCATCTAGAAATCCCAGAATCTCTATTTGGGATTTCCGTTTTTACCGTACTAAGATTCCCGATTTCAGCCAGGTTGCAATATCCAGATGGCCTGAAGAAGACGGATTAATGCTTAAAATGGAATTCATAGCATGTATTTTTAATCGTTGGTGTTGCTCAATTTTTTTTCTAGTTTAATGCAAACTTTGTGGTGTTTCAAATTGATATCCATGAGTTTTACATATCCATGTGTTTTATAAACTAACGGAAAAAAGAAACGCAAGTTTTTGTCCGGTGGTAAATATTTCAAATGTTTTATGGATGATCATATCATTGTTAAGATGTTTATATTAATTCCTCATTACTGATTAAAATTTGATAAGTTCTGTTGTCTTAACACAGACGGCGTTGGCATGACGTGGATACCCTACGCCATTTCCTGATCAAAATCAATAGCTGGTGTGCCCACCTCGAGCTGCAGTCGCTGCTCTAACTCTCATACCACTGACCCCATCAAATTGTTTATGGTCCTTTTTGGGATGTTATTCCACTCCTTAAGAAGGGCCTGCGTGAGCTGAGCGACGTTGTTTGGTACGCTGACGCGCTTCCTGAGCCTCCTGTCCAGCTCGTCCCACAAATGCTCGATCAGGGATAGATCTGGACTGTAGGGTGGCCAGTCGAGTACTGGGACATTGTTTTGGTTGAGGAAGTTACGACATACCCTAGCAACGTGCGGCCTCGCATTATCCTGCTGCAACGTAAGGTTTCGCGCTTGGATTAATGGAAGGACATGAGGAATGAGGACCTGATCCCGATATCGGACGGCTGTAAGATTGCCAATGATGATCACGAGAGGCGTTTTCACGCCATGAGAAATCCCCGCCCAAACCATAACAGACCCTCCCTCGAATCTGTCGTTTTCTTTAACGCATGCGTCAAAATATCGCTCACCGCGACGTCGATAGCAACGGTTACGTCCATCTGACCTGTACAACGTGAACCGAGACTCGTCCGTGAATAACACGCGTCTCCAGCGGGCCAAGCGAAACCGATTTGGTGCATGTGCACGCAGCCATTGCATTCGACGTTGATGCAGCCATTGCATTCGACGTTGATGTCGCCTGGGTGTAAATTGCGGACCAACGTAGGGACGTCGTGGCCTTAAATTGAACTCCCGCAACCGATTCCTAACTGTTCTTGGACACACACGGCGACCATGAGTGCCTACAATATGACTTGGCGTCTCCGTCGCTGCCTGAAATCGGTTACGTAGGTGTGAGAGACGTATGACCTGATCTTGACGTGGCGTCGTAACGCGTGGACGTCCGCTCCTGGGACGGTCAGCTAATCTTCCCGTGGCCCTGAGACGCCCAACTAATCAAGCTATCGTTGACTCATGGACTCCAAATTGCTCGGCGACGAGACGTTGCGATTGGCTCTGTAGAATTCGGGCAATAGCCCTACCCCTATCAACTTCGGACATTCGCGGCATGCTGCTTTTTAATCGCCTTGGAATGAAATTTTGTGCACTGGATGTGTGCTGTTAAAAAAAACTTGGTTTCTTTTTTCCGCTAGTATATATCCACGAGTTTTACATATTCATGAGTTTTACACATCCATTAGTTTTAAATATCCATGAGTTTTACACATCCATTAGTTTTACACATCCATGAGTTTTACACATCCATGAGTTTTATATATCCATGAGTTTTACATATCCATGAGTTTTACATATCAATGAGTTTTACATATCAATGAGTTTTACATATCCATGAGTTTTATATATCCATGAGTTTTATATATCCATGAGTTTTATATATCCATGAGTTTTACATATCCATGAGTTTTATATATCCATGAGTTTTACACATCCATGAGTTTTACATATCCATGAGTTTTACATATCCATGAGTTTTATTTATATACATCCATGAGTTTTACACATCCATGAGTTTTACATATCCATGAGTTTTACATATCCATGAGTTTTACACATCCATGAGTTTTACACATCCATGAGTTTTACATATCCATGAGTTTTACACATCCATGAGTTTTATATATCCATGAGTTTTATATATCCATGAGTTTTATATATCCATGAGTTTTACACATCCATGAGTTTTATATATCCATGAGTTTTACATATCCATGAGTTTTACACATCCATGAGTTTTACATATCCATGAGTTTTATATATCCATGAGTTTTACACATCCATGAGTTTTACACATGAGTTTTACCATCCATGAGTTTTACACATCCATGAGTTTTACACATCCATGAGTTTTATATATCCATGAGTTTTATATATCCATGAGTTTTACATATCCATGAGTTTTACACATCCATGAGTTTTACACATCCATGAGTTTTACATATCAATGAGTTTTACACATCCATGAGTTTTACATATCCATGAGTTTTATATATCCATGAGTTTTACATATCAATGAGTTTTACATATCCATGAGTTTTACATATCCATGAGTTTTACACATCCATGAGTTTTATATATCAATGAGTTTTATATATCCATGAGTTTTACATATCCATGAGTTTTACATATCAATGAGTTTTACATACCCGTGAGTTTTACATATCCATGAGTTTTACACATCCATGAGTTTTATATATCCATGAGTTTTACATATCAATGAGTTTTACATATCAATGAGTTTTACACATCCATGAGTTTTACATATCAATGAGTTTTATATATCATATATCCATGAGTTTTATCCATATTTTACATATCCATGAGTTTTATATACCATGAGTTTTATATATCCATGAGTTTTACACATCCATGAGTTTTATATATCCATGAGTTTTACATATCCATGAGTTTTATATATCCATGAGTTTTACACATCAAGGAGTTTTACACATCAAGGAGTTTTACATATCCATGAGTTTTACATATCCATGAGTTTTATATATCCATGAGTTTTACACATCCATGAGTTTTACATATCCATGAGTTTTATATATCCATGAGTTTTACATATCCATGAGTTTTATATATCCATGAGTTTTACATATCCATGAGTTTAACATACCCGTGAGTTTTACATATCCATGAGTTTTACATATCCATGAGTTTAACATACCCGTGAGTTTTACACATCCATGAGTTTTACACATCAAGGAGTTTTACACATCCATGAGTTTTACATATCCATGAGTTTTATATATCCATGAGTTTTATATATCCATGAGTTTTACACATCCATGAGTTTTACACATCCATGAGTTTTATATATCCATGAGTTTTATATATCCATGAGTTTTATATATCCATGAGTTTTATATATCCATGAGTTTTATATATCCATGAGTTTTACACATATCCATGAGTTTTACATATTTTATATATCCATGAGTTTTATATATCCATGAGTTTTATATATCCATGAGTTTTATATATCCATGAGTTTTATATATCCATGAGTTTTACACATCCATGAGTTTTATATATCCATGAGTTTTACACATCCATGAGTTTTATATATCCATGAGTTTTACATATCCATGAGTTTTACACATCCATGAGTTTTATATATCCATGAGTTTTATATATCCATGAGTTTTACACATCCATCATATGAGTTTTATATATCCATGAGTTTTATATATCCATGAGTTTTACATATCCATGAGTTTTATATATCCATGAGTTTTACATATCCATGAGTTTTATATATCCATGAGTTTTACACATCCATGAGTTTTATATATCCATGAGTTTTACATATCCATGAGTTTTACATATCAATGAGTTTTATATATCCATGAGTTTTACATATCCATGAGTTTTATATATCCATGAGTTTTATATATCCATGAGTTTTATATATCCATGAGTTTTATATATCCATGAGTTTTACACATCCATGAGTTTTATATATCCATGAGTTTTACACATCCATGAGTTTTATATATCCATGAGTTTTATATATCCATGAGTTTTATATATCCATGAGTTTTATATATCCATGAGTTTTATATATCCATGAGTTTTATATATCCATGAGTTTTAGACATCCATGAGTTTTATATATCCATGAGTTTTACATATATCATGAGTTTTATATATCCATGAGTTTTATATATCCATGAGTTTTATATATCCATGAGTTTTATATATCCATGAGTTTTATATATCCATGAGTTTTATATATCCATGAGTTTTATATATCCATGAGTTTTACACATCCATGAGTTTTATATATCCATGAGTTTTATATATCCATGAGTTTTACATATCCATGAGTTTTATATATCCATGAGTTTTATATATCCATGAGTTTTACACATCCATGAGTTTTACATATCCATGAGTTTTACATATCCATGAGTTTTATATATCCATGAGTTTTACACATCCATGAGTTTTATATATCCATGAGTTTTATATATCCATGAGTTTTACATATCCATGTGTTTTATATTTCCATGAGTTTTATATATCCATATATATCCATGAGTTTTACATATCCATGAGTTTTACACATCCATGAGTTTTATATATCCATGAGTTTTATATATCCATGAGTTTTATATATCCATGAGTTTTATATATCCATGAGTTTTATATATCCATGAGTTTTATATATCCATGAGTTTTACATATCCATGAGTTTTATATATCCATGAGTTTTATATATCCATGAGTTTTATATATCCATGAGTTTTACATATCCATGAGTTTTATATATCCATGAGTTTTACATATCAATGAGTTTTATATATCCATGAGTTTTATATATCATATATCATGAGTTTTATATATCCATGAGTTTTACACATCCATGAGTTTTATATATCCATGAGTTTTATATATCCATGAGTTTTATATATCCATGAGTTTTATCCACCATGAGTTTTACACATCCATGAGTTTTACACATCCATGAGTTTTATATATCCATGAGTTTTATATATCCATGAGTTTTATATATCCATGAGTTTTACACATCCATGAGTTTTATATATCCATGAGTTTTATATATCCATGAGTTTTATATATCCATGAGTTTTAAAAATCCATGAGTTTTATATATCCATGAGTTTTATCCATGAGTTTTACATATCCATGAGTTTTACACATCCATGAGTTTTATATATCCATGAGTTTTATATATCCATGAGTTTTACACATCCATGAGTTTTACACATCCATGAGTTTTACACATCCATGAGTTTTACATACCCGTGAGTTTTACACATCCATGAGTTTTATATATCCATGAGTTTTATATATCCATGAGTTTTACACATCCATGAGTTTTACGTATTCAGGAGAATAAAAGTATATCACATGAATATGAGACCAGGAAACACGCCAGGATAGTGTAAATAATTCGTACTCCGTGGTGAGTTTATAGTGCATATCTGTAATGTATATTTGCATACATATGCATTCATATATATATATTTATAAATAAATAAATTGGCAAACGAAATCACTTTCGTGTTTTTTATCTAAAAGGTCCCACCGGATGTAAGCACGCCCCCGGATACCGCCTCAGAGAACCCAAGTCTTGCGGATTCCGGTTATGACGACTCCCTCAACACTCAGTGTCTGGAGACGGTACTTGACTGGGAGGACGTGTCCCAGAGTCCGGATCCCGTCCCCTTGTACCTGTCATCAACACTTTTACATAGCCCCGATCATCGTGGATTTCAAGATCATCTAAATGACATATATCATCACCGACTGAGTATTGAGTACAAGTACCAAGTGAACAACTGTCTTGAGGGACAACGAGAGGTGAGTGTCCGAGGGACAACAAGAGGTGAGTGTCCGAGAGACAACGGGAGGTGAGTGTCCGAGAGACAACGGGAGGTGAGTGTCCGAGAGACAACGAGAGGTGAGTGTCCGAGAGACAACGGGAGGTGAGTGTCCGAGAGACAACGGGAGGTGAGTGTCCGAGGGACAACGGGAGGTGAGTGTCCGAGAGACAACGGGAGGTGAGTGTCCGAGAGACAACGAGAGGTGAGTGTCCGAGAGACAACGGGAGGTGAGTGTCCGAGAGACAACGAGAGGTGAGTGTCCGAGAGACAACGGGAGGTGAGTGTCCGAGAGACAACGAGAGGTGAGTGTTCGAGGGACAAGGGGAGGTGAGTGTCCGAGAGACAACGAGAGGTGAGTGTCCGAGGGACAAGGGGAGGTGAGTGTCCGAGAGACAACAAGAGGTGAGTGTCCGAGGGACAAGGGGAGGTGAGTGTCCGAGAGACAACGAGAGGTGAGTGTCCGAGGGACAAGGGGAGGTGAGTGTCCTTTCCTTGTAAAATCAATAACGGAAGGATCGTGTACTGATTATAGAATAGAGATAAGTTTATTTGGTAGTTACATTTCTCTTCAGTAAAACAAAAAAATGGACATTGCTTCTGTGGAATCTTCGAAAATTTCACCACTAGAGTGGCCAAACTTCCATACTTACTAGCCTATTATATGCCAGCAAGCCTTGCCAGGTATACATTTATGATGGCCGTGCTAATTTCCGGGAGGGAAAACTCTACTGAAATATTAGTTCTATCCTGGCTATGTTTTATAATTTTTACAGTTACCAAATCGACGCTATAACTTTTGTAATTCTCGTGATCCTAATACACTGATAATGATAGGTTCTTGTCCAGTAGAAATGTAGATGGTTCACATACAAAACATTTTCATCGTTTTAAACCCAGGTTCCCAACGTGAATGAAAAAAGAATTGAGCAAAAATGAAATAAAAATATAGGTCTGAAAATATTAAACAATATAGATGTGTATGTCAATCGTGGCAATCGTACCAGTAACACTATTATGTCGTCACTGGTTGTGTCTAGCAATCGTAGCAGTAACACTCTTATGTCGTCACTGGTTGTGACTAGCAATCGTAGCAGTAACACTATTATGTCGTAACTGGTTGTGACTAGCAATCGTGACAGTAACACTATTATATCGTCACTGGTTGTGACTAGCAATCGTAGTAGTAACACTATTATATCGTCACTGGTTGTGACTAGCAATCGTAGCAGTAACACTATTATGTCGTAACTGGTTGTGACTAGCAATCGTGGCAGTAACACTCTCATGTCGTCACTGGTTGTGTCTAGCAATCGTGGCAGTAACACTATAATGTCACTGGTTGTGACTAGCAATCGTAGTAGTAACACTATTATGTCGTCACTGGTTGTGACTAGCAATCGTGGCAGTAACACTCTCATGTCGTCACTGGTTGTGACTAGCAATCGTAGCAGTAACACTATTATGTCGTAACTGGTTGTGACTAGCAATCGTGGCAGTAACACTATAATGTCACTGGTTGTGACTAGCAATCGTAGTAGTAACACTATTATGTCGTCACTGGTTGTGACTAGCAATCGTGGCAGTAACACTCTCATGTCGTCACTGGTTGTGACTAGCAATCGTGGCAGTAACACTCTCATGTCGTCACTGGTTGTGTCTAGCAATCGTAGTAGTAACACTATTATGTCGTCACTGGTTGTGACTAGCAATCGTAGTAGTAACACTATTATGTCGTCACTGGTTGTGACTAGCAATCGTGGCAGTAACACTCTCATGTCGTCACTGGTTGTGACTAGCAATCGTGGCAGTAACACTCTCATGTCGTCACTGGTTGTGTCTAGCAATCGTGGCAGTAACACTATAATGTCACTGGTTGTGACTAGCAATCGTAGTAGTAACACTATTATATCGTCACTGGTTGTGACTAGCAATCGTGGCAGTAACACTCTCATGTCGTCACTGGTTGTGACTAGCAATCGTAGCAGTAACACTATTATGTCGTCACTGGTTGTGTCTAGCAATCGTGGCAGTAACACTATAATGTCACTGGTTGTGACTAGCAATCGTAGTAGTAACACTATTATGTCGTAACTGGTTGTGACTAGCAATCGTGGCAGTAACACTCTCATGTCGTCACTGGTTGTGACTAGCAATCGTAGCAGTAACACTATTATGTCGTAACTGGTTGTGACGAGCAATCGTGACAGTAACACTATTATATCGTCACTGGTTGTGACTAGAAATTGTGGCAGTAACACAATTATGTCGTCACTGGTTGTGACTAGAAATCGTGGCACTGAAAGTCGTGTCAGAATCACTCTAAAGTTGTCGGTGATAATAGTATCTTCAACTTCTGCAAGTTCCAAGGGTTCTGCTTCAGACCTGTACTTACATTGTATCATCTCTTCACCTATACATTGTGTCTGGAGGAATCAGCTGATTGATGATAGAGTTAAGATTAGCCCCAATTAATAGTGTTACATATAGATTAATAAGGCGCTACATCGGAGGTAAATTACATATAAATTTTATCTTTATACTGCCCCGTCATTGTTTTCACTTCTTAGAGTATTCAAATTCCTTGATTTTCTTTTGTTTAAAAAATGTACGTGTTTTTAATATTATTTTAAAATACTTTTTACACTAAGAACATTTGAACTTCAGGTTACCCCTGGTATGAGGGGCCTGCTGATTAGCTGGATGACTGGGGTTCACCATCAGCTAATCATGTGTCAGGACAGCTTGTTTGTCGCAGTCAATATCGTGGACCGAATACTGGACATCATGCATGCCTCGAGAGACTACCTCCAGCTTCTGGGCATTGCATCACTATTGATAGCCGCCAAATGTGTAAGTTTACAAGCAAGTAGATGTATTGGCTTGTTTGTTTTGGGTTTCACACATTGCCAGACTGTGTTCACCGATAATGGAGGGCAGCCATACTTGGAGGTATTTATAGTGTTATCACACTGAAATGCAATAAGCTGGACACAGGAGTAAAACAAAACTACATCCCTTCACAATATATTGACTAACCGGAAACCCAGTCCTTACCGATTTTGCTAAACGTGAAAGCTAACACGAGAAACAACTGTTTTCTCCAGTTGGTTGTGTTATATATGTCGACTGTTTTCTTTCCCTGCCCCGACATAGACAGGCCTATATAGGTTTGCATCTGGTCGTCATTTTTGCCATACTGTGGTTTCCGCTCCTGCGATGAAATATAGGTGTTGTTTTTCGGTTTCGCTCCATTTTCTATTGATCAGTTTCCCTTCATTTTTTCAGAACTGGATGATAATATTGGACTGTACCTGTACTTATTTATCATAATCTTTGCACCATGTCAGCTACAGATATCTTACTCGGATCTACAGTATTTCACTATCCTCACAATGGTACATAGTATGTTATTTCCGTCAGTGCTAATTCTACCAGAGAAGAAAAAGTACACATAATAATTCCTTCAAGTTTTTAAATTCCATTCCAACAAAGGTGAACTGCTCCTTGCCTGTGATGCCTGTATACAGAAAGGCCTTTGATGACTGTATACAGAAAGGCCTGTGATGACTGTATACAGAAAGGCCTGTGATGCCTGTGTACAGAAAGGCCTGTGATGCCAGAAATGTCTGTGATGACTGTATACAGAAAGCCCTTTGATGCCTGTATAAAGAAAGGCCTGTGATGCCAGAAATGTCTATGATGACTATATACAGAAAGGCCTTTGATGACTCTATACAGAAAGGTCTTTGATGCCTGTATACAGAAAGGCCTGTGATGCCAGAAATGTCTGTGATGCCTGTATACAGAAATGTCTGTGATGCCTGTATACAGAAAGGCCTGTGATGCCTGTATACAGAAAGTCCTTTGATGCCTGTATACAGAAAGGCCTGTGATGCCTGTATACAGAAAGGCCTTTGATGCCTATATACAGAAAGGTCTCTGATGCCTGTATACAGAAAGGCCTTTGATGCCTGTATACAGAAAGGTCTGTGATGCCTGTATACAGAAAGGCCTGTGATGCCAGAAATGCCTGTGATGCCAGAAATGTCTGTGATGCCTGTATACAGAAATGTCTGTGATGCCTGTATACAGAAAGGCCTGTGATGCCTGTATACAGAAAGGCCTGTGATGCCTGTATACAGAAAGGTCTGTCATGCCTGTATACAGAAATGTCTGTGATGCCTGTATACAGAAAGGCCTGTGATTCCTGTATACAGAAAGGCCTTTGATGCCTGTATACAGAAAGGTCTGTGATGCCTGTATACAGAAAGGCATGTGATTCCTGTATACAGAAAGGCCTTTGATGCCTGTATACAGAAAGGTCTGTGATGCCTGTATACAGAAAGGCATGTGATGCCTGTATACAGAAAGGCCTGTATACAGAAAGGTCTGTGATGCCTGTATACAGAAAGGCCTGTGATTCCTGTATACAGAAAGGCCTTTGATGCCTGTATACAGAAAGGTCTGTGATGCCTGTATATGGAAAGGCCTGTGATGCCTGTATACAGAAAGGCCTTTGATGCCTGTATACAGAAAGGTCTGTGATGCCTGTATACAGAAAGGCCTTTGATGCCTGTATACAGAAAGGTCTGTGATGCCTGTATACAGAAAGGCCTTGGATGCCTGTATACAGAAAGGTCTGTGATGCCTGTATATAGAAAGGCCTTTGATAACTATATACAGAAAGGTCTGTGATGCCTGTATACAGAAAGGCCTTTGATGCCTGTAAACAGAAAGATCTGTGATGCCTGTATACAGAAAGGTCTGTGATGCCTGTAAACAGAAAGATCTGTGATGCCTGTAAACAGAAATGTCTCTGATGCCTGTATATAGAAAGGTCTGTGATGTCTGTAAACAGAAAGATCTGTGATGCCTGTAAACAGAAAGATCTGTGATGCCTGTATACAGAAAGATCTGTGATGCATGTATACAGAAAGGCCTGTGATGCCTGTTTACAGAAAGGCCTGTGATGCCTGTTTACAGAAAGATCTGTGATGCCTGTATACAGATAGGCCTGTGATGCCTGTATACAGAAAGATCTGTGATGACTGTATACAGAAAGGCCTGTGATGCCTGTATACAGAAAGGCCTGTGATGCCTGTATACAGAAAGATCTGTGATGACTGTATACAGAAAGGCCTGTGATGCCTGTATACAGAAAGGCCTGTGATGCCTGTATACAGAAAGATCTGTGATGACTGTATACAGAAAGGCCTGTGATGCCTGTATACAGAAAGGCCTGTGATGCCTGTATACAGAAAGATCTGTGATGCCTGTAAACAGAAAGATCTGTGATGCCTGTATACAGAAATGCCTTTGATTCCTGTATACAGAAAGATCTGTGATGCCTGTATACAGAAAGGCCTTTGATTCCTGTATACAGAAAGGCCTGTGATGCCTGTATACAGAAAGGCCTTTGATTCCTGTATACAGAAAGGCATGTGATGCCTGTATACAGAAAGGCCTGTGATGCCTGTATACAGAAAGGCCTTTGATGCCTGTATACAGAAAGGCCTGTGATGCCTGTATACAGAAAGGCCTTTGATGTATACAGAAAGGCCTTTGATGCCTGTATACAGAAAGGCCTGTGATGCCTGTATACAGAAAGGCCTGTGATGCCTGTATACAGAAAGGTCTGTGATGCCTGTATACAGAAAGGCCTGTGATGCCTGTAAACAGAAAGACCTGTGATGCCTGTATACAGAAAGGCCTGTGATGCCTGTATACAGAAATGTTTCTACACATATAGAAGTCTATATACAAAGTTGATTAGACTTTATTGTTACAATCTAAACAGAAACAACCCTTACATATTTAATGAGTGTTTTTTTGTTTTTTTTTTGTAATTAACTTTGTTATTGACATTTGTTGGTAATGAGGCGGTTTGATAATTGAAATATGCCAGTAAAATGGAGTTTAATTGGGTTTATCTTTTCTGAAATCTATACAAATTGCTTTTAATTTTGGTACAATTTCTTATTTGCGCTTTGTATAAATTGACTTTGGTCGACATTTTTGAAGTCCAGCATGCCTCTTTATAAATTTGAATAGTGTTACTGTTGCCTGTATTCATTGAAATATCTCTACAGATTCACAGAGAAATATTGTCATAAAGGAAATCGCTAATCGGTTAGAAATAAGTACTTGTTTCCCTGCAGACTGAAAAAACATTTTTGGATTTATATTTAGTTTAAAATAGGAAAATTATAAGAAAATTATTGTTAATATATTTTCTCCCTTACCCACCAGGAGGAAGTTAGTCCGCCGGAAATTACCGAGCTTCTGAGTTGCTGTACTGACACTTACTCACGTGACCAGGTCAAACATCTAGAGAGGGTTATTCTAAATGCTATTAAGTTCGATCTGCTGGTCCCAACGCCCCAGTTTTTCTTGGAATACTTCTCTTCTTGTTGTATCTGCCTGTTCGGTGGCTTCCAGAGTGACCGGCTCAGGTAGGTACCGTCTAAAAGCTGGCGATAGAGTTCCCTACTTTTAGGTTATCTGACCCGAATGGTCAAGATGACCTATTGCTATCGTGCATTGTTCGTCGTTGTGCGCTGTCAGCTGTGCGTCGCGCGTAAACTTTTTCTTTTAAAACCCTGCTCCTCTTCCATGCCATAGCGGATTTCAACCAAATGCGGTCGAATGCATCATTGAGTGAGGATAATTATTTCTTCATTCATAATTCATAATTTTGATTCGACCCCAAGGGGGCAAGGGACGGAGACCCAAACGAGGGGTGGGGTGTTGATATTAGCTTTAAAACCCTAGTCCTCCTTTCTGCCTTGGTGGATTTCAACAAGTTTTGGTCTGATTCATCAGTTCCGTGGGTCAATTATTTCTTAAATCCAAAAAGTGGATTCGACACCTAGGGACGTAGGGACAGGGCTCCAATAGAAGATCGACAATATTTTGCCTCAAAACGCTACTCCTTCTTAATACCTTTGTAGATTTTTAACATTGTTGCATGTGGATTATCATTTTTTTAAATTCATAAAGTTGAATAAACCCCTTGGGATCTGGGGGCGGGGCCCCAAATCGGAAGCTTAGTCCACAATCTTTCTTCAAACGCTGCTTTTTCTTAATGCTTGAATGGATTTAAACCCAATGTTTCCCGAAATATCATTGTAGGAAGGGAATCATTTCTTAAATTCAGAAAATTCACTCTTCCTCTAGGAACTTAGGGACAGGCCCCGAAATGGGGAAGTTAGTCAATATTTTGGTTCAAAACGCTACTGTTCCTTAATAATTAATTGGATTAATTCAAATTTTGTCTGAAACATCAGTAGCTATGGACAATTAATTCTTAAAATCAGAAAGTTGAGTTGAGCCCTGGGGACTCGGGGACGGTGAAGGTAGACAATACTTTCCTTCAAAACGCTACTTTCTCTTAATACTTCTTAATGATTTCAACCATAAATGGCTCGAAACATTATCAGGGAGTGACAATGAACTCAAAAGTGCATAACGTGATCCTGATATTGTACTGACCAAATCTTATTTTTTTCGCTTTGGTCCAAAATCCAACATATTTTATATTGAACAAATAGTTTGAACTATTTTTCAAGCTTCATTCACACCATTGATGAAAACTGGATTTTTAAGGGGAAAAAAGAGATGATATGTTGTTATTTTTTCAGCCTGATGAAAACTTTAACAACAGTAGCCAATTTGTAACTTGATTGCACAGCTGTATTTCATGTACAGAACTTACCATTTGTGAGTTTCTGATACTTTTAAGGAATGTTCAAAATTTGAATTCATCAGATTTATCAGACCACCATCAGCAAATTTTGTGATTTGTCATCCATCTATCGATTGTCAGATGACCGTTAAGGGTCATGACCCTCTTATTTCTGCCTTTGAATATTTAAAAAAAATTCAATCATTTTTTATTTTCAAATTAACCTAATATGGACATGAATGTAATATTCTATTTACCATTCATATTTTAAAGGAACTCTCAGGTTTCAAATAAAAGAGGTCATGTATTTGCTGCTTAAACAATCATGTGAAGTGATAGCTTATAGAAATATGTCATTTGTGCACGCATCTACAGAAAGAAAACATGTTTTTGTATGTTGTTCAATGCTGTCTGTTTTGTATGTTACACGTGTAATTCTCAGTGTTCTGTCTGTTTTGTATGTTGCACGTGTACAGTTTTGTACAGTTGTGGTAACGCAAAACACCCCCACAAACTTCATGCACAGATCGTGCGCACGATACAGTATCGTATAGGATAGGGGCATTTTTTGCGGTTTGGTAAAAAATGGTTGGCTAATATTACGGATTGAAAATTAAACGGAAAATTCGTGATATTAGCATTAAATAGAGAGTACGTGAACAAAAGCTTATCTGTATACGGGTATATATGTGACAGATCCGGATCCGCTGGGTCGCCCGTGTAACAAAAACAACACTTAAGATTTACCTGAGCATATAATTTTTGTTTAGAAAATGAATGAAAAATGAGAGTGATACAGAAGTAATGAAAATAAAATTTCCTTTCTGACGGTATCAATTTTAAATGATTTATTGCTGTGATAGGAAGAGACGTCCATTTAATGTTTACATATATAATGTATATATAATGTGTGTCTGTACACTAAGGCTGGTCACGTGTGGCTCTTTGTAAACATAACACTTAAAATTACGAGTGTATCTAACTATTCAGTGTGTATGTGATATATCTACTACTGTCCCACCTATATATCAACGGCTTAATTAGGAATTATACTTAGTTGTAGTCATGTATATTTAGAAAATGATAATAAACCCTATCCCACACTTATTTATAAGTAATTTCTAAATTTGTATTAACAACGATAGAATCGCATATTTTCCTATCGTGCGCACATCAAACATACATCGTACAGACATCATGCGCCTGTCGCACATCGTGTAATGCAGTGTGATCCCGCAACTATATCTTACACGTATAGTTCTATATTGTCTGTCGGTATAATTGTTCTATACTGTCTGTCGGTATAATTGTTCTATACTGTCTGTCAGTATGTTACACGTGTTGTTCTATACTGTCGGTATGTCACACGTGTTGTTCTATACTGTCTGTCAGTATGTTACACGTGTTGTTCTATACTGTCTGTCAGTATGTTACACGTGTTGTTCTCTATTGTCTGTCAGTATGTTACACGTGTTGTTCTCTATTGTCTGTCAGTATGTTACACGTGTTGTTCTATACTGTCTGTCGGTATGTTACACGTGTTGTTCTGTACTGTCTGTCAGTATGTTACACGTGTTGTTCTATACTGTCTGTCGGTATGTTACACGTGTTGGTCTGTACTGTCTGTCGGTATGTCACACGTGTTGTTCTATACTGTCTGCCAGTATGTTACACGTGTTGTTTTCTACTGTCTGCCAGTATGTTACACGTGTTGTTTTCTACTGTCTGTCAGTATGTTACACGTGTTGTTCTGTACTGTCTGCCAGTATGTTACACGTGTTGTTTTCTACTGTCTGTCGGTATGTTACACGTGTTGTTTTCTACTGTCTGTCAGTATGTTACACGTGTTGTTCTGTACTGTCTGTCGGTATGTTACACGTGTTGTTCTATACTGTCTGCCAGTATGTTACACGTGTTGTTTTCTACTGTCTGCCAGTATGTTACACGTGTTGTTTTCTACTGTCTGTCAGTATGTTACACGTGTTGTTCTGTACTGTCTGCCAGTATGTTACACGTGTTGTTTTCTACTGTCTGTCGGTATGTTACACGTGTTGTTTTCTACTGTCTGTCAGTATGTTACACGTGTTGTTCTGTACTGTCTGTCAGTATGTTACACGTGTTGTTCTGTACTGTCTGTCAGTATGTTACACGTGTTGTTCTATACTGTCTGTCGGTATGTCACACATGTTGTTCTATACTGTCAGTATGTTACACGTGTTGGTCTGTACTGTCTGTCGGTATGTCACACGTGTTGTTCTGTACTGTCTGTCAGTATGTTACACGTGTTGTTCTCTACTGTCTGTCAGTATGTTACACGTGTTGTTCTGTACTGTCTGTCAGTATGTTACACGTGTTGTTCTGTACTGTCTGTCAGTATGTCACACGTGTTGTTATATACTGTCTTATTCTTGTATCGTAGGCAGGCCCGCGCGAATGCCCGTTGCGTACTGGAGTTGTCACTGCAGGATTACGAACTTAGCCAGGTTCGCCCATCCCTGTTGGCTCTATGTGTGTGGAAGGTAGCTGTAGATTTAACGCAATGTGACGATGGAGAGTTTGTTCCACCGGGACTTGACTTCCAGCAAGAAGAATTTCAAAATATCTACACCCAGGTCAGAAGGTTTTCCGAAAATTTAAAGAAAAGTTTTCCCGAAGTCAGCAGCATTTGCGAATATTACTTCAACCTCTACGGAGCCGAGTAAGCGAAGTTGTTGTATGTAAGGAAACATCAGTGTACAGTTTATCAAACTATTGTAACAATATCTTCCTCGCAAATCACGTGAAATTTACATCCTTTACCATCATTGTACCGTCCCGATCACTATAAGCTCGAATACGTAATTTCTGGTTTGACTTCATTATTACTGTATTAAAAACAAAACATTATTTTTGCTTGAAAAGCGATTTGTTGCTTTCGAGCAGTGTCCGTCTTTGTTTAGATACAATCTAACCCCTAAATATCTCCTCGTAGGTTTATCTTCATCAATACGGAAAGTAACTGTCTTTGGATCATTAAAGAATTATGGCACTTCATTTCCATGCTTTTCCCAAAGGAAGCTTCTTGATTTCGATGAACATATGTTCAGTTCGCAGTACATTGTTTGCAAACAAATTTCTTTACTATATGTATATATTGGTCTTTGACTTAAATAACATATATATATATTTGTATACCGTTCTTAACTTAGTTGAATATAAATGATTACAGCGGGTTTTTTTTTTTCTTTTAGGAATATGATAGTTATTCCTGCTTCCGTTTTTTAGTTTCGTAGTTGAATAACTTTAAAAAATCGGATTTCATTGAAGAATCTTCTTCAGTTGTTAGAAAGTCGTGTGCATATTGAAAACGGTATAGTTTTGTTGTAGACTTGTACACATTTCCAGTTTTGAATAGCTGTAACTTTTCATTGCTTGATAAGTCTTCCATGTTGGATAATTGTAAACACTTTTAGGGTAAAATACTGTACATACATCAAGGATAAAATTATTGTACTCACTTCCGGTTTTTAATAGTTGTGCACACATCCGGAGTTAACAAGCTTTTAATCCGGAGTTTTGTTTCAGGGGATGTATTTTGTTCCTCAGAGGTTGTAGAACTGTGCACGCTTGCTGTGTTAAATTGAATATGCATACCTTTGGACTTTACTCACTTCCAGGCTTCATAATAATGTACTTCCGGTAATCACAAATGATATTTGTTTCATTTCCTGTATTTGATCAATCCTTTCATGGTAAATAATACCTCAATTCTAAGGGGTTGATAAGCGGCCTTTCTTCGTGTACATTACAAAATGTATAGTACTCAGTTAAGATCGTTAAAAAACACTTACGGTGTTTCTGTATCAATAACTTTACTTATTTACAATTGGAAAATCTATATTAGTCATGATAACAATGCATTTCGTGTCGTCCCTGGTCTGTTGTGACACCTCCGGGCATACCTATCAATTTATTTGCATGCTGTGTACATTTAAATATCTACAGGGATTTCAGTTACCTTGATACATATTCAAGCTGTATACCATTCACTCAATAACTTGCTAATTCTAGTAGATAATGGGTGACATAATTATTATTTATTATGCTTGTATTTACATGTTGTTTATTTACATCCTGTTGACAGTTTGATAACGATCTACACTGTGTTTATTTATATATACTATATTTGATATTCTCAGCTTCTATGCATTTTAGTTATTTAGTCTCATAAGTACTACGTACATGTATGTATATTACAATGTATCTATTGTTTTTTCTGATGGCGACGAAAGAGCTGAAATGTACCCTGAGTTTTTTGCTTTATTTGGATATAAAATACTTAACATACAATCAAAGGTCACGAAAGTGCGAATATTGTAGTCAGTCATGATTTATCTAAAATGCACATATTTAACTCTACGGAGATTTTTCGCTACTTATGTGATATATTCCATTGGTACCTACTTCTGTAGGTTATATTTTAAGTGCTTCATAATTTAGAAATGTCTTTTTACAATTTCAATTAAGAAATGGTTTCCATTCAAGTCAATACGTGTCTCATAAAGATAAGTAATATGTCAGTGGACCATCTGACCAGACTCACACATTTCATTTATAGATATAATTCTTCAAATTTGTCCTTACACATATCCTCGTTATCATGACTGGGGACATTGATGTAAAATTGAAAATCGGAAGACGCATAACCGACAACAATCTAAACTTAACTTCAATGTCAGGTTAACCCTTACCCATATACTGACATCACTTTAATCTTATACCTTGTCACAGGTGTAAAGGTGTTTATTTGGCCTCTTGCCGAGACAGCACGTGACACAAGTGTGCTTAGAACAGGACAAAGGAATATTCCTAGCACACTTCATAATTACACTGTTATGTGATAATGATTGAGGACGAGTAATCGTTTCATTCTAACATGTCCTTTGTATTATGATACAAGGTTTGTATATGTCAAACCTTGCTATCGATCTAATCCTTCTGTATTTAAATTAGTTATTTTAAATCGATGTCTGGCAAATTCTGGCAACCGTCATGCACAATCTGATATTACATAACAAAGCTGTTCTCGATCTCACCATTTCCTTCCATGGCGACGGCTACCAGTCGTTGAAGTTGTGACGTCACAGCCGCGAGTCGGCCTTGGGCTGATTAGTAGTAAGAAAAGTGAATATCTCGGTATTGGACCGGCCGATTTTGATGCGGTTTTCAACATTTTTAATTTTGGATAATAGTTCTTTATTCATTTCTATTTTCATTCAGGGGTCACTTTACAGTAACACCAATCAGTCAGGACCCACATCAGCCTTAATAAAGCTATGCACAATATGTCTGTTGCTATGTATAATAATTTTTTGTTGTGTAACTATGCAAAACACTTGAGTGCTACAATGTACAATGTGTAACTATATACAATCTTTTTTTTTTTTTTTACTTTATTTGTGTGTTACTACAAATGTATGTACAATATTTGTGTGTTACTACAAATGTATGTACGATATTTGTGTGTTACTACAAATGTATGTAAACTATTTGTGTGTTACTACAAATGTATGTACAATATTTGTATGTTATTGTGCCCAATGCTTGTGAGTTAGTAAGTACAAAACTCGTGTGTCACTATGTCCAAATTTGTTTAACTATGTGCAATACATGTGTTACTATGAACAATACAATTACGTTACCAGGTGTAATAATTGTGTGTTACTGTGTAAAATAATTGTGTGTTACTGTGTAAACCACTTGTATTTCACTATGTACAATACTTGAGTGTTACTAAACACAACACTTGTGCTATAACCCTAGTGTTATGTTATATTACTAACACTAGTATGTTACTATTTTCAACACCTTTGTTACTATGTACAGTACAACACTTGTGTTACTATGTACAACACTTGTGTTTCAATGTATAATACTGGTGTGCTATGTAAAACGGTTTTGTGTTACTAGGAACAATACTCTGTATAACCCTTGATTGTCACTGTCTAATGCTTCTGTAGTTATATGTATTGCACTCGTTTTGTGCATATGTTTAAAACATTTTCATATATTTACCATTGTATGGGATTTTTGTCAATGGTGAATTACCAGGCCATGAACTGCCAGCGGTGTAGGAATACTGCGGGTAATTATAAAGAAACAATAAGATAATCTCTTCTCATAATAGTATGGATATGGAAAATGAAAAATATAAGCATCGCGCTGGATTTTATTGGCATTTATAGACAATATGAAAGACAATTGAAAGCAGCGCGATGCCAACTAACATATCTGCTTAACATGGCCCGTTGCCGTCGTTCTGTCAGAATTTGTTTAGTTTTGACACAATGATCTTTAATAGATGCAGAAATTGATCTGACACTTGATACGTTTCTGTATAAAGTGAAAACTCAGCTCAGGTCGTATATTTGGTTTCGGTCGGATTAAAAAAAAATCACTTATGGTTTTGGTCATTTTTCAGCTCACCTGACCCAGCGTTTTCTTGTAAAACGAAAGTCATAGAATTATTATATTTGACATGTAAGTTTATGCCATGAAGCACAAAAAAGTTTGCGAAAGGAAATAAGCTTGACCCATATTAATGGTCAAATTTGTTTAACCCTTCAAGCAAACTCTTCTCTATAATCAAAAGGCCTACGATCACATTTTGCAAGAAAATTTCTTGAATGAAGCCAATCAGTAGTTGCAAAAAAATGGACTTGACACATAACCAAAGTCTTCTTATGATTTTTTTTAAAAATTCAAACAACTTCTGATGATTTAACTAAATGCCTGAATTCATGATATTTGGTAGTTCTAGAAGCCCAGTGGAAAACACATTGAATTGTATATAAGGTTACAAGTGTCGGTGTTTGTTTCAAACTTCAAAGGACTTCTTATTGACCTAGGCTTTAAATATCAATTATGTGAAAAAATGGTGTTTATGAAAAGCATTGAGTACTAGATGAGCGACACAGGTCCTTTGGTCAAACTGCTTCAAAAGCATTGTGTTCTACGGTATGGCCTTTAGAGTTTATATCTCAGTTTACGTTTTTCTCGGTACTGAAATAGGAAGTTTTAGAACTTTGATTGGCATTGTTTTATGGGACCTAAGCGACCTAATAAACGAATGCCTTATGTATATGTATTATAAAATGGACACACCCCTTAAAAACAATAGCACTTTAAAGACCCCATGTTCTCACTGGTGCCAGCGAGGGTGTTCATGTCATACCGACAAATTTAGTTTCTGTTTCCTTTTTTTTAATGATTAAAAAGGTTGAGCGCTACCCGACACAATGAGATTAAATGTATGACGGAAACAATGAATTTTCACCTGAGACAGTGTTTTTCAGTCAAATACATTCTTTGTAAAAACATACGCATTTAGTTTGAAGGATTAAACATTTCATCCATACAGTTTTGCTTTTGTTTGTTTTGTTTTTTGTTTTGTTTGCAATGAAAGAATTTGTCAGAAAATTGGGTTTGTATTAAAGATGTTCTGCGATATGTACGGCGATGGTATTAACTTTTCTGATAGAAAGTTCAGTGTGCCCTTGACCCCAATCAGCATACTGCAAGTTGTTCTGAACGTGTCTTGTTCCACAGCAATGGACACCAAAAGGACAACTTTCCTTTCCCGTCTACAACTTCGAAACGATTTCACTCAGTGCCACAAAACTTTCTGTATGTAGGTTAGTGTCGTAGTTGTGTCTTTGTTTATTGAGGACATTTTATTATTTATCTTTCTTCTGTTACCATAATATTTTTCTATTTTTCTTGTAACTTCTTGTATTACTCCAGATCTTATAGAGTGTTGCATAAATTTGTTCATGGACAATACCAAACTCTATTCAAATATAAACAAATACTGGATCAACATCAAGATATAAACTCTTGCTGTAAGGCTTATATTTAAGACATATTAGTATATATATAATGTTGAAGTTGAAGAGATGCAAGGAAATTTAATCGATAATTTTCTTGATCTTGGCCGGCATGAGTCTGCGTCAATGAAACTGACGTCCAAGAATTATTCAAACACACATAAAATCACGTGTAATGTGTATACATATTTCCGTATTACATTATGTAGTACAATCTATTAACGGACATCTTGATTTCAAACGAGAAACACCAATTGCCATGGTTTGTAATGACCATTGGCTAGTTTTTCTATACTTACACGTAAACATTCTTTATAAATTATATCTTTGTTCCCGTGTACATCAGACTCGGTAACGTACTGAATTTTAAAAGAAAAGAGACAAGACTGAGATGTGGGATTTTCTTAATCACACGACATATCTACAAATTGTGATTCCTTTTATTTACAACAATTCACTCAAATACTTTTATGAAGGTATTGATCACAGTGTCAGAAATAGATATATAATAAAAATAATTGTCAAAGGCAAAGGCGTTGTGATGAAAAGAAATTCTTGTCTTCCCTGACCTTTTTTGGGGACATTCCGGCGATCACCCGGTACATACCGTGTACAGGTGAAATAAAAAATTCCATTGTAAAAAGTCATCGTTTTCTGACCTCATACGAACTTCATAAGAGATCGTTGGCTCTATGCAATTTCACATATGAATAATTTGGCGCCGGTACAGACAAAATCTCTCAGTTTCTTATAGCTGTGGTCGTAGGTTAGACAATCTTCATTGTCGGTGTCGATAGTTTCTGCGCGGCTGTGTACCCACGTCATTGGCTCCCCGTCTGGCAGTTTCCACGTACCTTCAACATCCGCGTCCGATCCCGCCAAAAAATATCTTCCTGTGTCTGCAATATATGGAAATTATTATTTCTTGTCGACAACAGTGATTCCAGTTTTATTTGTGTTTATTTATGTCAAGACTAAACAAAAAAAACTTTTACCAAAGCACATTTTACAACATTGACACACGCTCCTTCCAACCGGGTAGTCCAGAATCATTACATCTTGTAACATACCTTGTTTCATAATAGTCGCAAAATAGATGAAGTTTACAGTTTTAATGTCGTAAACAACACATGGCAAGTGTAGTACATTTCAGCGCTGATGAAATAAAATTGAAGGCATGTTATAAAGATTTCATTACAATAATACCTTTTGTCGAGGAGTGGTCTCACATCATTTTGCAGAACTGCCGACGTAGAATCTGTTTTACACTGTATTAGTTCTAACGTGTTTTATACCGTACTAGATCTAACCTGTTTTATACCTTACTAGGTCTAGCGTGTTTTATACCGTACTAGATCTAACCTGTTTTATAACGTACTAGGTCTAACATGTTTTATACCGTACGAGGTCTAACCTGTTTAATACCGTACTAGGTCTAACATGTTTTATACCGTACTAGGTCTAACCTGTTTAATACCGTACTAGGTCTAACGTGTTTTATATCGTACTAGGTCTAACCTGTTTTATACCGTACTAGGTCTAACATGTTTTATACCATACTATGTCTAACCTGTTTTATACCGTACTAGGTCTAACCTATTTTATACCGTACTAGATCTAACATGTTTTATACCGTACTAGGTCTAACTTGTTTTATACCGTACTAGGTCTAACGCGTTTTATATCGTACTAGGTCTAACCTGTTTTATACCATACTAGGTCTAACCTGTTTTATACCGTACTAGGTCTAACCTATTTTATACCGTACTAGATCTAACATGTTTTATACCGTACTAGGTCTAACGTGTTTTATATCGTACTAGGTCTAACCTGTTTGATACCGTACTAGGTCTAACCTATTTTATACCGTACTAGATCTAACATGTTTTATACCGTACTAGGTCTAACGTGTTTTATATCGTACTAGGTCTAACCTGTTTTATACCGTACTAGGTATAACCTGTTTTATACCGTACTAGGTCTAACCTGTTTTATACCTTACTAGGTCTAACCTGTTTTATACCGTACTAGGTCTAACGTGTTTTATACCGTACTAGGTCTAACCTGTTTTATACTGTACTGGGTCTAACGTGTTTTATACCGTACTAGGTCTAACCTATTTTATACCGTACTAGGTCTAACCTATTTTATACCGTACTAGGTCTAACGTGTTTTATACCGTACTAGGTCTAACCTATTTTATACCGTACTAGGTCTAACGTGTTTTATACCGTACTAGGTCTAACGTGTTTTATACCGTACTGTGTTCCCTATTCGAATGTGTCTCTTGTCATCAAATAGAGGTCCCCGCCCACACCAAGATCTAGAGACGATCACAAGCCGACAGTTGTGGGAAACAGAGACGTATGAAACTATGTGCACACAGCATATTTTAGATTTAATTTCTTCCTCAGATTATTTTCCTTTCGTTCAGATTTGATTTATTGTCTCTGTTCCGTGGTTCCGGAACGGTCTCCGTGCTGAATACTCGATAAGTAGTAATAATGATAAATCAATGACATATACTAATGAATCAATATTGATATAGCAATAAAAAATAAGCTACACACCAATAACGGCCACGACTGCGTCAAATTTATCAACACTGGTCATCCAAATGAGTCGGCCTCCTTTTGTCTGACAGTACTCATCACCTTTGGCAGGGGCCAGTCTTTGGTCCGTAACAATCAGGACACAATAGGTTCCGGCAACAACTTGGAAGTCTGACGGACACACTGGGAAATATATAAATGAAATAATGATATATTTTTTGTCTAAGTGTCACACGTCTTTAAAAACATAACACATAAACACATGATCAGAATATAAAAAAAAAAAACAATCACAAAACATTTATTTATATAAATTAGTGATAATTACGATAATTTGGTTAATACCAATCACAACAATTACAGCCATATTAGTTTCAGGTTAAATTACCGGTGTTACAGACATACATATTACGATATCCTTTGATCTACCATATGCGTGATATCCCTAAAAATATACAAACAGGTTTGATATGTAACTGTTTATTAAAAAAACTGTATTACTTTTAGGATTAATGTTATTTTTTTTGTCTTACATTGATCTTAACTTAAAGAACGAAAAACCGATTCGCACGATAGGTTTGCAAGTCGACTTTTCTTTCATTCCAGCCAGAAAGTAAGAAATATTCTTATCAAAGCCTATGGTTACTTTGATACGTTTAAAAACCAAAACTCACACACATCGTTAGTCGGTAAGAGTGGCGTTAGATTGTAAGTAGTAAATATTTGTGATAGGGGTGAGTGATAGAATAGCAACTTGGCTAGTACTCCACGCTGATCGTAATACTATTTTACAATTATTCATTGTTTAATCTTTGTGTACATTGTAAGATATTGAAATAGTTTATGATGTTTTAGTCCGGTTTTGTTCACATTATTGAATAATAGCGAAAAAAGACTAATCTGAAACGTGATATTGCGTAAAAACAACGAAAAGATTATTATATTTGAATAACATTTTTTTATCAATATTTGGATTCTGGGTCAATGGACAAAAATATTAAATGCGGACTACACTGTACTTTATCCTTTGATAAAAACAATTTAATACCTATGTTTCAAGTTTTAATGTTTTGTTTAGTCAGAAGTTAGAGTACTCAAGAAATCAAATTAAAGATTTTATGTTTGGTTTTGGTAGCATTTTAAAACAGCCGCTATTTGATGTCAAGTCTTCTAGACAATGCAAAAATAGTTATGAAGTAATATGTAAACAAAAGAGTTCCGAAATACGAAATTGTTATATAAATGTTATTTTTTCTTAACAAACACTTAGGATATAATCGGAATCTCTTTTTTAATATCTATTTCCATTAAAATTGTGAATTGTGTTTATAAAACAATATTTAGTACAAACATTTTCACGTCAGAATTTTCCCCCAAACATTAGGCGGAAGGATATTGCCAGTAGTAGTGAAACGGTGTAGAATTCGAATCGCACCAGAGTAGACATGAGTGACGATGGTGCCTGTGCGACTCTATCTTACCCTAAAGGGAATTATTTTTTTTCTCTTTTCTCTTACCCTTTTTTGGTGGTCCGAGTGCAATACAAAGTGTATTGGGTGTAAACAAAAACATATGCATGGTGTCACACGCTTAATGCATTGTGATTTAATCTTACACAAAATATAGTTCTAATGCACATGCCAATACAACTTCAAATAAAATTATAATTTTGTTATTTAATCTATATATTTGAAAAGATTAAATTGAGTTTCAATCTTGATGAGGATTTTCAGTTTTGAGGATAACGCATGATGTCAGTAGTAGACAAACTAATGTATGTGTGTGACCTCATAAAAGTAGTTCCTCTTTCGATGTTTTGACCGGAAGTAAACCATAACTCAATATGAAATGAATTCCAACATAATATCTTGGGCTTTGGTAGTCTTATACACTTTGTTATCTAAAGCTGTGTTTATAAACTTAAAAAGGCGATTTTTTATGACGTTATGAAGAAATTTCGCTTGTTGACTACTTTTTTTTGACGGCGTACTTGCCGGCGTGATTCGGTTAACAGCGTAAAACATTTCAACGTTTTCTGGTTTCTTAAGAACTTCTCTTGAGTATTACTCTGGAAGTCTAAAGTAGATCGTTAAAGCTCGTTAAAGCAAATGAAAACTAAGCATTTTTCAATGTATTTTTCTTTATGTCGAAATTTTCATTTGCTTATACCATTATTTTACCGTGATCTTAAAAATAAAAGACAAAAATTTATTTAAAGACGGCTGCCGCGAAAATAACAGGTAATGTCTGTTATTCAGAAAACATAAAAACTTTATGTGAAAATGAATTATTTCCTGTTATGCATATTCTGGCGGCTGTACTGGAAAAAGTAGTGCAGCAACATATTGATTTTTTGCTTTCAATCTTCTTTCTAAGATCTAGCTTCATCAAAAAAAAATTGGAAGAAAAGTTTAATACTGGGCTTCTTTTTTTTCTTCTCAAAAGAGTACATCCTTAAATCGTTTTCAGAACTTGCAAAGAACACGTATAGCTTTCTGTAGCCTAGGATGAGACAAGGAAATCCCATACCGGGAAAAAGCATGGATTTCTCATGGCTACCTGGTTCCTATATCAGCACGGTAGGAAATTTATATTTTTTTATCGCGTTTCCCACATGACGTCACTCATGTTTTGTATCAGGAAGGCTGTATACCTTGAGATGCGAAAGGACGGAGACACATGCGCTTGTAAACATGGTTATGGAAGAATATGTGTAAATGCCATTTCCCCTACGGATATATTGCCAAACTGTGTAGATTTCAGGGGAAACTGGCATATATATACCGCCGCCATTTGTAATACAAACCTGTCATCTAAATGTTTCATTTGCTGCGTAAATATTATTATTAACACAAATTTCTCATCTTTACTGAAAACTTTGTGTACCGAGAAATCCTACAATGACCTTCTCGTGTATGTTTTTGTTTTCGAATCTATTCGTAGAGCTGTGTTTTCTCGTGGCATTATGTGTAGGCTGTATTATTGCGTTTTGCTCTAAATCGCGCGTGCTTTATTGATTTTATTGGAAAATATATTCAGTTGCTGCCTGTAGGAATCAGTAGGGCTTGCATGTATAATCAGTACACCACAAACTAAATGTATAGAAATATGGATGGAAGAGACCACATTATAGTTTTAAGTTACAAATTAAACACATATATCATTTTTATTTCAAACTCTCACGCACGATTCGAAAAAAAGATAGAAGAAAGGATTTACAGACGAGGAGCCCAAACAACTAGTTAGTCAACTATGATTGATTCATTGCATGCATAAATTCATTTAATTAGATAACACTTACACTCACTAATAATTCATTAGCCAACACCGATGTACAACATTTGTCGCAAGTTAGCATTGTTAAATTCGATTTGTAGCATTGTAATAAAAACTGTACTAACGTTTGACAGTGTAGTCCGAATATGTCCACGTGTTATCAGTCTTGCACGTGATATTTGGATTTCCGGATACGATGGCTGGATTTGATGCGTCTGCAACGTATTCGTAACTAATTGTAATACCGACTGTTCTTAAACTTGACGTGGTTGATGACGTCATTTCCGGCGGATCTGGACATTCTGTAAACACAAAACTTAAATGTGACCAGAGACGTATAATACATATTATCTGTATTATAACGTCCCTGATGTGACATTAAATAAGAAATTCAATTTCGTCTTAGATTGAAAGTGGAATCCCCTCTTTTTACCCCAAGGATAAACATATTCAGGTCTGGTGAAACACAAATCCAGTCAAAGAATCCTCGTCTCTACCAAGGGCCGGGACGGAGAGATTACGATAAAAAAAATCACCAGGTTGAACTAGTTCAATAACCTCAATATGCCATAGAACTCGTATACTATATACTCTTATTATGTTGTCGAATGTTTAAGTTGTACTATTCATAGTTTACCCACATTAACATTATGTATCGTAAATACCTGTATTAACGCATACGACTTTGCCAGAGGACAATTCAGTACATCGCTGTCCGATAGCACAAGGCATTTCTGAACAATTTCCCACGATGCTCTAAAACACAAACAAGAAAAAAATGTTGTGATAAAAGAAAAAAAATCTAAGGGTAACTTTTTTCCTTTATTTTATTGTCGGAAATAATTTCTCCATCTTAAGTAAGAAGCCATCAAATAAAGCGCTATATAACTTGTATGAAAATAATTTACAAAATAGAAAAGAAAAAAAATCGTTTCCAATAAAATGCTAATATCAAATAAAGTGACATATACACATGTTTTCCCCTTAAAGCACGTTTATTTTTTTTTCTTGGCTGTTATTCTGCCTACAGATTAGTTCAGGTTTACACTTTGTATAAACTTTATTACTAAGGAAGACAAACATTTAACGTGTATGGTTGACTGGAGTTCGTTACGCACTTCAGTTCATAACAAATAGAAAAATAAATGAGTAATTAATTTCAGAATCTGTACTTAATACACCAGTACCACAAACTTTACCTACAAATATATGCTTTGTTTGTCATTTTAAAGGACACACACACTGTTTTTATATACGATATATTCGTTAATGCGATATACACGTACTTTAAATGTAACAAAGGCTCAGCAACGATCCATGCCACTGAACAAATTCTCAAATTACATTTATTCGCCATGCTTCATTGATTCATATAGACAGAAAATGGACAAAGAAATCAATGTTCTGTGAAAATTTATCAGCTGCCAATCCGCTTCATTCCTGTAGGGAGAGTCATTAAACTTGACACACATATCATGCATCAAATAATAAAAAAAAGTTCGAGTTTCAGGGTTGTGGGGTCAAGGTCACTGTTACTTTTTTAAATTATTTATAAATCAGTACGATGCTTCTGGGCCGCTATGGGACATGTATTGCGTCAATAGAACAAAACTTATCAGTATGTTTTTCATGGGCTTAATGTAACTCCACATCTGGGGTTTGATACTTAACTTGGCCAATTTTAATCAATTTCAATCCGTCGCTTTTATAATTGGCCGATCGACAGCTTTTGATTGACAGCGCGGTTTAGCCAATCAGATCGCGGGTAGTATTCGCCTCTTTGTTTACGTTTCGCTACTCCGACATTCTCCGACAATGGTGAAACGTTGCTGCCGGGGAACTTGCAACACCGATTTCGTTACGCAGAGCGATTAGAGAGAGGTGTTGTGTTCATACCTTTTCCCAAATCTCAGACGAAGCATGAGAAGTGCAAATCTTGGCTCCGATTGTGCGGACGGCCTAAGTATCAACTTAACGAGGAGATCCTGAGGTGTCCTTCTAAAGGAAAGCATTTTTTTATTCACAGACTCACGTGTACAATATTTCAATGAACATCAGTGTTTTTTCACTCAGAATTTTGCTAGCATAAGTTTTATAATCCTCTCTCATGTGCTAATAAGCCGCATGTTAAAGTGTGTATTTATAAACAAGCTTGATTTCGGACAGACCATTTTCGGATATTTATTGACTGAAGGGAAATGAAATTATCTGGACATGTTTCTGCTCTTTTACAAAGTTTTACTTTATAAAAATGCTTTAATCGTGTCTGTAGTTTGATATAAATGTTTCTTTTATTCTATTGTTTTATTGGTTCCACATATATGTTGTTTTTTCTTCCTGTTGACAAATCAATTTCTGTTGTGGACGTTTCTTTCCTGTCACTGGCTCATCAGCTATTTTCCTGCCATCTCTTTGTTTTCTTAACTTTTCATGTCCGATTGTTGTCTTTCTGTTTTCTCTCTTGATTTTCGTCTCACTCGTTCTCTTTCCTTTGTTTGTGAGTCTCGTCATTCTATGTTGATGTTTGATTTAATTTTCTTTTCGTGTCTCTTAAATTCATGTTGTCATTTCCTTCTATTTTCGTGTCACTCAGTTTATGTTGTCATTTCCTATTCTTGTGTTGCTTCTTCACTAAACACTGTCATTCCATATCCTTTCTTTGTATCCTAACTAGATCCTGTCATTCCCTATCCTTTCTTTGTATCCTAACTAGATCCTGTCATTCCATATCCTTTCTTTGTATCCTAACTAGATCCTGTCATACCCTATCCTTTCGTTGTATCCTCACTAAATCCTGTCCTTCCCTATCCTTTCGTTGTATCCTCACTAAATCCTGTCCTTCCCTATCCTTTCGTTGTATCCTCACTAAATCCTGTCATTCCCTATCCTTTCGTTGTATCCTCACTAAATCCTGTCCTTCCCTATCCTTTCGTTGTATCCTCACTAAATCCTGTCCTTCCCTATCCTTTCGTTGTATCCTCACTAAATCCTGTCCTTCCCTATCCTTTCGTTGTATCCACACTAAATACTGTCATTCCCTATCCTTTCGTTGTATCCACAGTTCCGTATGTTGCGTTGTTGCCATTCATTTATATGCAGGTGTCTCCACAATTTCATAGCACGATAAAGCTAGGAATACCCATTATGACGAACCGGTAATTGTAATTACAATTTTTACAACGAATAAACATGGTTGACAGCACAATGTCAGTAAATTATTCACAATGACACTAAAAAACTTAAATGGTCCGTAGCTAGCTTTACACCGGGACTGGTAACGTTCGTTTATGTGTTGGACTTATTGTGATTGGTTTATTCTAGGTGTGACGTGAACGAAGCTTTTTGCTCTATTAAATAAGTAGTTATCAACGTTGGAAAACGGTAGCTGGGAATCGTTTGTATCATGTAGGATCGATAAAGTTCATACTGACTTCATTGTGCTATCAACATCATCAAGACTCCATGGTAATCTAAAGTCAAGTTACATTTACTGTGAATAATTGGTATTAATGCGAAAAAAAAATTCGTACCGTCATTGGGGTAAAATATATTTCACACGGAGATGTACAACTATAAGATATACATTGCATTTTTGTATGTACTGCAAAAAAATGTGAAATAATTTCATAAACAAACATTAACGTCAAATAAAATGAGGTATAAGCCTTTTTCAAACATTAAGTCCTACAGTAATAAAAAATGTTTTCAAACAAACCTCACAACTCTTTCTACTGGAAAAAAATACTTTGGCAATCTCTTCACAACGTATATCATCAGACTTAATGTACTCAGCATTTCACAATACCAGCCATTCCATCAGATAACGGGATAAACTTCTCAAAGACTGTAGAAAAGACCATTTTGATACAAGTTCAGAATTCGATATAGCAAAAGAATGAATTAAACGGCATCATACAGTTGATACAGCGACTCGGGGAAAATCACAATGTTAAACATTACGTAATATTTACCTTTGGTGGATTCCAGTCTGTCGGATGACTAGAGATAATTTTATTATCACCGACATTTTCTATGTCTGATGTCTGGCTCCCGAGGTGGCAGTAAAAATTGACAAGATGATACGAGATCGCCACGCACTGTCGACGCCGCAGACATTCTCTCACACATGATGTATAGGACGTGTTTTCATAAACACGGAATACTCCAGTCCGCAGACGAAATCCCTGTACGTATTTTACAGTATTCAGATTTATGATGTCATCTTTCGTTATATTTACACTTAGAACAAGGTTAAGTACAATCAAGAAGATAATTACCCGTATGTACATAATCACGAGATGACGTAATAAAGTTGAGTTATTCTCATCCATTTCGAATACACTAATGTGTTTTTTTTTTAATCTTTACATGTTCATCGTGTTGTTTATACAGGAAGTACTCACTATAAGCCTCGATACATGTAAACAGATTTTATAAGCAGTAGATTTAGATAGCGAATATAGTTCATCCACAAGAACAACAAGCACATTCCAAAGGTGTAATTTCCACCAAAACACACGTCCTGGCCTGGAATCCCAAGATGTGACTGTTTGATGTTACTCCTAAAATACAAAATAACCCCACTTTAAAAACACAATTTTTTTTATATACAGTGTAACATCAAGAAAGGCATGAATATATTAATACATAACTACAAACAGGCGATTAGAATTAATATCAGTTTAAAATGTCAGTTCTAATTTCCATGAAGCAACGAAAACATTGAGAGAATTTACAAAATTTGGAGGATTTACAAACATTATCTCGACCAAAGAAGCCGTATCTTTTAAAATACGCAATAATAACAAAAGGCTCAAAGGACCTGCATCATTCATCTGGTATTCAATGATTTTCCCACCTACCTGCCCAATGATTTTAATTATTGCTTTTTTGAATTTGAAGATATCGAGAAGGATTTGTTTGGAAGTTTTAAAACAAAACGATTTTTTTGACTGTCAATAGGTTAAGGTAAATTGTTTCCGTAAGTTTTGTTAAGGTTTCATCTGAGCAACCTATTAACCAAAGTTCATGATTCTACAACTTGATGGTTGTAAAAAGGAATTTGGAAGTTTTTCAAATTGTGACCTTTGTGACCGTGAATAGGTGTCAAGGTCAAATCTTTTAGTGAAATTGGCGAGGTTCATCCAAGGAACATACGAGCGAGATATCGAGATCCAATGACTTTTAGTTGATAAAAAGAAGTCGAATAAAGGTTTAAACAAATCTGACCACTGTGACCTTGAATAAAAGTCAATGTCATGTTGGACTTCATCCTGAAACCTATCAGCAAAATATCATGATTGTATGAACTTTTGGTTGACCAGAAGTAGTCGTTTAAATGTTTAAACAAATTTGATCCCTGTGACTTCAGTTAGGGTCAAGGTCATTTACTCCAAACTTTGCTGGCTTTCGTTCTTGGAATTTTCCCTCCAGATATCATGAGTCTAGGTATTTTATTTATCGGAAACAAATCGTTGAAATGGACTAAATGGTTAAATTTTAATTACATAATTGATAAAAAAAACGTTATAACATTTAAATATGTTAAATATTGTGTACTTTCTGTTGATTATAACAGTTAAAGCTTGCACAACCATTTCATTAACAACGTCAAAAAATTAGAATAAGATAGGAGCGATTCAACACTAATTCTTATCATGATCGTTTGGAGAGTGTCAACAATGTCTTTGCGCATGCAATTTTAGATTTATATTAATCCAAACTAATTTAATTCGCTTTGTCACGCGTATAGCGTAAAACAAGAGATTATTTTACAACATAAAACATGGTCGGCAAATTAAGTTTTGGTTGACTGCATAATAGGATTGCATAATGATAATACATAGTAAGAAATCATATCAAAACGGCGGGTTAAAACGAGGCTCCGAAAGGTCACGTGACGAACTCGGCTGTCTACGATCAAAACAGGGATGAGTGGTTGACACACAGTGAGTGTCGACTAGCGATAATTTGAAGCTGATAATCTTTATCAATTTCTCTTAGAGAGTGTTTTAATTCTGTGAAGAGTCTAATTTCAAGTATTACAATGCCTGCCCGAAATCAAACGTATCCGAAAAAATAACGAAATTTAACCATTTAGTGCCTTTAAAAGTTTTAACGAATTTGGCCCCTGTGGCTTCATATGAATCAAGGTAATTTTTTCGCAGACTTTGTTGGGCTTCATGTTTGAAACCTTTCAGTCAAACTTCATAATTCTATACCTTTAGGTTGTGGAGAAAAAATGATTGAAGCTTTCAACAAATTAGACGCTTGTGGTTAAGATTTTATTTTCGCAAACCTTCTTGGCATTCTAGAAATGTTTCAAGTACGTAAGTCCATGCCTTTTGATTACTGAAAAAATTCGATGAAATTTTTTTGATAAATTTGATCCAAGTGAACAAGGTAAAGGTTAGAGTAATTTCCTTTTGCAACTTTCTTAGCGTTCGTTGGAGAAAACCTTAAAATAAAGCACATCTCACACATCATAGTTCGAAGAGCTAAAAAGTTCACCAAATACCTCTGTTAATCATAGGAGACGTTTATCAAACAACACTGTACACCACAGGAGACGTTTATCTAACAACACTGTTAACCGCAGGAGACATTCATTTAACAACACTGTTAATCACAGGAGACGTTCATTTAACAACACTGTTAACCACATGAGACGTTCATTTAACAACACTGTTAATCACAGGAGACGTTCATTTAACAACACTGTTAGCCACAGGAGACGTTCATTTAACAACATTGTTAACTACATGAGACGTTCATTTAACATCACTGTTAACCACAGGAGACGTTCATTTAACAACACTGTTAACCACATGAGACGTTCATCAAACAACACTGTTAACCACAGGAGACGTTCATTTAACACCAATGTTAACCACATGAGACGTTCATTTAACAACAATGTTTCCAACGGAAACGTTCATTTAACAACACTGTTAACCACAGGTGACATTCATTTAACACCAATGTCAACCACAGGAGACGTTCATTTAACAACACTGTTAACCACAGGAGACATTCATCAAACAACAGTGTTAACCACAAGAGACGTTCATTTAACTCCACTGTTAATCACAGGAGACGTTCATTTAACAACACTGTTAGCCACAGGAGACGTTCATTAACAACACTGTTAACCACAGGAGACGTTCATTTAACATCACTGTTAACCACAGGAGACGTTCATTTAACAACACTGTTAACCACATGAGACGTTCATTTAACAACACTGTTAACCACAGCAGACGTTCATTTAACAACACTGTTAACCACATGAGACGTTCATCAAACAACACTGTTAACCACAGGTGACGTTCATTTAACAACACTGTTAACCACATGAGACGTTCATTTAACAACACTGTTAACCACAGGTGACGTTCATTTAACAACACTGTTAACCACATGAGACGTTCATTTAACAACACTGTTAACCACAGGTGACGTTCATTTAACAACACTGTTAACCACAGGAGACGTTCATTTAACAACACTGTTAACCACAGGAGACATTCATTTAACAACACTGTTAACCACAGGAGACGTTCATTTAACAACACTGTTAACCACAGGAGACGTTCATTTAACACCAATGTTAACCACATGAGACGTTCATTTAACAACAATGTTAACCACATGAGACGTTCATTTAACAACACTGTTAACCACAGGAGACGTTCATTTAACACCATTGTTAACTATATGAGACATTCATCAAACACCACTGTCAATCACCGGAGACGTTAATTTAACAACACCGTTAACTATATGAGACGTTCATCAAACAACACTGTTAAACACAGGAGACGTTCATTTAACACCACTGTTAATCACAGGAGACGTTCATTTAACAACACGGTTAACCACATGAGACGTTCATTTAACAACGCTGTTAACCACAGGAGACATTCATTTAACAACACTGTTAACCACAGGAGACGTTCATTTAACACCAATGTTAACCACATGAGACGTTCATTTAACAACACTGTTAACCACATGAGACGTTCATTTAACAACACTGTTAACCACATGAGACGTTCATTTAACAACAATGTTTCCAACGGAAACGTTCATTTAACAACACTGTTGACCACATGAGACGTTCATTTAACAACACTGTTAACCACAGGAGACATTCATTTAACAACACTGTTAAACACAGGAGACGTTCATTTAACACCAATGTTAACCACATGAGACGTTCATTTAACAACACTGTTAACCACATGAGACGTTCATTTAACACCATTGTTAACTACATGAGACGTTCATCAAACACCACTGTCAATCACCGGAGACGTTAATTTAACAACACCGTTAACTATATGAGACGTTCATCAAACAACACTGTTAAACACAGGAGACGTTCATTTAACACCACTGTTAATCACAGGAGACGTTCATTTAACAGCACGGTTAACCACATGAGACGTTCATTTAACAACGCTGTTAGCTATATGAGACATTCATTTAACAACACTGTTAACCACAGGAGACGTTCGTTTAACAACGCTTTTTACTACATGAGAGGTTCGTTTAACAACACTGTTAACCACAGGAGACGTTCATTTAACACCAATGTTAACCACAGGAGACGTTCATTTAACAACACTGTTAACCATATGAGACGTTCATCAAACAACACTGTTAACCACAGGTGACGTTCATTTAACAACACTGTTAACCACAGGAGATGTTCATTTAACAACAATGTTTCCAACGGAAACGTTCATTTAACAACACTGTTAACCATATGAGACGTTCATCAAACAACACTGTTAACCACAGGTGACGTTCATTTAACAACACTGTTAACCACAGGAGATGTTCATTTAACAACAATGTTTCCAACGGAAACGTTCATTTAACAACACTGTTAACCACAGGTGACATTCATTTAACAACACTGTTAACCACAGGAGACGTTCATTTAACACCAATGTTAACCACATGAGACGTTCATTTAACAACAATGTTTCCAACGGAAACGTTCATTTAACAACACTGTTAACCACATGAGACGTTCATTTAAGAACACTGTTAACCACAGGAGACATTCATTTAACACCAATGTTAACCACATGAGACGTTCATTTAACAACACTGTTAACCACATGAGACGTTCATTTAACAACACTGTTAACTACAGGAGACGTTCAGTTAACAACAATGTTAACCACAGGAGACGTTCATTTAACAACACTGTTAACCATATGAGACGTTCATCAAACAACACTGTTAACCACAGGTGACGTTCATTTAACAACACTGTTAACCACAGGAGATGATGTTCATTTAACAACAATGTTAACCACAGGTGACATTCATTTAACAACACTGTTAACCACAGGAGACGTTCATTTAACACCAATGTTAACCACATGAGACGTTCATTTAACAACAATGTTAACCACAGGAGACGTTCATTTAACAACACTGTTAACCACATGAGACGTTCATTTAACAACACTGTTAACTACAGGAGACGTTCAGTTAACAACACTGTTAACTACAGGAGACGTTCAGTTAACAACACTGTTAACCACAGGAGACGTTCATTTAACAACACTGTTAACCATATGAGACGTTCATCAAACAACACTGTTAACCACAGGTGACGTTCATTTAACAACACTGTTAACCACAGGAGACGTTCATTTAACAACAATGTTTCCAACGGAAACGTTCATTTAACACCAATGTTTCCAACGGAAACGTTCATTTAACACCAATGTTTCCAATGGAAACGTTCATTTAACAACAATGTTTCCAACGGAAACGTTCATTTAACACCACTGTTAACTACATGAGATGTTCATAAAAAAACACCATTAGATAATAGATGAATATCTTCGAAATGCCTATCACAGGAATAAGACACTGTCATTTTTAACAAATATCGATTGTAGGATTCTGAATTGATTATTCAGTAATTGATTAGCATCGTAATGGTGGCTTCATCAAACAATGCTGTATCATTTTCTGTCAATCGAGATCGTTCTCAATATACGTTTTTCTGTTGCATCTGTTATGTCAATATGAGCACAAGGCACGCTATGTGTTACATGTACAAGTATATTTCTTGGCGAAAATTCTGCACCAATATATCAATTTTCAGCAAAAGCTATGCATATCAAATGATGAACGTTATAAAATCATCCATTTTAATTATAATAAGGAGCATATTCATAGGATTTTGCGAGTGTTACATTGACATGTAATGAAATAATTAAAGTTCGTGAATGTACACAGTTAAAAAGCAATCGAGGAAAATCACTATACCTGTATCTGGGTGATTACAATGTCCGATGGATAGTTCCAGCTTCACAAAGTCAGCGCCATGTTAGTTAAAATAACACCAGAATTCTAATACATTAACACACAACATCCATGTCGGACTCTTTTCCTGACGCTGGCTCTATAGCGTGCTGATCGTGAAGTTAGTGTATTCCAGTGGAGTACCAATGCATATATGCCTTGCTAGTAAACTGATCAAGTGGTATGAACACATTACAATACATTGATTACTTAGACTCTCACGTTTCGGTGATTTTAAGTGATGACCAACGTGCCGCAACATTACAAGTCAATTAAGAATTTCGTTCCGGATGAAAACATCCGTATGTCGGTTTCCAGCCAGGTGTATTAATCACATGGCAATTGTCATTTTTCTTTCTAGGTGATATTGAATGGATGTCGTTATGTGTTTTAAAAGATGCAAATACTAATTACCACCTATTGGTATACCTACCTAACCTCAGGAGAAAGTCAGACGCTCCCTAACGTGGCGGTTTTGTGTTTCTCGGGAAACTGAAAACGGGCGGCTTGTGCTGTCGTGGCCTGTCCTTGAGCAGGATATTTTATTCTTATGGATGGCATATGGGTCTCTCATTTGTTGTTTCTGAGATAGTCATTTGTTACTACAAGGAGGCCCTGCCTCAAAATTATCCTAGCTGTTCTTGAGATTTCTTTGAAAATCCAAGGGTTACGATCGTTTGCGATCTCTGTACCCATGGAACATTTCATTGCAAACTGGAGGGCACACGCGAATCAATTTGATTAGTCTTGAGTGGGTCTCAAGAAAAAATATGACCAATCGCAGAATACAAAAGAACGATATCCGTCTTCAAAGTCGATACAACATACCGTTATGCGACCTCGAGATTTGCCTGATGTACATCAAATAATCAGACTAGACTTGTCCACAATGTGCCGTATATGGAACCTTAATTTTTTCCATGAAATGTTCCAGGGGTGCAGTGAACGAAAAATGCTCGTAACCTCTGTAGTAACAAGGATTTTCACGGGTCGATAAACTCAACAAATAGATAACAATATTCCATTTTAAAGCAAAACTGACCATGCCACAAAGACTCTGTTCTCGCGAATACATTCGGTACAGTGCTTATACAAAGTTTGATACCGTATCCTGTACCAAGAGCCAGGTACACAAGTCCTGATATCACCGGGAAGTGCAAGTTTAATTAGATGTAGTAGAGAAGGTGACACTGTAGCCTTAATTGTAAGAAGTAATTATAGTACTTAAAATATCGTGTGTGTGTGTTTGACTGCCATTAAAAACGATGATGAATACTTTTAGGGAATCAGTAACGCTCCGCCAATCATGCGTGTGGTCTAGGCAGTTAATGGCAGTAAGAGGACGATGAGCTCGTAATTACAGAAGTTAAATTGACCGACAAAAATAACATTGGTAAGCAAAACAGAATATTAACAGATAAATAAGTAAATGTTTAAAACAATCGGACCGGCAGGTCGATGATCAAGGATGGTTGTAAAATATCTATTACGGTACATCATATATAGGCTTTAGATAATGAATCGTCTGACTCCCATTTTTCACTGACTCTGTTATTCAATTTTTTTATTAGGAAAGCCTTACGGCTAATGAATTTAGTTTACACGTGGAATATTATGATGTTTAAGTGATAGATAGCCGTTTTTACATGAACTAACTCTTACACCTGCACACGCACACACTTTCACACTCCGATACACGAGCGTTCACACTCATTCACTCAATCGTGCTTGTTGACAAGTGTTTTCGCAATCAGTCGGTTTTCTTAAATAAAATTGGAGAATTTAACAATCTTACGGGCTACTGTTATCATTGTTCAAATATTTGGTGACACTGTTCTCTAACATACATTAAAAAGTTAGAAAGATTGCAAAAGAGAGTTTTACGCATAATACTAGATGGAGATTATTCTGTACCAGGTGAAGAGTTTTTTTTTTTTTTTTTTTTACTAAACACAAACTTTTGAATGGTTGACCAGACAGTATTAAGTACTGCCAAAACCTGAATAGTTTTAAATTTGAATGCACAAAAATATACATTCAACTTCTAAATATAAAATTCCACTGTCTGGCAGTTTTAGCATATATTATCATCGTAACTGTATTTCATTATTGTATTTTATGTAACTCTTAATCCCTACTGTGTGTGTCACATGTTTTATATACATTCATAATGCATCTTTTAGCTAATTTTATTTAAATGTTCTCTTACATCTTACTGTAATATTAAGATTTGTCTGTAATGTTTCAATATTAATGATTATAAATATTGTATAGTTCTGATGTCGGCCACTTGTGTGAACTCAAAGTGCCATCGACACTGTTTAAAGTCTTTTATTATCATTACTATTAGATATCGCGAATCGGATAAAGTCCACCGTCAGCCATTTGTTTTATGTACGTATATGCAAGCTGTATAGCTAATTTTATGTGGCGACACATAAAAACTGCTTTCCTTTATACCGCTCGATAACTTGATTGGGTTAACCCAGCACGCAACAACCGGAATACAATCAGCAATTTCAACAGATGAACCATTATATGCCGTCTTTGGCGAGGCTTCGCAGGGGTGCTTGCATTATTTTGACTGTTGTTTGGTCTCCGGGGTTAAACTGATGGACCATGTTTCATCCATAGACACAAATACCTGGGGAAAGTTAGGAGAACCAGCATCTAAACGATTCAGTTTAACATTAATTAGTTTAATATGAATAACAAGCATTGAATATCATCTATGTATGTACAGCCTTTGTATCGAGTGTTACTTATAATTCTTGGCATATGTTTTTATAAATTCTTTAATGTGACACATGAACCAAAATGACTCTAATCATTAACTACATATTATGATATTGTATAGAAACTTGCGTGTCTGTTTTACAGTCTTTTAAACCCAACAAATTGTATTGAAGGGAAGATTTGAATGTTGAAAACAATAAATGAAACATTTGTTACAGCTGAAATGTTTATTAACTTTAAACATCGTAAACAATACACAAACATATATCATTGATGCATGAAGCATCAGTGTGAGTCCACTGGATGACACAAAAAGAATTGTGATAAAAATGATAAAAAAAATTTACAGAATGATATTTAAATTTGATTCTAAGTTACAATCCTAAACCATAAATGCCATAGACAACACAAACATGAAAAAGTTTTATTGAACTCGAGGAAAAAGGAAATGATGAGAGTCATCACAACCATCATAATATAGGTTAATCTATATAAACGATTAAGTTAAAACAAGAAAAATTGTAAACACTTTTAGAAAGAAAATATCAATTCTTGAGTAGATACTGGGGACGATAGCTCAGACGTTGGGTCGTCTGCCTATATAACCTCGGGTAAGATACGAGGTGTGTGGTTTGGAGATAAGCCGGATACTGAACTGTACTGCACTACACTGCACAGCACTACACTGTACTACATACACCGCACCGCACCGCGCCGCGCCGCACCGCAGCGCACCACACCACACCACACCACACCACACCAACACCACACCACACCACACCATACCATACCATACTATACTATACTATACTATACTATACTATACTATACTATTATTTCAGAGAGAACAATTGCGAGGTCAGTCTCCTCCTCGTACATATAGTGTAGTTTGGTGATTATATCTCACTGTACATGACCGACTCTGTACAAACTGAAAATTACACTACTCGTGCATAGCAGAATAAACATTCTTCCCGAAGAAAATGTGTAACCTTACCAATTTTTGGTGTGAGGGAACAAGTAATATGTTTTGTAAACAACCGCGAAAAGTTGCCCCATCATTACATAACATTTTTAAAAAAATGTGATGTGAAATTTTAGCTTACATTTTCTTTTAATTGCTACATATTACAATATTTTAATGTATGTTTCGGTATCATTTTTTTTGTGCAGCCCTTTCCTAAAAACTTGATTGTCTTTACGTGACATTCGACTGCTATCTTCGAATTTAGTGGTAGTAGACACTGCTTGTGGACTAATGGTCCCCGAGGTTTGTCGTTACCTGCATGCCACGTGTTACTTCATTCGAATAGTTCAGAATATACACATGTACTCTATGATCTGATGAAATTATAATAAAACAATTACAAAGTCTATGGAATTATTGGGCCAATGCACCTCCCAAGCTACATAGATTTTCACAATCATTCCGGTGATTTTTTTCTATTTTTCTCATTTGCCTTCTGTCCCTTAACATCAGTGACAGAGGTATAATACAATTGTTGGAATTTCAAAAGGTATGAGTGATTTTAGTAACGATTTTGAATAAAAAAGACGACACTCAAGGATGAAAAATACTGATGGTATTTAACATTATCTGATCTAGCTATGATCATTGACAAAAACAGCCAAAAAATAACAGCAAAAACTATAAAACATACGCTAATACCATTTTCTCAATAGAATATCCTGCAAATTTAGCAGTTTGTCACAAATGGCTGATACTCTGAGTTCACTATCGCTCTGTGTATGGATCAATAGTGAGCGTTATGCCAGGAATATCGAGGATGGTTCAAACACATATCTTATATTCATCCTATATACAACAAGAGCATGTTATATCTAACAGCGAGATATGAGAGAAAACTTAAAATGTATTAGTTCAAACTAGTTTTTCTATTATTTTGATAACGGAACACAAAACTAGGTAACTGTAGACAGCCTTTTATTTCATGTATACTTAATTGTTTCGTTTAGAATCAAGACACGTAATTTTTAGTTTATGTATTCTCAAATTCATTACAAATTAATTCGTTAAAGACTTTATGATCTGTATCATGTTACAAATAATGTACTGTATTTCAAGTAAAGCGCATTCAACATTTTCCAACATTAAGTAATAATTGCATCCAAAAGCACGTGATCAAATTGATCCCGTGGTGTTTACATCATACATTCCATGATGACTCTACTTTCAATTCAATCAACGGCACTTGTTGAAGTTTAATTGAACTGAAACAAATGTATATGCTACAGAATATTTCACGTAATTTTAACATTTGATTTTATTAATCATATTCCTGACCTGTCGTATAAGTTCTATACAACTTCGCATATGAAGTTTTTTGTTTTGTCGCAATAAATATCCCTCAATTTCCCTCTACTACTGTCATAGGTTAGACAATCCTCAACATCGGTTTTTAACTCTGTCCCTCGACTTCCTATCCACGTCATCTCTTCACCATTAGGTAATCTCCATATGCCTTCAACATCTACGTCTGTTCCTGCCAAAAAGTATCTCCCGGATGCTGCAATGATAACATATATAATGTTGTAAAATATATTCATTTTGAACAAAACAACATATTATGTCAGAAATTCTTTGTATAGCATTATGACAAATCCACAGCAAAATATCGGTACCGTCTTTGAGCTCTTTGGAACAGTAAAAAGTGCTGGAGCTCAACAGCATATTTAAAAAAAAAGTATACAATCACGATATTAAATGATGATTAACTGTCTCAACTTCCAAAAGAACACATATCGCTCAAACAGAGATAAAACCACACGCTTCGGATCTTCATTTGTAATTCCGTAATTGCGATGCTCACACACCTCGGATCATTATCTTAAGTTAACTTCATTACCTGAACGTCCCTAATTCTAATGCTCGCACACATTGGATCTTAACCTAAAGGTCCATTATTCCAACGGTCGCACATCTAGGATCTTCACCTGAAGTTCCGTTATTGCGATGCTCATACTCATCGAAAAATTCTTTATTCCTATGATCACACACCACGGATCATTACCTAAAGTTCCCTTAATTACCTGAAGGTCCCTTCATTACCTAAAGTTCCCTTCATTCCCTTATTCTGATAATTACACGCCTTGGATGTCCCCTACCATTTACATGGTGCAAGCCATCGGGGCCTTCATTAAGAGAACTTAGACGGATCAGGTAATTAAACATTTTGTAAATGTTTCTAGTTATCTGTATATTGGAAAACACAGTGAAATCAAGAAAAAGAAAGAATGAAGTTTGGAAATGAAATTAAAAGGGCAGGAAACTATATTCTGTTTGATGGATTCCGTGTAAAAAGTGCAGAATTTGGTGAATTCCAAAATTTGATCCATCGAAAATACAATTTTAACTATAAACATGTCTTTTCTCAAATAAAATATTTTTGGGCTAGACTGTTGGATTACCTATCGAAGTGAAATGAAACTTCATTTTAAACACAACAGTTAATTCATAGAGTTATTTCTATCGGTCGATTTTGGTTTTCTTAGTCGCCTCCTTGGTTTCAAAATTTAGGCCTTAAGCAACTCGTAGAGGGACGGAACAGCTGTATAATACAGTTGAATTCATGACCTGGTTCTGTTATATTTAATTCTGAATTTGTATTGGAAGGACCTATTAACCTGTGTGTCTTAAGTACAATAACAGCAAGAAAATAACAACAAGTCGACATAATCATAATCAAATTCGATCAAATCGTGACAAAACAGGAACAAAAGAAAGATTAACACGAAGACTCCTGAAAAAGTAATAGGAAAGTAAGATCACATGTTCAGGGACAGTAAACGCTTCTGCTTCATCGGCGACACCCGCGATAGAAATCTTGGTCAATGCAAGTAAGTAAAGTCACGTCATAAAATGTGAACAAGGTATACAACAACGGAAGCAACATGCAAAGTAATGAGTACCAAACATGTCCAGATTCATATTGCACATCACTATTTGAGATGAAACGTGTTCCGATTGAGCTTTATAAATCTAAAACACGACAAAATGTATAGCTTGGTAAGTATTGAAATAATTCTACTCACTAATAACGGCTTCGACGGCATCGAACTTTTCCACGCTTGTCATCCAGATAAGTCGGCCTCCTTTTGTCTGGCAGTACTCATCACTGTCGGTTGCCGTCAATGATTGATTTGTCACAAGCAGGATACAATAGGCATCGGATACAATTTGAAATTCCAAGGGACACGCTGAGAAAATATAAAAGTAATTACAAATTTTATGAGATAGGTTTGCAATGTTTAAAAAGAATAAAACAAACGCCCGGCAGTTTCATTGATTGTAAAATTATGCATGGTTTATTAGGTATATTTACAACGTTTCAAAAAATTCAAAGAAACGCCCCGCAGGTTTTTATTTCATTTCTTATTATGCGTGCTTGCTTGTGTGTGTGTGTGTGTGTGTGTGTGTGTGTGTGTGTGTGTGTGTGTGTGTGTGTGTGATGGTGTGCGTGTGCATGTGTGTGTGTGTGTGTGTGTGGGTGTGTGTGGTTGAATGATATCACACTTCTATAAACAACCGTATATTTATTCATTTTTCCTCCAATAATTCAGAAAAGCAAATACCATAAACGTAGAAAAGAACAATATATTTCTCTACACCTGTCCTCTGCATTATCATATGAAATAAATGACGGCAATCCGTTCTTTAGAACGTTGTTAAGACAACCATAAACCTTTAGTTAGACACTGTACTGTCTTCTAGTATCGGCTAGTGTATGTACAAGGAACTGCTCTGGTAATGTTCCCAATACTCATACAGGTGTAGGTACACTTCTCTCCGTGACAGACAAAACTGACTACAGAGGTAGGTATATAGCCTTGCAGCAGTGTGTAAAAACTTCTTATCGACTTCAAATATTTACCAATAAACACTAAACCATGCAAAATCTGATCGAAAGAAAACATCCTCATGAATGTTTAATTCGAAATATTAATTTTTCATACTCACGTTTGAATGTGTACTTCGGACTTGTCCACGTATTGTCTGCCTTACATGTGATGCTTTCCGTTACACATGTGACGTTTGTGAATGAGGAGTTAGAAAGGTATTCGTTACTAATAGTAATGCCAACGGACCTTAAACTAGATGTGGTGGATAACGTCATTTCCGGCGGATCGGAACATTCTGTGGAAATGGAAATCACAATTAAACAGTTAAGGCTGACACTGACATCCCCACCTCGTTGTTAGTATTCGTATATTTAATAAAGAATATATATCAACCACTTTTTGTATTTTTTTTAATTTTGTAACTTGATTGTCTAATTCATCTCAATCGTTTTTCCAGGCTCCTGGACCCGTAGTATTATCAAAGCAGTAATAAAAATAGTTTTGTTGTGCTACTGTATACTCGACAAGTCGAAAATTTTTAATGTGGATTTTAGAGAACTCAGAACTCATTCTTTCTAAGAGTAAGATAAAATATACTGACAAATAATGAAATTGTACGAATGATTGAATTCATCAGTAAATTTTGTGGTAAACGTTTCCGACAGACTATAACAATATCCAAGGGGACTTACTGTGTGTCTCTGTTCACTGGTTTGTCTTTGTTTTCAAAAGACATCTTTCCGAAAAGTTCATTAAAATCAGCAACATTCAAGTCATTCTTGTCATTTTTTTTCAATTTCAATTTAGATATATTGATCATATATTCAATAATTCTATTGACCAATGCCCAAACATTCACCAGAATTGAAAACGGGAACATGACAGACTTTTTTTCTACTATTATATCGATCTTTTCCTAAAATGCAGCCAAAAAGAACACTCTTTCCACATATAATCGAATAATTCCTGATTCCTGAAAATACAATATCTAGTATCATGATTTCCGTGTAAAAAAAACTGGCAGGTAAACTTACAATACACGATTTCGTGTGACGAAGACTATGAGAAAGTGTCATTGTCGCCTTGGGAAATATGCTTGTTTCAGCAATATCTTTGGTTAGGAGTATTCGATGTTCGTTATCATTATGTCTGGCTGTTTTATTGCTTCTCATAAAAACTTTATTGTAAGCACATTCATTATCGAATATGCAGATGGTGGTTAATAAATGAAAGTAGGTATTAAAATCAAACCTACAATGAATACTGAGTGTGTTCATTTCCTGCAAAATAAATCTCTTGTTTAATTTCATTCCTTAAGATATTAATTCTTTTCATTGATTTTGTACCGTGTTAACTCAAAAAACAAAACTAGACAAAGACGGAAAGAGTTTTTTTCCGAGCCACAGTACACGGACTACCAATTGTTTGCGAATGAATACTATTGAGACAAAGTATGAAATTTACAGAAATTTTGTAAGGAGAGGACAACTGAAGCGTGACGATTCAATTTACTGATTTATTATCCAAATAATATGTTGATACCAGCAAATTATCGAATGAATGACTTTCAACTGGACAGCTAAAGCTGGTAAGAATGACAATGTTCGAGACAATGGAAATTGAACAGGAGACAATAACTAAATTTGAATATAAATGCCAGCTGGCCAATGATCATGGTTGATTATTCTAATGGATGCCGGTTCCTATGACTGTCTAACACTTACCTGTATTAATACACACAATATTGCCAGACGAAAGTTCAGTACATCTCTGTCCGGACCCACATGGTTTTTCAGAACAGTTTTTAGCAATATCCTGGAATAAATCGAAATAAAAAATTGTATTAAATTTTAGGATCAGTGCATCTCCTATTAACGATTGAACATCTGTTTCGATCAGGTTTGATACCTCCTAGGCTTCCACAATTTAGGCCCTCAACATTTACGACGACTCCAGGAACAGTAAAACAGCCATGTGATGCAGTTTGATTTAGTACTTAGCGTATCTAATCATATTTTTCCTTTAAAAAAAAATGCTACTCACTTGTCCGTCTTCTGTATCATTTACATAATATCAAAATTCGTCACATTTTCTAAAAGGAAGAACCAATAAAATACAATTTTTATTTACTCTTTTAAGTCACAAATTAGATATACTTAAAATGTAGATGTTACATAACAATACATGTTGTTTTACGGAAATAGATATGCTGAACAATGCATATCTACCGTTACTTTACGATACATGTGTGGGCAATTCAATTATGAAACAACAAGCCTCCCTTGTCAATGAATGGAAGAGGTAGACCTCCATTAATGTAAGAACCAGTGTCGATGTTAAGGCTAGGGTTCGAAGAGCGAACAGTAACCTTTTATCACTAGAACAAATGTACTCAGAGACCTTCATTCTAAGTTCATGTGCTGAATAATGAATACTTGCCGTCTCTGATCTTTTTAAACATGTACGTAAAGGGCATTATTTAAAATACATGTCAGGAATACTAGCTGTCATTAAACCCGACCTCGTTCTGTGCATGTACTCAGATACCTTCTTTCAAAAGTAAAGAGTGAATTCAACCTCTTGTATCTGAACATTTTACCCAAAATTATGATTAAAGTACATAGTTAATTCCTTATGACAAACTAAGCAATACGATAGTATTCATGGACCTTATTTAATAGGTTATAGTCTTTTATGTATATCTTCTAGCAAAATCATGTAAACGCGTTCTCAATTGACAAATTTAACATGGATCTAAGCACATGAATAAGACCTTTAGATACCACAGAAGCTGATGTTAAGAATATTTACGAATGTAATGGTATAAAATGCAGAATGGCTTTCATGATGTTACTGAGCAATAAGGAGTCGATAAAATGTAAAATGTACACTGAACGTGTATGTGATTGCAACGAAAACAACTGCAAGTTACACTACAAGAAAAGTAGTCTACTGGTACATCACGGCCACATTCTAAATGTTGATTGTTTGATTAAAAATAAGAAAATTTATTGTAAATTTTTTTTAATGTATGTGAAGTTACAATGAAAAGTAATTTGATAAAAAAAAAACCCAGTTAAATGCACAATATATATATATATACAATTTTGCATATGATCAAATAGTCTCCAGAATCGTCAACTCACTCAAAGAAAAGTCGTCCCATAAAATTGACAATTTCCATTTCCGGACTAGAGTTAATAAACGGCGCCAATCTCAAGGTAGTCAGTTTTGCATATCTAACTAATGCAATTTTACAATAGGTCGTAATATTACGCCCAAACTAATAACGTTATTAAAACATATGTATGTCCAGAATGTGTTTTCTTGAATTTATATGTATGATATATAATGATATATGATATTTCTTTCATTCTCATTAATTATTTGTAAAAGTAAAAAAAAAATACATAAAACACTGAAATTCGGCTCGGCTTGATTTACATCAATTCATGATAACATTTGCATTTTCATTATTTTTTTATGTTGCTTTTAGGTTTGTTCGAAATCTGAAGTAAAATAGTCACCAACTGTCAAATTAGCTATAATTAACTTAATTATGCTGATGAATAAACGTAAAGGACTCTGTAATACTATGACGATGTTGAATTACATTAAGCAGTAAATGTTTTCAATTGTGCATGCGTTGTAACAGATGCATTTATACATCCATACGCAGGACTTTCTGGAGTATTTTAGGTCATTACCATTGACAGAGCACATACCTCGTTCTTGGATTAGGTACAAAATCATGTTATCAACCCTGGATGATGTACATTTACAGGTAACATAACCTGATTAAATAATAATTCCAAATAAGAGGACTGACTTATTCCTCTGTTCAGCAACAAGCTCCAATTTGTGCCCAGACTAGAATTTCGCTGAGGAGGAGCTTCGCACGGGGAAAGGTTATTTTGCCATGTTAGTACTTGTTTGTTCAAGCCGCATTTTAATGTTTTCTCAACTTTCCACAAACCATTGATATAGTTAGTTCACATAAAAAAAGAGAAAAACTAATGGACAGGGTATTAATGATGGAGAAAATAACAATAAGATATTTAGAATTGGAAAAAAATAATAATGGACGAATTAATGCTGAAGATGTTTAAAGTAAACAGTGACATCTTGCCCTGCACCATCAGAAAACTAAGAAAAGGAAATGTATATCAGCCGTGTAATCTCGCCCTGAAAACCGATCCTTCTAACTTCTTTCTGATAGTCGAAATTACAAAACAAGCTTGCAAGGTTTCACATGACGCTGAATGCCAAAATAGGTTTGGAAAGCTTGAACGTAGCACCACTACTAGCTTACCCAGATGCCAAAAAACCTTACACATTGTACACCGATGCCAATGATACGTGTATTTGAGTATGCCTCATACAGATGTCATAAAATGGTGTAAAAATGGCGCTTCACTATTTGCCGCTAAGGCTCAGCCATTCACAAACAAAATGACCTGTCAAAGAATTGGAAGTGTTCTTTGCAAAAATAAGATTACTAAATGCCAATTTTGTCCTCAAGACAGATCACAAACTAAAATATATCTAAATTCGCAGATGAAGAACAAAAAGATACAAAATGTAGCGCAAGGGTTGAAACTGCGCTGTCACGAAAATCCGACAATGACGGTGACAAGAACAAAGAAACCTCTAAGGAGCTTGTGGACGAGTAACACGAGATAGAAACTCGCGCAATAGAAATAAGCACCTTGATTCTAATAAGTTTGATCCGGGAGAACACGTAACTCGCGACAAAGATGCACCTGATAAACTCAGCAAACCAGAGTGGAGCATAACAGGAATATACAAAAGAAACAGGGCAATGATAAAGATATACAAATGTAGTAGGAATTAATTGCATTCAAACAGTGGGAATGCTATTAAGATGGAGGAGAAACGTCACTTGGTCTAACGAAAATTCGGGCGATTCAAGATTATGTTTGTACATTCCTTAGGAACTGGAAATTTTACTTATCAAATAGTACCACAATCTCCTTGCCCTTTAATAACAGTTATGACTTTATAAAGATTATTATTTTTCCCCAAATACGAAGCGGAAATTGTAGGCGTCAACACAAGAAATACTTCTGTATCCATTTGCAAAGATTGGCTTAGCCTTTCAATGTCCTTACCTAACAACACTGTCAGGCAATAAATAAAAAGTGTCGTTCATTGACCTGTACTGAACGGCCAGAAACATTCAGCCTGTCAGATCAATCAGCTGATAGCATTGTATAACCCATCATCAAAGAGATATTTCCAAGGTACGGTTATTCCTTATAGATTATCACAGACAATGGAAATGAAATTGTCAACAAAGAGCAGCATTGTATATCTAATATGTTTCTACATCCTACCACTGTCAACAAAACAATGGCAATGTAGATGGGTATCAATGAACTCTATACGATGTTCTGGAGAAAAAATAGAAGATGATGTACAGACAAGGGACGTATATCTCAACCAAACCTTGGAATTGAATCAGGATAGTCAATAACTAGTCGACGCTTTGTTACCGTTGTTACAACTTGTCTTGTGTGCGATAAATTGTATATTGTAGCAAAATGCATGTTCCATCACCTGATGCAATGGAAGACCAGTGTTAAACGTAATGGTACATCTGACTGTTACGGACGATCATATTGCGACGTTCTTGAAACCCAGCCAACTTCAAGCGCCCTGATTATGAAAGGTTAAGGAGGAATATGAGTGCCTCCACCAACAGTTAGGGATGTCGGAGGGAGCATTGTAATGGTAATCCTACACCTGGACAGTATAACCTTGATTTCCATAATTATAATTTGTTTGTTTTGGAATTTCAATGGTGGTTTTGGTCAAAAGTTAATTGGACCAAATTTGAATAATTGTATTTTAACACGCGATATTGTATTGACATCTGAATGTTGGATTCCAAATGATTATTCAATAGACAATAGAAATCTTCAAAAGTGCTGTACTCCCTAGAAAAAAATGAAAAAACGATGTAATCAAAGTGGTTGAAATGTACTATTAATAAAGAATTGTATTTCATATTTGTTGATAATTCTTTTAATATTTTTATACCATTCACTATTGACAGCCGACTTGTTCACTATGCTAAAGACATTATTATCATATTATCCTACGTTCCCCTTTAGTTCTTCGTAATTTTATTTGCTATACAAATGTGATATTTGCAAGAAATAGAAAAAAATATATATTTTGGTTCTTTGAACACATGATATGTTTATCGGAAACTTAAATAGTCAAACATACAAATACGATTTTATTGCACATGATACAAATGTACATTTCTTGAGCGTTTCTGGAACCACACTGAATCCATTTTTAATTATCTTGATGACTATTCAGATAGGAATTCACCAGGGAGAGTTAACCCAGATTCTGGTGTAAATGGATTCGGTTTTACATTGATTAACTTTTATAAAACTACGGATCTTTGTATTATGAATGGTAGGGATATTGATAGTTCCTCAAATGACTTTACACAATGTGGATCGAATGACATGAGTGTGATTGATTACTTGATAATGCCTTTTGTTTGTTTCATTCTACTGGAAAAAATTATTGTCGGTTATTTTACTGAATTCTCCAATCATTCACATTTATACATTCATTTTCATACTGAAACAATGTCACTTCTGATGATCCTGTAGTTCATGATTTTGACGGCGTTGAAGGCCCAAAATACGTTTAGAGTGAGGAAGTTTAACATTTATTGATGGACCTCCGGAAGTGAATTCAGATAGGTTACAACAACATGTCGAAAATATCAGGAATCCATTGATAATAGCATAAATAAATTTACTAGGGAATTTATACAATGGAACCCCTTTTCAAAAAACGTTGTGTGGATATTATATATTAGTAATGTTGAACGTTCAAATGTTAAGTCTAAAAAGAAGAAACCATGGTTTAACAAGGAATCCAGAATTTCAAGCAATATTTAGTAGCTTTACATGTATTTGACATATATCACACGCTACTTTTACATAAAAATAATCTTAAAGCATTGAAAATAAGAATAAAATAAAACATTTTCTCATAATCATAATCCAAATTCAAATTCAATAAAACTACAGGGAAACTAGAACAAAAGAAAGATCTTCAAAGAGACTCCTGAAAAACTACAAGGAGAATAAGACAAGGCGATACGGAAGAGTAAGCGTGTTCTGCTTTTATCGACGAAACTTACCAAGTAAATCATTATTAATCTAAGCTAGTAATGCCATGTAAGACAGTGCCTAACACTTTAGAATTCTGCACAATCACAGGTTGCATAGTTTAAACTATACAATCACGAATACAACATTAAGATTTAATGCATGTTAATGTATTACAATATATCATAATTGGTTAATTGTACATATTTCTATGTTAAATACTAGTTGTACAATGATGTGGATAATTATGACACCCCAGGTATCACCATGGTCGCTTATTATCGTTATCTGTAAATGGACGTTAAATTATTAGCAACATTTATTTTCAAAAGATTCTTTAATTTTCTAATTTCTCTGAAAGAAATTTTGGCGATAGTAATAATTATATATCGGTGTTGAACTACAGTAAGACGTATTTGTTTTCATCAGTACCATTTTCAACAATATAACAATAGTACAGTCAACACCTGGTACGTAACAGAATCATCGTTGATTTTCCCGAGTTATTCTGGTTAAAACCGTTGACAGATCACACCACCTCGCTCTTGAACCGACTCAAAAACATAATTAGATAACCTCTTGATGATGTGACTGTACATGTAATAAAACCTGATGAACTTATAATGGTTTGTTCATTTTATTTTAATTTTTGTGAGTAGTTTTGAAATAAATATCATCAACAAAACGTACCAAAATGTTTTTTCTTCTGTTTTTAGTCTCTCATTTTCAATGACAATAGGTTAGCCATTGGTTTTGAAAGATTCAAATGGCATGAAGTCTAAACATAAGGTAACAGGTACTATGCTTTCCCAAACGCTATGTACAACTATATAACATTTACCTTAGGTGGATTCCAGTCAGTTGGATGGCTTGAGATTATGTTATTATCACTGACCACTTGTAGGTCAGTAGACTGGTTAACCAGGTGGCAGTAGAATCGAGTCCGATGGTACGTGATCCCATGGCAATGTACACGAAATAGACATTCCCTTACACATGATGTATAAGACGAGATATCAATCACACGGAATACTCCCTTATGTAAACGAAATCCACGCACGTACTTTACATAATTCAGGTATATGATATCCTCATCTGACACGCTAACATCAAGAAATACCAGGGCTGGCATTGCCAACACAACAATTCCAAAGATAAACATTATCAGTCGTTGATCGTACAAAAATGCAATACTCGCATATTAAATGTCGATATCACGACCAATATAAATGAGATGAAGTCACTTTCTAATCCAGATATAATGCTTCAGGCGAATTTCACACCCATATAAAGATTGTGCAGTCCAATTGCATGAATTACGATGACACCTCTGTCCTGAGCTGGCGTTTTTCGAGTGACTACCGTTAAACCTAGAAGGGAAACAGATTTTCTGTATAGAAAGCATTGCAGACACTGTTTCGGAAAAAGCAACAAACAAATACTAACATTTCAGTCTCGATTTAAACTCAAATTAGGACAAAATGTAAACAAAAGAAAGAATTACAACTCTAATGCATTTACGATCAGATGTTCCTGAAGGGTTAGCATTTTCATCATCAACAGCCATCTTTTACATTGGTTCATCAAAGTTTGCAATGTTCCGTTCTTAAATGAGAACGAGGTAAACAACAAGATTACAAACGAACATCAAACAAGTTAAACGTCATATTGCACATATTTCCAAATTCAAAATATGACTACTGTCAAATTTCCCCATAATCTCCATCAACCAGCATTCCTTAAAACCATGTGATGCCGACATTTTGTACTAAAATAGTGATATTGGGAACGATGTCGAATCAACCTCGACATGTATACACCATAGCTTGAAGATGAAATTGAAATCATCAGGTTTATGATATAGCATGGAAGATAACTCTCCTTGTTAGTTTCATTATAAGAATCTATGTAGGTAAGAAAGAAAAAACAAAACAGATGCTCTTAATCAATGTCTCTATAAAGCAAAGCTGGGGAAAGCGACACTCACTAGAAAGGAAAACGTTAGCCAAATACTGAATTTGACGAATAACATTTTAGTAGTTCTATCTTTTTACAAGTACAATGTTTTAGGTCTACAGTTCAACCGTGGTTAGAAACAAACGAAGAAAATGGCTTATACAGCACAAGTACTATTATGTGAGAGTCTAAGAAAATATCCGTTCATGTCTGCGCACGTTTAAGGCTTCAGCATCACTGATGAATTATATATGAAGTAACTATCAGTATGATGCGGTTCAGCTAATTTTGATTTCAGAATATTTTATTGTTACGATTTCAAAAACAAAAGGAATTGAGAAACCGGCATAACCAATGACTGCCTTCTCCTTGCTACTATAATAAGTATACATATCATTCAAATAATCAAATAATTAGAATAAAGGTACGGAAATTATACAGATAAATTTGAGATATGTTTTCTGTCACAAAATAAACATTATTGGATTTTTCCAAGTAACATTTAGAGAAATATCTTATTGATTAAAGTGTATTTTTTTACTTGTCAAAAAGAAAGTCAGTAAACTATGCAACGCAAATTACCTTATCAGATATCAAATCCAATCTCCAACCGAAAAACTTGAATTTGGAGCTAACATTTTAGACATTTCAAGGGGATTTATGTCATCAACAGCGACAATTGTAGGTTGCCGCCATATTTTTCAGCTGCATAGTAACTTGTCACAGGTTAAACTTTCTTTGAACATTATACAGCAAAATTTGTCTCTTAGTGACAAGAATAAGTACCATTTTCTATGTGAAAATGAAAATATATTTACAATGAATGTGTTTACGTATATATTTATGACTATATTTTGTCGCCTGCTGTGAAGTTATAATGAGATATTAGTGTCCACAAAAACCTGAGTCAGCTTCCTCTTTTTATATTTTTTATATTTGTTGTGAACATGCCAGTAATTTGGCTATTTTTCTTGTTAAAATATAGTAAATAGAATATCTAATAGTATCTACAGTAATAACACATATATTTCACTAGTGAATATTTTTTGTAAATTTCACTCGTGATACTAAAATATTTGATACACTTATGAATATATTTGTTATTACTGAAGGCACTATTAGAATCCTCCGCTATCAGGTCAAGAAAATAATATCATATAATAATTAAAACAAAAATCGTTCGGAACGTGATCTTCAATGAAGCAAAGTATTTATACATACTCACCCTCTTCTTATGAATCCATACAGATAAGAAACAGATAAAGTCTTGACACAACAGTGCATGAATGAGACATTTACTTAAATGAGAAGCCAACGACAAGAAACAAATCGCTGAATCAGCTCAAGAATCGATATATTCATATCTGTGTCAGGTCAACCATTAAAGAAATGTTTCATTATTAATAGATACATTCACTCGGCTCAAATAGGTGTCTTTGGTTAATAAAATAAAACGGTGACAATAGAAAAAGAAGTATAAAATTGTTTTACTATATTGAATCGAATTATAGATCATATTGAAAGGTGATATTCACTTGTGTGTACAATTCAATTTGGGTATAACTTTAATCGATCTTAGACTGCACACTTTTAGATGTTCAGAAATCTTGAGACTTATTGTAACACAATGAAAGCAATATAAAGTTATCGGAATGACTCTTGTTTGCTTCCAATTGGACATGTAGGTCTATAATACTGAAATATCAAATTTTAAAATATATATATATATATATAATATGTCTTTTGAAAAGTGACCTTCTAAAACTACTCGATCTTTGTTGATATATCTGATGATTTGAGTCGGTGTAGATTTACTTGTGTTTGGACGATGATTTGGTTTTTTTTTATTTTGAAACGAAACCGAACAGTAGTTGCATGGCCTGATCTCCAAAATTTGAAGGGAAACAAATTTGCCAAAACATTTTGAGGATCAGTTGTAAGGAGAAAATGGATACAGAGTAGGGCTATATATGTGATAAATTATTTATTGAACGGCGTACATATCTCTTTTTTGAAATCCTTCTAGCAGCTTCACGAACGTGAAGGTAGTGTTTTTATGTTGCTTTCCGTTTCCAAGCGGTCTATCGCAAGCGAGTTAGAATATGACAAATACATTCCTAATCAATTAGAACACATTTACGACTGTAAAGTAGGTTACCACGCACCGTGATCCTTGGGTCATCAGCAAATCGATTACAAGAATAATACCTCCTAGAATTTACTTTTACCAGTTGTGATTTATCGAATATAGCTTGATTCATTCCGTATCACGTGAACTGATCATGGTGGAGTGAATTCTTATCAATTCAATAACGACAGAAAGTTTTTTGTCGGATTCGGGTTAGATATCACCAGCGACAGGAAGCGATTGTTTGTACAGGCTCTGCAAGCCCGGAAGTAAGAATATTATTTTCAGGTGCGGCCGTTCTTAACTGTATGTAATATTGACGTCACATTAATAGTGAAATCAGATTTCGTGAGAATATACTGTTTATACAGTGGTAAGATGACACGAATCTTGTCATCAGGTTATCAACTCTTTGCAACAGCATAAAATAAAACATTGGAACTCGATCTCAGTATATTGATGTTATCTACTCTTTCTCTTCGAAATCGATCGAGCTCCTCAGTTGATTCAACAAAAGAATGTTTGACCATGAAAATCCAAAATCAATTACTGCGGGACATGTGTGTATAATATATGATTGTTCAGCTATAATCAGTATGCTTATTCTTTATACAGTATTAATGCTATTCTTGGCTAGAACTATTTTCGTCTTCATGATATTTCATTAATAATGATGTAGCACATCAGATGAGAAGCCCTATATCCACCAAGCCAGTCGTAAACTATAAAGTTGCAGTAGAATCGATGGAAAGTTCAGCTAATCATAGTAATCGGAAACCTTCGGGACTATCCGTAAATGAGAAAGTATTCTCATGCGAGGAAAGTTTTCATTTACGGAAAGTACCGATGTTGTTTTTATTGCTCAGGTACGTTACGTTACGTTGCAAAAATGTGTAATGGATGTTGTCACGCTGATAACAGGATTGTTATGATTTTACACCTCCGATTTACCAGCAGGTAAAGAAATAATTCCGGAAGGATAAACGTTATATACGTTCAGTTCGTGAAATATCGACATCAGTTCTTCCATCAGGCGTTACTCGGCCATCTTCTGTGAACTGACATGTGAAATCTTATTGAGAAATATCCTACAAATGCATGTCTTTGTGAGACCTGGAGGTCGACGTTATTGATACTGGTTAGTTTGTCTGCTGGTTTCGTTGCAGCATAAATTGCTGTCATTAAAAGAACGAGACGTTACTGACTTCGACTGGTCAATATTTACATGGTGGATATCGTCCATGAAACAGAAAACGCTTACTCTTTCGGAACACCTTGTCTTATTTATGTCCGCTTTCAGAAATCTCCGTGTAAATCTTTATTTTGTTCATATTTTATCTAGTTTTATTGAATTTGAGCTTGGATTATGGTTATGTTCTCATATTGGTATTTTCTTTTCTTTTTTTTTTTTTAAATATTTTTTGCATCCCTGATTGACGTAGGAATTGCTGACAATATAAATTACACATTTATGCCTACCCATATAATCCATAACAGAAAAAGTTTCACCCAAAGCTGGTGCTTCATCTCTCAATTATGAAGTAACAGTATTTGAGTAATTGAGAATATCGATTCCTCAGTGTTCGTGTTTGATGTTGTCATGATGATAGGACGATAGAAGATACATTATTTTATAATCATGAAACAAGCCTTAACTCAGTACATATGTACCGTAACGTTATTGATCCTGGCTTCAGTGATTAAGATCTAGGTTGAAACAATCATTGAAAACCTACACTCGTAATGTCTGTTTCTATAAATATGGTTGTATATGTAAATCCGATTCTACTTCAAGATCCCATTTGATAATCAGGTGTAATAATTCCTCTATATTATCCTTACCCATGCTACGATCTCACCCCTTTACTTACATAGAAGTGAGAATCATTCAATTACATTGTGTGATGTTAAGTTAGATGTGTGGGAGTATATCTGATGATTATTTAATCCATGCATAACTGGTTCTCTTTTTAAATTGTGAGATTATTTTCAATCGATGTGGATTCCCGTTTTTGATCTTTCCATATGTATTTTCAACGTTTTGCTGATTTCAAGTTGAAATTGTTCTTATCTCCCCTACAATACCTCATATATGTATATGTGTTTCACATAATTTGTTATGCAGGCGAATTCTTTTACATTTTTAACGACATTTTTGAAGAGGGCAATTTTTCAACACAAAAATTTTTTAGATGCTTAAAAATGTTGATTTCATCCTCTTTTGTAGCTATTTGTAGCCATTTTGTTGCCAATCGTCGGCATTTTCCGCCATTTATCGATTCAAAATTAAATACCACAAGGCGTAGGATTTCGTTTGCAGCCGATGAAATAGAACAGGTAAAACAAAAAAGAATCGAACCCAGGTCTCAGGTATATTCAACTGTCCCGCCAACCGAGCCAAAGAAACATGTTCCGTTAATTATGCTCCACTATGTACCAGCGAAAATGACCCGCTCCTTTTATACTATAACAAAAAACAACTGAAGTACTGCTACAGTCATTGTCATAGATGCATGCATAAGTGACACAAACCAGTACCATTCGTATTGAAAAGCATTGATTTTGACATCGAATTCCGCAAAATGCACACTTCAAGCCTACATTTTGGTAATTCCTCTTTATAAAAGAGACGAATTACGAAGCAATTTCTTCTAGCTGTCTTTATCAAAGAAGAATTTTTTTTTTCATTTTAAGAGGAGTGTTTTGAAAACGTTACATATTTCACTATTTTATGTCGAAAAAGGCCTTTTTAACGATTTTCTGGAGGCGATGTTTTGACGATTTTTGTAAGACCCATTTTCAAATATTAATTTTTTTCTGACGAAGGTAAATTTTTTAAAATGAATGTTGAAGAGGGCAACTTTACAAACAGAAAAATGTATTAGGTGTTCAAAAATATTGACTTCGTCCTCATTTTGTCCTTATTTTCGTCCTCGTTTTTTTCTCTTGTGTCCTTATTTGTCTTCTTTTTTTCAACGTAGATCCTTTCGAACGCCTTCAGTAGACATATGTTGTTAATCAGACCATATTATGCTTTTGTGATCCTAAGTGGGCTGGAACATGTACGTTAATCTATGAAATGTAATCCAATAAGATATATACTGAAACTTATTTGTCCTGAAATATGGAATGTTGTTACGAATGAAGCATTCATTTGGTTAGCTATTGTCGGTTTACATTAATATTGAGGAACATTTTTGTTTTTATTATTTTTCTTTTTTCGAGTACGTGTGTGGTGTGTGTGGGGGAGTGTCTTGAGGGGTATGGGGATGATTTGCTGTAGGAGTTCTTCCTGGGCCTCCATAAATCTGATCAACCTTCTTCATCAATAACTATACCGAGTTGGGAATGTTACCAAATCAATATCTTTGTAACAAACAAGGTAAATTTACATGTTAAATCAGTTAGACTGTAATGGCCTGAAGTCCTTTAAACTGTAAGAGAACTACTGAGCAATAAAAATAACCTGCTGTAATACTGTTGTCACAGGAAATCGATCGATGTTTGAATATTGCATAGCTTACACGCATGTGGTAATGGTTTGCATGTATTTTATTGTGGCTAGGGGTTGATTCTCACCTGAATTGCGACACTGCTTCTTCGGCGACACAACCCATGTAAATCTTGGCAAACCAAAGTAAGTAATGACACGTTATCAAATGAGAACAATACAACAACGGAACCAACAGGCAAATTAACGAGCATCGAACACGTCCAGCTTCATAGCTCACATAGAATTAGAATATTCTCAATCAGATCACTATGACGACCGTAAAAACGTCCCAGAATTTTCATCAACCGCCATCTTTTGAAACCCTGTGTTAAGGATGTGCCTGTCAGTTGACGACTTCTTGCACGAAAATCGTGATAATGTGAACAAGGCCTTAAATATCAAATCAAATGCGACATGTAAACACCACAGGTTGGGAAAGCAGTGCTGTTGCTGTATAGGGGGAGGGGGGTGCTCGGCAATGATAGGAGATAACACGTAACACGTGTCTTCCTATGTTTCCATAGATATTTTATTAACATCAAACAGAACATTTGAGTTAACTCCTCTGTACTGTTATCGCATATTTGCATTGTTCTCGATTATATATGTATCATATGATGGAATATGCACGAAATCCTCCTACTTATCGCACAGCATGGTGGAAAGCTCTCCATACTGGTTTCATTGTAGGAAAAGATAGTGATAAGCGAGTGATGTAGAAAAGTCTGTCATGTCCTTGATTTTCGTTTCTGCTGGGTATATATGATGGACGTAATCAATATTTTTTTTCTAAATTAAGACATGTCGTCATCAATATATATGAAAGTGAAATAAAAAAATTTTGCAAGGTTCTTGTGACATGTTTTGATAAATTCAGCCACTTGTGAAAACCAGTCACTCAACAGAAGGGCTCAGAATACCAAATAAATTTCACAACAATATCTTTGTACCGTCGTTCACCTTTCTTGAAAAAGTCAATTTTTAATACAAGAGAATGAGGGCGTTCTTTCAATTTAGAGGCGTCACGGTGGTATAAAGAGATGAATAAAATGTTCCAATAGAAGAAATGGTTTGGAGAAGAGGGTGTTGAAGACTGGTCAAAAGTCTTTGCAGTTCTTTACAATCCACATACTATTTATTTCACTTTTTTATTAAACAATATCACATTAAGACTGTAACCTAGGTTTGATAGTTCTGAGAATAGTGGTAAGAAGTCTGGACAAGGTTTTGGTTAAACAGCTAAACGAGCCCGCAACAAAACGCTGTTTTATTGATTCTTGTGACGTTTAAGAATAGAATCATTAATAGGCATTCTACTGAAGCGAGATTAGCTCATTTTCTTCTTTAGAAAGATAGCGTAATGTATAAAAGGGTTTCCTTCGTTAACAAGCAAGTCTAGTTCTTTGTGTATGCAAGAAATGAGAAAATGTCTGCAGACAACGATCACGTTATTGGATGCCTAATCTGCAGACAATAACATACCTGTTATGTAGATATTGAAGTGTGAATTTAACACTGACCTGTGAAAACAAGCTGACGGAGGAGCAGTTCTTAAGTCATGTACATTCAGTTGCTGCTGCAGCCTGTGTTTGTGGATGAAAAGTTTGAATTCAATGAGTTAGGAGTAACTGTGGGAAATTACAAGGACATATCTGCTTTGAAACTATGATGAGTGTTAGCTTGACTTCTGGTGTAAACTATTACTGATTTTAATGATCCACTCCCTTACTTTCAAACTCAACTTTCACAACTTGGCGACTTTCGGAGAACAGACTTTTTATGGACAGGTTTAGAAAGCCTGATATGTGACGCATAATCAACAATTCAATAAAGTATCTAAGCTAGTTTCCACAGCTCATCAGAAGCAGTATTAGCTGAACCCACTTGAAGTTTTCGTGACACAGAGATGAGAATTGAATTTTACATAGATTGAACATGTTAAAGCAGATATGAGCATTTTTTTTTTAAATAATTGATTTATATAACATCTAATAAATTCGAAAGGAAGGAAACTGGATACCCAAACTCATTAGAATGCATCGATGTATTAACAAATTTTACAATTAAAATATCCTAAATAAACAAAGAACTCATAAATCTTACCTTAAACACACACATAGACAACATCCACTGTGTCGTAACGTTACCTTCATCAGATATTGATCGACTGCGTGCATTGTGAAGTTATAAATCCTTTGAAGATTTGTTTCAATTTAAACGTTTTCTGTCCATTTAAAGCGTGTACTAAGGGACAATAATATGTTATGATTTGTAATTCTATATAATATTTTTGTACGAGAATTTGGGTGGGGGGATGATTATATCTAGCCTCCCATGTGAACTAGGCGGGAGAAAGGGACCAGAAATAAAACATATTATCGATATGTAAATAGACACTTCTATGAATGACCTCGGAAAATTCTATTCAAGAGTGTAGAAAGTTTGACTTAGTCGATATGAGAAGAGAAAACATATACATTTGGCCACAAGCTAGGGACCGCAAATTTCAGTATCAATAAATTGTTTTTCCTTTTGTTCATCGTTAACATAAACCATTGCCATGCTTCTTGCAGTGTTTGCCTTTGAGTTTTGTACCGTAAAACACCAAATGATACACTTAAATTAACGATAATCCTGATTAAACTTGGGCATTCCATTCTCTAACTAAGCACGAGTTTAATTGCTATTTAAAGCAGCATTTATGTATGTATTACTAGTATATCATACATGTGTTGATACTTTAAAAATGGTAAGTCGAAAATTGACAAATGCTGAAAGCTGGTGGAATGGTACTTTCGATTATAAACGGAAGCAACGCGTGGGAATGATTAGGTAAGCGCGTTACACAGACGCACACCCTCACACACACACACCTTCAGAAACACACACATACATACACACACCCTCACACACCCTCACACACCCTCACAAACACACACACACAGATATATATATATATACAAAACAAAAACAATATTTACAAATAATAGGTACAGACGTATATAGGTGTGTCAAGAGAATACTGAACCGATACCATCTACAGCACTAACCAAACAGAATCTTCTGTAAAGATGCATTCCCAAAATTGTACAACAGAATAAAGAAAGCAAAGTCTTTTAATTTTGGAAAAGTTTTAAATAGAAAAGAAGAAATAACAATCGAAATCAAATTTCAAAACAATACGCGTAAAAATATATAAAATGTATACTTACACAAAAAGATATTTTTATACAACTAAACTTTTTAAAGACATAGATAATGTGTTCATAGTGAGAAAGTCTTGATGTTGCTTGATAACGAGTGAAACCCTTTTATGCATTACGCTATCTTTCTAAAGAAGAAAATGAGCTAATGACGCTTCAGTAGAATGCCTATTAATGATAAAGATACGGACCTCCAAGTTTAGATTGTGTTCTTAAACGTCACAAGAATCAATAAAACAGCGTTTTGTTGCGGGCTCGTTTAGCTGTTTAACCAAAACCTTGTCCAGACTTCTTACCACTATTCTCAGAACTATCAAACCTAGGTTACAGTCTTATTGTGATATTGTTTAATAAAAAAGTGAAATAAATAGTATGTGGATTGTAAAGAACTGCAAAGAACTTTTGACCAGTCTTCAACACCCTCTTCTCCAAACCATTTCTTCTATTGGAACATTTTATTCATCTCTTTATACCACCGTGACGCCTCTAAATTGAAAGAACGCCCTCATTCTCTTGTATTAAAAGTTGACTTTTTCAGGAAAGGTGAACGACGGTACAAAGATATTGTTGTGAACTTTATTTGGTATTCTGAGCCCTTCTGTTGAGTGACTGGTTTTCACAAGTGGCTGAATTTATCAAAACATGTCACAAGAACCTTGCAAAATTCTTTTATTTCACTCTCATATACATTGATGACGTCATGTTTTGATTAACAAAAATATTTATTGATTACGTCCATCATATATACCCAGCAGAAACGAAAATCAAGGACATGACAGACTTTTCTACATCACTCGCTTATCACTATCTTTTCCTACAATGAAACCAGTATGGAGAGCTTTCCATCATGCTGTGCGATAGGTAGGATTATTTCGTGCATATTCCATCATATGATACATATATAATTGGGAATAATGCAAATATGCGATAACAGTACAGAGGAGTTAACTCAAATGTTATGTTTGATGTTAATAAAATATCTATGGAAACATAGGAAGACACGTGTTATCTCCTCTCATTGCCGAGCCCCCCAACACTACACATTTCTGTACAGCAACAGCACTGCTTTCCCAACCTGTGGTGTTTACATGTCGCATTTGATTTGATATTTAAGGCCTTGTTCACATAATCACGATTTTCGTGCAAGAAGTCGTCAACTGACAGGCACATCCTTAACACAGGGTTTCAAAAGATGGCGGTTGATGAAAATTCTGGGACGTTTTTACGGTCGTCATAGTGATCTGATTGAGAATATTCTAATTCTATGTGAGCTATGAAGCTGGACGTGTTCGATGCTCGTTAATTTGCCTGTTGGTTCCGTTGTTGTATTGTTCTCATTTGAAAACGTGTCATTACTTACTTTGGTTTGCCAAGATTTGCATGGGTTGTGTCGCCGAAGAAGCAGTGTCGCAATTCAGGTGAGAATCAACCCCTAGCCACAATAAAATACATGCAAACCATTACCACATGCGTGTAAGCTATGCAATATTCAAACATCGATGATTTCCTGTGACAACAGTATTACAGCAGGTTATTTTTATTGCTCAGTAGTTCTCTTACAGTTTAAAGGACTTCAGGCCATTACAGTCTAACTGATTTAACATGTAAATTTACCTGGTTTGTTACAAAGATATTAATTTGGTAACATTCCCAACTCGGTATAGTTATTGATGAAGAAGGTTGATCAGATTTATGGAGGCCCAGGAAGAACTCCTACAGCAAATCATCCCCATACCCCTCAAGACACTCCCCCACACACACCACACACATACTCGAAAAAAGAAAAATAATAAAAACAAAAATGTTCCTCAATATTAATGTAAACCGACAATAGCTAACCAAATGAATGCTTCATTCGTAACAACATTCCATATTTCAGGACAAATAAGTTTCAGTATATATCTTATTGGATTACATTTCATAGATTAACGTACATGTTCCAGCCCACTTAGGATAAAAAAAGCATAATATGGTCTGATTAACAACATATGTCTACTAAAGGCTTACAAAAACATCGCCTCCAAAAAACCGTTAAAAAGGCCTTTTTCGACATAAAATAGTGAAATATGTAACGTTTTCAAAATACTCGCCTAAAAACACGCTTCTTAAAATGAAAAAAAAGAATTTTCTTCTTTGATAAAGACAGCTAGAAGAAATCGCCTCGTAATTCGTCTCTTTTATAAAGAGGAATTACCAAAATGTAGGCTTGAAGTCTGCACTTTGAGGAATTCGATGTCAAAGTCAATGCTTTTCAATACGAATGGTACTGGTTTGTGTCACTCATGCATGCATCTATGACAATGACTGTAGCACTACTTAAGTTGTTTTTTGTTATAGTATAAAAGGAGCGGGTCATTGTTGCTGGTACATAGTGGAAAAAAATTAACCGAACATGTTTCTTTGGCTCGGTTGGCGGGACAGTTGAATATGCCTGAAACCTGGGTTCGATTCTTTTTGTTTTCCCTGTTCTATTTCATCGGCTGCAGACGAAATCCCGCGCCATGTGGTATTTAATTTAGAACCGATAAATGGCGGGAAATGCCGACGATTGGCGACAAAATGGCAACAAATACCTACAAAAGAGGATGAAATCAACATTTTTAAGCATCTAAAAAAATTTTTGTGTTGAAAAATTAACGTCGTTAAAATGTAAAAGAATTCGCCTGCATAACAAATTATGTGAAACACATATACATATATGAGGTATTGTAGGGGAGATAAGAACAATTTCAACTTGAAATCAGCAAAACGTTGAAAATACATATGGAAAGATAAAAAACGGGAATCCACATCGATTGAAAATAATCTCACAATTTAAAAAGAGAACCAGTTATGCATGGATTAAATAATCATCAGATATACTCCCACACATCTAACTTAACATCACACAATGTAATTGAATGATTCTCACTTCTATGTAAGTAAAGGGGTGAGATCGTAGCATGGGTAAGGATAATATAGAGGAATTATTACACCTGATTATCAAATGGGATCTTGAAGTAGAATCGGATTTACATATACAACCATATTTATAGAAACAGACAATACGAGTGTAGGTTTTCAACGATTGTTTCAACATATCACTGAAGCCAGGATCAATAACGTTACGGTACATATATACTGGGTTAAGGCTTGTTTCAGGATTATAAAATAATGTATCTTCTGTCGTAGAGACCATGTGAATTTCAAAGGGTGTTTTATCTTTTACGGTTTGAATAAGTGAAGCAGGTGAAAATCCATTAATTTGTATTTCCACCAGGCCTCGGTCATGATTTCGCTTCAATAATTTAGTAATTCTGATGTAATCATCCTGACAACATCGAACACGAACACTGACGAATCGATATTTGTTTGCTTCTCAACTATTCAAATATTGTTATTTCATAATAGAGAGATGAAGCACCAACTTTGGATGAAACTTTTTCTAATATGGATTCTATGGGTAGGCATAAATGTGTAACTTATACTGTCAGCAATTCCTCCGTCATTCAAGGATGCAAAAAATATTTTAAAAAAAGAAAAAAAAAGAAAATACCAATATGAGAACATAACCATAATCCAAACTCAAATTCAATAAAACTAGATAAAATATGAACAAAATAAAGATTTACACGGAGATTTCTGAAAGCGGACATAAATAAGACAAGGTGTTCCGAAAGAGTAAGCGTTTTCTGTTCCATGGACGATATCCACCATGTAAATCTTGACCAGTCCAAGTCAGTAATGTCTCGTTCTTATAATGACAGCAATTTATGCTGCAACGAAAGCAGCAGACAAACTAACCAGTATCAATAACGTCGAACTTTAGGTCTCACAAAGACATGCATTTGTAGGATATTTCTCAATAAGATTTCACATGTCAGTTCACAGAAGATGGCCTGATGGAAGAACTGATGTCGATATTTCACGAACTGAACGTATATAACGCTTATCCTTCCGGAATTCTTTACCTGCTGGTAAATCGGAGGTGTAAAATCTTAACAATCCTGTTATCAGCTTGACAACATCCATTACACATTTTTGCAACGTAACGTAACGTACCTCAGCAATAAAAACAACATCGGTACTTTCCGTAAATGAAAACTTTCCTCTCATGAGAATACTTTCTCATTTACGGATAGTCCCGAAGGTTTCCGATTACTATGATTAGCTGAACTTTCCATCTATTCTACTTCAACTTTATAGTTTACGACTGGCTTGGTGGATATAGAGCTTCTCATCTGATGTGCTACATCATTATTAATAAAAAAAATATCATGAAGACAAAATCAGTTCTAGCCAAGGACACCATTAATACTGTATAAAGAATAAGCATACTGATTATAGCTGCAGCAATACACACATGTCCCCCGCAGTAATTGATTTTGGATTTTCATGGTCAAACATTCTTTTGATGAATCAACTGAGGACTTGATCGATTTGGAAGAGAAAGAGTAGATAACATCATGTTGTGATTCTATATTAGTATGTGTACTGGGCATGGAGAACAGGGTAAATGGTCAAAGGGAGATAACTGAAATCCGGACATTATTGTATATCATTTTATTAGTTTGTACCTAAGTCCGGATGAAGCTAACCGGCAACAACTTTTCGTATGAGTATGAGACGACAATAAAATGCATGACTGACGTACATGAATCCCTCTCACACTTGTTATTCATCACAATCAAGAAACTGAGATCGAGTTCCAATGTTTTATTTTATGCTGTTGCAAGGAGTTGGTGACCTGCTGACAAGATTCATGTCATCTTACCACTGTATAAACAGTATATTCTCACGAAATCTGATTTCACTATTAATATGGCGTCAATATTACATACAGTTAAGAACAGCCGCACCTGAAAATAATATTCTTATTTCCGGGCTTGCAGAGCCTGTACAAACAATCGCTTCCTGTTGCTGGTGATATCTAACCCGAATCCGACAAAAAACTTTCTGTCGTTATTGAATTGATAAGAATTCACTCCACCATGATCAGTTCACGTGATACGGAATGAATCAAGATATATTCGATAAATCACAACTGGTAAAAGTAATTTCTAGGAGGTATTATTCTTGTAATCGCTTTGCTGATGACCCATGGATCATGGTGCGTGGTAACCCACTGTACAGTCGTAAATGTGTTCTAATTGATTAGGAACGTATTTGTCATATTCTAACTCGCTTGCGATAGACCGCTTGGAAACGGAGAGCAACATAAAAACACTACCTTCACGTTCGTGAAGCTGCTAGAAGGATTTCAAAAAAGAGATATGTACGCCGTTCAATAAATAATTTATCACATATATAGCCCTACTCTGTATCCACTTTCTCCTTCAAACTGATACTCAAAATGTTTTGGCAACTTTGTTTCCCTTCAAATTTTGGAGATCAGGCCATGCAACTACTGTTTGGTTTCGTTTCAAAATAAAAAAACAACAAATTATCGTCCAAACATAGGTAAATGTTTATGAAAAATATACTGATTTTATCTACGCGGACTCAAATCATCTGATATATAAACAAAGGTCGAGTAGTTTTGGAGGGTCACTTTTCAACAGACATATATATATATATGTATATAGATATATGTATTTTTTAAAAAATTGATATTGCAGTATTATAGACCTACATGTCCAATTGGAAGCAACTGTCACATACAAAGAACCACACCATGTCTTGTAACAACAACATTCTATTCAGCCAGACGCTTGACATACATATTAACAATTAAAACACAGATGAGATCAAGACTAACGGGTAACACTATTGACCTGAACATGGACATTAAATGTGATTACACGACATCTCTCTTTTTTTTCTTTTTTAACTGAAAGATCTTTAACACTATAACACTAATAATAAGATGAGTTATATTTACCATATCAATAGTGTTTGTTATTTCTTATCATTTAGCACAGTTCTCAGATCAAAAGTCTTTTTATAAAAGCAATACAACGGTTGTAATTCTTGTAAATGATAAAAACTATTTTATATTGAATGATATGCAAAATAAATTACAATGTTCTTGAACTTCGTCAATGAGTAGTATAGCATAAACAAACCAAAGAATAGATCAAAGAACATATAACAATGGAACGCGTATTGGAACACGTCACGGAACACATCCTGCCAGGAAATCACAACTAAATATTGTTTTGACTAGAACTATAACTGTTTAAGCTTTGTATATGTTAATATTCACCGGAACCGACTTGGTTTCCGAACTTCGCGACCTGATTTAGTTTTATATGGACTTTTGACTAAATCACGAGGCTTATCATCAGGACTGACAGTTGGTACACATGCAGGTTGTGACTTGAGGTCAACCTCGGAGTGTATTGTTGGACTTAGAACTGCAGGACTTCTCTCTAGCTTTATATCCTCATCATCCAGTGTAGGTAAGGACTGTGTTACTTTGAGATGCTTCCTGTTCCTTCTGTATTTCTTTCCATCTGATGTCTGTACTACATAGGATCTTGGTGTCTGGTGTTTATCAACTACAGTGCTGTGCGTCCATTTCCTTTCATTACCTGTTTTCTTCATGACAGTGTCATTCTCTTGTAATGGTTTGAGACCTTTTGTCGCATGTCTATTAAAATTATTTCTTTGTCGAAATTGTCTTAACTTTAAACTGTCCTGAATCTCGTCTGACACTCGTGGTTTCAACAATGGGTAGGGTGGTCTTAAGTCGCCTTCCCATGAACATTTGTGCAGGTGAAAGGTCAATTCCATCGATCGGTGAGTTTCGATAATCGAGTATTGCTAGGTATGGGTCATTTGCCTTCTTCAGCAGTCTCTTTTATGTCTGTGCCATTCTTTTCACTTGACCATTTGATGAGGGGTAATGTGGACTCGTGGTAGTGTGTTGAAAACCGTAGTCTTTTGAGAATTTGGCAAATTCCCGACTCGCAAGCTGTGGTCCGTTGTCACTTATGACTTGGTCTGGAATTCCATATTTGGAAAACTGGCACTTAACATGGTTAATAACAGAGCTGCTTGTCAGTCCTTGTAATTTTGAGATCTCAGGCCACTTTGAAAGATAGTCTACGCTAAGCAGGTAATGTTGACCCTTAAGTTCAAATAGATCCATTGCCACTTTAGCCCATGGTCGGTTTGGTATGTCGTGGGGTATAAATGGTTCCTTTGCGTTGATGTTTGTGTATCTAGCACAAATGTTGCATGTGGCAACCTTCTCTTCTATGTCAGTACTCATTCCTGGCCAAAATAGTACTTCCCTCGCGCGTGCCTTACATTTGACCATACCAAGGTGCGCCTCATGTATCCGGTCAAGCATTTCTGGTCGCGGCTGTACTTTACTGTCAATATGTATTGTGTGATATCCTGGTAGACAGCCTTCTGTTTGATTGTCACCGTTTTATTTTATTAACCAAAGACACCTATTTGAGCCGAGTGAATGTATCTATTAATTATGAAACATTTCATTAATGGTTGACATGACACAGATATGAATATATCGATTCTTGAGCTGATTCACTAGTGAAATATATGTGTTATTACTGTAGATACTATTAGATATTCTATTTACTATATTTTAACAAGAAAAATAGCCAAATTACTAGCATGTTTAGATCAAATATAAGAAATATAAAAAGAGGAAGCTGACTAAACTTTCCGAGGACACTGATTTCTCATTATAACTTCACAGCGGCGACATTCATTGTAAATTTATTTTTATATTTACATAGAAAATGGTACTTATTCTTGTCACTAAGAGACAAATTTTGCTGTATAATGTTCAAAGAGAGTTTAACCTGTGACAAGTTACTATGCAGCTGAAAAATATGGCGGCAACCTACAGTTGTCGCTGTTGATGGCACAATTGAAATGTCTAACGTGTTAGCTCCAAATTCAAGACTTTCGGTTGAAGATTGGATTTGATATCTGATAAGGTAATTTGCGTTGCATTGTTTTCTGACTTTCTTTTTAACAAGTAAAAAATACACTTTAATCAATAAGATATTTCTCTAAATGTTACTTGGGAAAATCCAATAATGTTTATTTTGTGACAGAAAACATATCTCAAATTTATCTGTATAATTTCCGTACCTTTATTCTAATTATTTGATTATCTGAATGATGTGTATACTTATTATAGTAGCAAGGAGAAGGCTTTTATTGGTTATGCCGGTTTCTCAATTCCTTTTGTTTTTGAAATCATAACAATAAAATATTCTGAAATCAAGATTAGCTGAACCACATCATACTGATAGTTACTTCATATATAATTCATCAGTGATGCTGAAGCCTTAAACGTGCGCAGACATGAACGGATATTTTCTTGGACTCTCACATAGTAGTACTTGTGGTGTATAAGCCATTTACCTTGTTTGTTTCTAACCACGACTGAACTGAAGACCTAAAACATTGTACCTATAACAGGATAGAACTACTAGAATGATATGCGTCAAAATCAGTGCAAAATGTCGGCAACACATGGGTTAAAGGAATGCTGGTTGGTGAAGATTATGGGGAAATTTGACAGTAGTCATATTTTGAATTTGGAAATATCTCATTTCCATGTACAATATGACGTTTAACTTGTTTGATGTTCGTTTGTAATCTTGTTGTTTTACCTCGTTCTCATTTAAGAACGGAACATTGCTAACTTTGATAAATCAATGTAAAAGATGGCTGTTGATGATGAAAATGCTAACCCTTCCGGAATATCTGATCGTAAATGCATTAGAGTTGTAATTCTTTCTTTTGTTTACATTTTGTCCTAATTTGAGTTTAAATCGAGACTGAAATGTTAGTATTTGTTTGTTGCTTTTTCCGAAACAGTGTCCGCAATGCTTTCTATACAGAAAATCTGTTTCCCTTCTAGGTTTTACGGTAGTCACTCGAAAAACGCCAGCTCAGGACAGAGGTGTCATCGTAATTCATGCAATTGGACTGCACAATCAATATATGGGTGTGAAATTCGCCTGAAGCATTAAATCTGGATTAGAAAGTGACTTCATCTCATTTATATTGGTCGTGATATCGACATTTAATATGCGAGTATTGCATTTTTGTACGATCAACGACTGATAATGTTTATTTTTGGAATTGTTGTGTTGGCAATGCCAGCCCTGGTATTTCTTGATGTTAGCGTGTCAGATGAGGATATCATATACCTGAATTATGTAAAGTACGTGCGTGGATTTCGTTTACATAAGGGAGTATTCCGCGTGATTGATATCTCGTCTTATACATCATGTGTAAAAGAATGTCTATTTCGTGTACATTGCCATGGGATCACGTACCATCGGACTCAATTCTACTGCCACCTGGTTAACCAGTCTACTGACCTACAAGTGGTCAGTGATAATAACATAATCTCAAGCCATCCAACTGACTGGAATCCACCTAAGGTAAATGTTATATAGTTGTAGATAGCGTTTGGGAAAGCATAGTACCTGTTACCTTATGTTTAGACTTCATGCCATTTGAATCTTTCAAAACCAACGGCTAACCTATTGTCATTGAAAATGAGAGACTAAAAACAGAAGAAAAAACATTTTTGTACGTTTTGTTGATGATACTTATTTCAAAACTACTCACAAAAATTAAAATCAAATTAACAAACCCTTAATAGTTCATAAGGTTATATGATATGTACAGTCACATCATCAAGAGGTTATCTAATTATGTTTTTGAGTCGGTTCAAGAGCGAGGTGGTGTGCTCTGTCAACGGTTTTAACCAGAATAACTCGGGAAAATCAACGATGATTCTGTTACGTACCAGGTGTTGACTGTACTATTGTTATATTGTTGAAAATGGTACTGATGAAAACAAATACGTCTTACTGTAGTTCAACACCGATATATAATTATTACCATCGCCAAAATTTCTTTCTTTAACATGCATTAAATCTAAATGTTGTTTTCGTGTTGTGCAGAATTTTAAAGTGTTAGGCACTGTCTAACATGGCATTACTAGCTTAGATTAATAATTATTTACTTGGTAGGTTTCGTCGATAAAAGCAGAACACGCTTACTCTTCCGTATCGCCTTGTCTTATTCTCCTTGTAGTTTTTCAGGAGTCTCTTTGAAGATCTTTCTTTTGTTCTAGTTTCCCTGTAGTTTTATTGAATTTGAATTTGGATTATGATTATGAGAAAATGTTTTATCTTATTCTTATTTTCAATGCTTTAAGATTATTTTTATGTAAAAGTAGCGTGTGATATATGTCAAATATATGTAAAGCTACTAAATATTGCTTGAAATTCTGGATTCCTTGTTAAACCATGGTTTCTTCTTTTTAGACTTAACATTTGAACGTTCAACATTACTAATATATAATATCCACACAACGTTTTTTGAAAAGGGGTTCCATTGTATAAATTCCCTAGTAAATTTTTTCCATTATCAATGGAATCCTGATTTAGTGTGTCCCTAATTTCGTCTTGTTGTTGTAACCTATCTGAATTCACTTCCGGAGGTCCATCAATAAATGTTAAACTTCCTCACTCTAAACGTATTTTGGGCCTTCAACGCCGACGAAATCATGAACTACAGGATCATCAGAAGTGACATTGTTTCAGTATGAAAATGAATGTATAAATGTGAATGATTGGAGAATTCAGTAAAATAACCGACAATAATTTTTTCCACTAGAATGAAACAAAAGGCATTATCAAGTAATCAATCACACTCATGTCATTCGATCCACATTGTGTAAAGTCATTTGAGGAACTATCAATGTCCCTACCATTCATAATACAAAGATCCGTAGTTTTATAAAAGTTAATCAATGTAAAACCGAATATATTTATACCAGAATTTGGGTTAACTCTCCCTGGTGAATTCCTATCTGAATAGTCATTAAGATAATTAAAAATGGATTCAGTGTGCTTCTAGAAACGCTCCACAAATGTACAGTTGTATCATGTGCAATAAAATCGTATTTGTTTGTTTGACTATTTAAGTTTCCGATCAACATATCATGTGTTCAAAGAACCAAAGTATATATTTTTTTCTATTTCTTGCAAATATCACATTTGCATAGCAAATAAAATTACGAGAACTAAGGGGGAACGTAGGATAATATGATAATAATGTCTTTAGCATAGTGAACAAGTCGGCTGTCAATAGTGACTGGTATAAAGGTATTAAAACGAATTATCAACAGATATGAAATACAATTCTTTATTAATAGTACATTTCCACCACTCTGATTACATCGTTTTTTCATTCTTTTCTAGGGAGTACAACACTTTTGAAGTGTCCTATTTTATATTGAATAATCATTTGAAATCCATTATTCGGATGTCAATACAATATCGCGTGTTAAAATACAATTATTCAAATTTGGTCCAATTAACTTTTGACCAAAACCACCATTGAAATTCCATTACAAACAAATTATAATTATGGAAATCAAGGTTATACTGTCCAGGTATAGGATTACCATTACAATGCTCCCTCCGACATCCCTAACTGTTGGTGGAGGCACTCATATTCCTCCTTAACCTTTCATAATCAGGGCGCCTTGAAGTTGGGTGGGTTTCAAGAATGTCGCAATATGATCGTCCGTAACAGTCAGATGTACCATTACGTTTAACACTGGTCTTCCATTGCATCAGGTGATGGAACATGCATTTTGCTACAATATACAATTTATCGCACACAAGTTGAATGGCCTTGATCTGTTTTCCCAATGTAATACAGGTCGTCATATTGTTTGAATAACAGTGTCTTATTGTAGTGTTGCATCTCAGTTGTAACAACGGTAACACATCGTCGACTAGTTATTGACTATCCTGATTCACTTCCAAGGTTTAGTTGAGATATACGTCCCTTGTCTGTACATCATCTTCTATTTTTTCTCCAGAACAACGTATAGAGTTCATGGATACCCATCTACATTGCCATTGTTTTGTTGACAGTGGTAGGATGTAGAAACATATTAGATATACAATGCTGCTCTTTGTTGACAATTTCATTTCCATTGTCTGTGATAATCTATAAGGGATAACCGTACCTTGGAAATATCTCTTTGATGATGGGTTATACAATGCTATCAGCTGATTGATCTGACAGGCTGAATGTTTCTGGCCGTTCAGTACAGGTCAATGAACTTTTTATTTATTGCCTGACAGTGTTGTTAGGTAAGGACATTGAAAGGCTAAGCCAATCTTTGCAAATGGGTACAGAAGTAGTTCTTGTGTTGACGTCTACAATTTCCGCTTCGTATTTGGGGGAAAATAATAATCTTTATAAAGTCATAACTGTTATTAAAGGGCAAGGAGATTGTGGTACTATTTGATAACTAAAATTTCCAGTTCCTAAGGAATGTACAAATATAATCTTGAATCGCCCGAATCTTCGTTAGTTTAGTTATAGAGAAGATCATCAATGACCAAGTGACGTTTCTCCTCCATCTTAATAGCATTCCCACTGTTTGACTGCAATTAATTCTTACTACATTTGTATATCTTTAACATTGCCCTGTTTCTTTTGTATATTCCTGTTATGCTCCACTCTGGTTTGCTGAGTTTATCAGGTGCATCTTTGTCGCGAGTTACGTGTTCTCCCGGATCAAACTTATTAGAGTTCAATATGCTTATTTCTATTGCGCGAGTTTCTATTTCGTGTTACTCGTCCACAAGCTCCTTAGAGGTTTCTTTGTTTTTGTCACCGCCATTGTCGGATTTTCGTGACAGCGCTGTTTCAACCCTAGCGCTACATTTTATCTTTTTGTTGTTCATCTGCGAATTTAGATATATTTTAGTTTGTGATCTGTCTTGAGGACAAAATTGGCATTAAGTAATCTTATTGCAAAGAACACTTCCAATTCTTTGACAGGTCATTTTGTTTGTGAATGGCTGAGCCTTAGCGGCAAATAGTGAAGCGCCATTTTTACACCATTTTATGACATCTGTATGAGGCATACTCAAATACACGTATCATTGGCATCGGTGTACAATGTGTAAGGTTTTTTGGCATCTGGGTTAGCTAGTAGTGGTGCTACGTTCTAGCTTTCCAAACCTTTTTTGGCATTCAGCGTCATGTGAAACCTTGCAAGCTTGTTTTGTAAGTTCGACTATCACAAAGAAGTTAGTAGGATCGGTTTTCAGGGCGAGATTACACGGTTGATATACATTTCCTTTTCTTAGTTTTCTGATGGTGCAGAGCAAGATGTCACTGTTTATTACAAACATCTACTGCATTAATTCGTTCATTATTATTTTTCCATTTTTAAATATCTTATTGTTATTTTCTCCATCATTAATACCCTGTCCATTAGTTTTTCTTGTTTTTTAATGTGAACTAACTATATTAATGGTTCTTGGAACGTTGAGAAAACATGAAAATGCGGCTTGAACAAACAAGTAACCTTTCCCTGTATGAAGCTCCTCCTCAGCGAAATTCTAGTCTAGGCACAAATTGGAGCTTGTTGCTGAACAGAGGAATAAGTCAGTCCTCTTATTTGGAATTATTATTTAATCAGGTTATGTTACCTGTAAATGCACATCATCCAGGACTGATCAAATGATTTTTATTACCCAATCCAAGAACGAGATATGTGCTCTGTCAATGGTAATGACCTAAAATACGCCAGAAAGTCCTGCCTATGGATGTATGAATATATCTATTACAACGCATGCACAATTGAAAGCAGTAGGTATCACCAGTGATGCTGTACACGTACCAGGTGAAAGTCATACTGTTGTTGTTCTGTTAATATTTCCTAAACGTATGTAAACATTATCACGTCAATGAGCGTGTGACATCACAAACTGGCACTCATGAAAACATTTACTGCTTAATGTAATTCAACATCGTCATAGTACTACAGTGTCCTTTACGTTTATTCATAAGCATAAATAAGTAAATTATAGCTAATTTGACAGTTGGGGACTATTTTACTTCATATTTCGAACAAACCTTAAAGCAACATAAAATTAAAGAAAATGCAAATGTTATCATGAATTTATGTAAATCAAGACGAGCCAAATTTTAACGAGCGTTTTATGTAATTTTTTTCTTTAACAAATAATTAACGAGAATGAAAGAAATATCATATATCATTATATATCATACATATAAATTCAAGAAAACACATTCTAGACATACATATTAGTTTGGGCGTAGTATTACGACCTATTGTAAAATTGCATTGGTTAAATATGCAAAACTGACTACCTATTTGAGATTGGTGCCGTTTATTAACTCTAGTCTGGAAGTTGAAATTGTCAATTTTATGGGACGACTTTTCTTTGGGTGAGTTGACGATTCTGGGGACTATTTGATCATATGCAAAATTATATTTAAATATATATATTATGCATTTAACTGGTTTTTTTTTTTTTTTTTTTTTTTATCAAACTACTTTTTATTGTAACTACACATACATTTAACATTTCTTACAGTAAATTTTCTTATTTTTAATCAAACAATCCTCATTTAGAATGCGGCCATGATGTATCAGTAGACTACTTTCCTTGGAGTGTGACGTGCAGTTGTATTCGTTACAATCACATACACGTTCAGTGTCTAGAGTCCAAAACATAAATGGATTTATGTAAAACATTATTGATATTTTGATAACCATCTTGCATCCAACAACTTAGGGTGGGAGATAACGTTATCGTTTGCTGTATATTGACATTACTTTTATGGGCGTTTGTTATTAATCAATTATGAGTTAACGATTTTCCAAAACATTAACTTGCATTTATAGTTGTTAGGTAATATGTATGACGTCACAATGTCGTTACCAAGATGTTATTATAAATTATTTTCTCCATCATTAATACCCTGTCCATTTGTTTTTTCTTGTTTCTATGTGAACTAACTATATTAATGGTTCTTGGAACGTTGAGAAAACATTAAAATGCGGCTTGAACAAACAAGTAACCTTTCCCTGTATGAAGCTCCTCCTCAGCGAAATTCTAGTCTAGGCACAAATTGGAGCTTGTTGCTGAACAGAGGAATAAGTCAGTCCTCTTATTTGGAATTATTATTTAATCAGGTTATGTTACCTGTAAATGCATATCATCCAGGACTGATCAAATGATTTTTATTACCCAATCCAAGATCGAGATATGTGCTCTGTCAATGGTAATGACCTAAAATACGCCGGAAAGTCCTGCCTATGGATGTATAAATACATCTATTACAACGCATGCACAATTGAAAGCAGTAGGTATCACCAGTGATGCTGTACACGTACCAGGTGAAAGTCATACTGTTGTTGTTCTGTTAATATTTCCTAAACGTATGTAAACATTAGCACGTCAATGCGCGTGTGACATCACAAACTGGCACTCATGAAAACATTTATTGCTTAATGTAATTCAACATCGTCATAGTACTACAGTGTCCTTTACGTTTATTCATAAGCATAAATAAGTAAATTATAGCAAATTTGACAGTTGGGGACTATTTTACTTCAGATTTCGAACAAACCTTAAAGCAACATAAAATTAAAGAAAATGCAAATGTTATCATGAATTTATGTAAATCAAGACGAGCCAAATTTCAACGAGTGTTTTATGTAATTTTTTTCTTTAACAAATAATTAACGAGAATGAAAGAAATATCATATATCATTATATATCATACATATAAATTCAAGAAAACACATTCTGGACATACATATTAGTTTGGGCATAATATTACGACCTATTGTAAAATTGCATTAGTTAGATATGCAAAACTGACTACCTATTTGAGATTGGCGCCGTTTATTAACTCTAGTCCGTAAGTGGAAATTGTCAATTTTATGGGACGACTTTTTTTTGGGTGAGTTGACGATTGTGGGGACTATTTGATCATATGCAAAATTATATTTAAATATATATATTGTGCATTTAACTGGGTTTTTTTTATCAAATTACTTTTTATTGTAACTACACATACATTTAACATTTCTTACAGTAAATTTTCTTATTTTTAATCAAACAATCCTCATTTAGAATGCGGCTATGATGTATAAGTAGACTACTTTCCTTGGAGTGTGACGCGCAGTAGTATTCGTTACAATCACATACACGTTCAGTGTCTAGAGTCCAAAACATAAATGGATTTGTGTAAAACATTATTGATATTTTGATAACCATCTTGCATCCAACAACTTAGGGTGGGAGATAACGTTATCGTTTGCATTATATTGACATTACATTTATGGGCGTTTGTTATTAATCAATTATGAGTTAACGATTTTCCAAAACATTAACTTGCATTTATAGTTGTTAGGTAATATGTATGACGTCACAATGTCGTTACCAAGATGTTATTATAAATGTGTCACCTGGTGATGGCCGTTAGGCCTGAAAACGTTAGCGGAATACAATTGTCGTGTTGATTTTATTCTCTTTAAATATATTTATATATCATGATGCTGTTATAAAAGGGTCAATTTAGTATGACTGTATATATCAATAACACTACCCGCCCAGAAAGGTGCCTGATAATTGCAAGGAAGGCATCCTACCATAGGAACCATTCTATTATAGTTTTTACATCTATGTGTTATGTGATTGTATAGGTGTAAATATTGAAGTCTGTTGATATCAATATAGCCTACTTTTTAAATATTGCTTGGGATTTTTTTCATAAATTAAATACTTGCAAAGTATATATAGATTTCTTTTTTCTGTTTATCATTTTTTAATGACCTTCTAAAATCTTGCAAGAAAATGCAATGAATAAAAAATTGAATTTCGAGAAAGATAAGTTTTTTGGCGTTTTCACCAAAAATTTTACAACTCACTTGAATGTTTAGATTTTCAGAAAATCACATTCCCAAGGTAACATAATCATTCTGTAAAAGTTTCAAGATAATCTTTATATTAATTGTGAAAGGGTCGAGTCTCCTTAAGGAGTAATGAAATAACTGTCACGATATATTCATAGATTTCTTCGAATTCTCATCTTGTCTGGGGCTTCATATTTCACAACAAACCTACCCTATCAATCGTTTTATAACAACGGGTATCCTAGGTTTAATAAATTTCAGCTCTTACCGTCAATGACCATACTTAGAATCATGAAACAGTTGTATTATGCAGTTATTTTCATAATTTGGCTATAATACGTGTGTCTGATTCTTAAACAGTATTTGAATATAGTTTTACTTTTGTGTGTTTTTAGAATTCTCTGAACATCTTTATGGATGCTTTGTGTTTTTGTTTTGTAACTACATTTTAATTGTTTTTATAGGCTCGTTCTTCCATTGTTCTTCGTGGTCCAAACTAGATTCTAGTTACTTTTCTCTCGGTCGAAATTTTTTTTCTCAATACTTTTTAACACTGAATACGCCCACCGACTCATCTCCTCGAATATGACCTCGTCTTCTTGTCTCCTGTTTCCTCCCAAACCTCTGCTTATAATAAGACCATATCTAGGCTCTATTTTTCTATATTGGACGTCCTTTGCTATTGATATATATATATATAGTTGAACATTTACTGACATTGGTTTTTTCACCTGTATTTCTTTATTGCCGGTGTTGTTTCATAGGTCGAGTGGCACACTAATCAATTCAGTGGTGATTCTTTTTTAACGAACGATTTAAGTTAGATTTTGTTTCTAGTTATTGGTTTATGAGAGATTTCTAGCTTTGAGACATATAAATTCATATATGATGATTGAAAAAAACCTGTCAATTCTATTATTCTAAATAAAATATCAAGTAAAACATTGACATGTCCACTAATCTTAATTCAAATTCAAAAATATAACTTACACGGCGATCCCACGAAAAAGTGCAAGGAGGATGCACAAAGTGTTCCGAAAGGGCGAGCGTCTTCTTCACCGTCGACACATTTCATGTCACAGAACCGCCAAACATACCAACATGCAACACTAACGTTGAATTCGATGTTGCAAAATAAGATAGAATAATTCCCAATGAGAACATTATGACGACCGTAAAACTTTCCAATAATCTTCATCAATCTCCAAACCTTCAATTGTGAGTTTTTCTGCAGTTGCCGACATCTTGCACAAAAATGATGATATTTGGATCAAACCACTAAATACCAAATCAATTGCAACATGTGAACACCATTGGTTGGTGAAGCAGGAATGTCGCTTTCTAGAAATAAAAAAATGACAATATAAAAATGTGAATAACCACGCTAATCATAGAGCATGATGGGAAACAGTCATCTTCAACGAATTAAAGATCCTCACAAATATCGTTCCATTGTTTTTAAGTGTATATTAAAAACTACTATGTTTTTTTTTTTTTTTTTTTCATTTTATCGACTCTTTATGGCTCAGTAACATCATGAAAACCATTCTGCATTTTATACCTTTACCTTCGTATATATTCTTAAGATCAGCTTCTGTGGTATTTAAATGTCTTATTCTGCCAGAATTTCATGTGCTTAGATCCATGTTAAACCTGTCAATTGAGAACGCATTTACATGATTTTGTTAGAAAATATACATAAAAATACCTTAACCTATTAAATAAGGTCCATGAATACTATCGTATTGCTTAGTTTGTCATAAGGAATTAACTATGTACTTTAATCATAATTTTGGGTAAAATGTTCAGATACAAGAGGTTGGATTCACTCTTTACTTTTGAAAGAAGGTATCTGAGTACATGCACAGAACGAGGCCGGGTTTAATGACAGCTAGTATTCCTGACATGTTTTTTAAATAATGCCCTTTACGTACATGTTTAAAAAGATCAGAGACGGCAAGTATTCATTATTCAGCACATGAACTTAGAATGAAGGTCTCTGAGTACATTTGTTCTAGTGATAAAAGGTTATTGTTCGCTCTTCGAACCCTAGCCTTAACATCGACACTGGTTCTTACATTAATGGAGGTCTACCTCTTCCATTCATTGACAAGGGAGGCTTGTTGTTTTGTAATTGAATTGCCCACACATGTATCGTAAAGTAACGGTAGATATGCATTGTTCAGCATATCTATTTCAGTAAAACAACATGTATTGTTATGTAACATCTACATTTTAAGTATATCTAATTTGTGACTTAAAAGAGTAAATAAAAATTGTATTTTATTGGTTCTTCCTTTTAAAAAATGTGACGAATTTTGATATTATGTATATGATACAGAAGAGGAACAAGTGATTAACATTTTTTTAAAGAAAAAATATAATTAGATACGCTAAGTACTAAATCAAACTGTATCACATGGCTATTTTACTGTTCAAGGTGTCGTCATAAATGTTGAGGGTTTAAATTATGGAAGCCTAGGAGGCATCAAACCTGATCGAAGCAGATGTTCAATGATAAATAGGAGATGCACTGATCCTAAAATTTAATACAATTTTTTATTTCGATTTATTCCAGGATATTGCTAAAAACTGTTCTGAAAAACCATGTGGGTCCGGACAGAGATGTACTGAACTTTCGTCTGGCAATATTGTGTGTATTAATACAGGTAAGTGTTAGACAGTCATAGGAACCGGCATCCATTAGAATAATCAACCATGATCATGGGCCAGCTGGCATTTATATCGAAATTTAGATATTATCTCCTGTTCAATTTCAATTGTCTCGAACATTGTCATTCTTACCAGCTTTAGCTGTCCAGTTGAAAGTCATTCATTCGATGATTTGCTGGTATCAACATATTATTTGGATAATGAATCAGTAAATTGAATCATCACGCTTCAGTTGTCCTCTCCTTACAAAATTTCTGTAAATTTCCTACTTCGTCTCAATAGTATTCATTCGCAAACAATTGGTAGTCCGTGTAACGAATAGCAATTTCATGGTGCACCCTTCCTTAAGTGAAGCATTGTACAGTATACTAACTAACGTTGCGATGCTGTTGCTGTGGCTCGAAAAAAAACCTTTCCGTCTTTGTCTAGTTTTGTTTTTTGAGTTAACACGGTACAAAATCAATGGAAAGAATTCATATCTCAACGAATGAAATTAAACAAGAGATTTATTTTGCAAGAAATGAACACACTCAGTATTCATTGTAGGTACATATATGTAATTCATATAACATTACTTTGATTCTTATTAAAGCAATGTTATTTTCTATGGATACCAGTATACAAACACTGAACTGCTTCCAAACTGTAAATGTTAACTTGCTTAAAACCTGCTATGTTTTCAATTAGTTCTTGATATTGAAATAGCAGCAAATTTAAGTAACAACTCAGTGTCTTAGACAAATAATTGGTTTGATTTTAATACCTGCTTTCATTTATTAACCACCATCTGCATATTTGATATTGAATGTGCTTACAATAAAGTTTTTATGAGAAGCAATAAAACAGCCAGACATAATGATAACGAACATTACTCCTAATCAAAGATATTGCTGACGAAAGCATGATATTTCCCAAGGCGACAATGACACTTTCTCATAGTCTTCGTCACTCGAAATCGTGTATTGTAAGTTTACCTGCCAGTTTTTTTTCACGGACATCATGATACTGGACATTGTATTTTCAGGAATCAGGAATTATTCGATGAAGAAATGGAAATTTCATCATGGGAAAATCAAAATCATACTGCTTATCACACAGATTATATATGGAGTGTTCTTTTTGGCTGCGTTTTAGGAAAAGATCAATATAATAGTAGAAAAAAATACAAGTCAGTCATGTTCCTGTTTTCAATTCTGGTGAATATTTATTTGGGCATTAGTCAATAGAATTCTTGAATATATGATCAATATATCTTAATTGAAATTGAAAAAAAAATGACAAGAATGACTTTATTGCCGATATTAATGAGCTTTTCGGAAAGATGTCTTTTGAAAACAAAGACAAACCAGTGAACAGAGACACACAGTAAGTCCCATGGATAATGTCATAGTCTTTTGGAAACGTTTACCACAAAATTAACTGATGAATTCAATCATTCGTACAATTTCATTATTTGTCAGTATATTTTATCTTCCTCTTAGAAAATCGCCAGCATTTGCAATTGTTCTGCAAATAAATCATTCATGATCAAAGAATGAGTTCTGAGTTCTCTAAAATCCACATTAAAAGTTTTCGACTTGTCGAGTATACAGTAGCACAACAAAACTATTTTTATTACTGCTTTGATAATACTACGGGTCCAGGAGCCTGGAAAAACGATTGAGATGAATTAGACAATCAAGTTACAAAAGAAATACAAAAAGTGGTTGATATATATTCTTTATTAAATTTACGAATACTAACAACGAGGTGGGGATGTCAGAGTGTCAGCCTTAACTGTTTAATTGTGATTTCCATTTCCACAGAATGTTCCGATCCGCCGGAAATGACGTTATCCACCACATCTAGTTTAAGGTCCGTTGGCATTACTATTAGTAACGAATACCTTTCTAACTCCTCATTCCCAAACGTCACATGTGTAACGGAAAGCATCACATGTAAGGCAGACAATACGTGGACAAGTCCGAAGTACACATTCAAACGTGAGTATGAAAAATTAATATTTCGAATTAAACATCCTTGAGGATGTTTTCTTTCGATCAGATTTTGCATGGTTTAGTGTTTATTGGTAAATATTTGAAGTCGATAAGAAGGTTTTATACACTGCTGCAAGGCTATATACTTACCTCTGTAGTCAGTTTTGTCTGTCACGGAGAGAAGTGTACCTATACCTGAATGAGTATTGGGAACATTACCAGAGCAGTTCCTTAAACATACACCAGCCGATACTAGAAGACAGTACAGTGTCTAACTAAAGGTTTTTGGTTGTCTTAACAACGTTCTAAAGAACGGATTGCCGTCATTTATTTCATGATATATTGTTCTTTTCTACGTTTATGGTATTCGCTTTTATTAATTATTGGAGGAAAAATGAATAACTATACGGTTGTTTATAGAAGTGTGATATCATTCATCCACACACACACACACACACACATACACGCACGCACATACACTCAAACACACACACACACCCTAGCACACACACACACATCAACACTCACACACACCCCTCACACACACACACACGCGCGCGCGCAAGCAAGCACACACATCCACACACGCACACACACACATACACACAACCTCACACACACACACACACACACACACACACATGCATACGCACACCATCACAAGCAAGCACACATAATAAGAAATGAAATAAAAACCTGCGGGGCGTTTCCTTGAATTGTTTGTAACGTTGTAAATATACCTAATAAACCATGCATAATTTTACAATCAATGAAACTGCCGGGCGTTTGTTTTATTCTTTTTAAACATTGCAAACCTATCTCATAAAATTTGTAATTACTTTTATATTTTCTCAGAGTGTCCCTTGGAATTTCAAATTGTATCCGATGCCTATTGTATCCTGCTTGTGACAAATCAATCATTGACGGCAACCGACAGTGATGAGTACTGCCAGACAAAAGGAGGCCGACTTATCTGGATGACAAGCGTGGAAAAGTTCGATGCCGTCGAAGCCGTTATTAGTGAGTAGAATTATTTCAATACTTACCAAGCTATACATTTTGTCGTGTTTTAGATTTATAAAGCTCAATCGGAACACGTTTCATCTCAAATAGTGATGTGCAATATGAATCTAGACATGTTTGGTACTCATTACTTTGCATGTTGCTTCCGTTGTTGTATACCTTGTTCACATTTTATGACGTGACTTTACTTACTTGCATTGACCAAGATTTCTATCGCGGGTGTCGCCGATGCAGCAGAAGCGTTTACTGTCCCTGAACATGTGATCTTACTTTCCTATTACTTTTTCAGGAGTCTTCGTGTTAATCTTTCTTTTGTTCCTGTTTTGTCACGATTTGATCGAATTTGATTATGATTATGTCGACTTGTTGTTATTTTCTTGCTGTTATTGTACTTAAGACACACAGGTTAATAGGTCCTTCCAATACAAATTCAGAATTAAATATAACAGAACCAGGTCATGAATTCAACTGTATGATACTGCTGTTCCGTCCCTCTAGGAGTTGTCAGGGATCCTTAAGGCCTAAATTTTGAAACCTAGGAGGCGACTAAGGAAAGCAAAATCGACCGATAGAAATAACTCTATGAATTAACTGTTGTGTTGAAAATGAAGTTTCATTTCACTTCGATAGGTAATCCAACAGTCTAGCCCAAAAATATTTTATTTGAGAAAAGACATGTTTATAGTTAAAATTGTATTTTCGATGGATCAAATTTTCGAATTTACCAAATTCTGTACTTTTTACATGGAATCCATCAAACAGAATATAGTTTCCTGCCCTTTTAATTTCATTTCCAAACTTTATTTTTTTCTTTTTGCTTGATTTCACTCTGTTCTCCAATATACAGATAACTAGAAACATTTACAAAATGTTTAATTACCTGATCCGTCTAAGTTCTCTTAATGAAGGCCCCGATGGCTTGCACCATGTAAATGGTAGGGAACATCCAAGGCGTGTAATCATCAGAATAAGGGAATGAAGGGAACTTTAGGTAATTAAGGGACCTTCAGGTAATTAAGGGAACTTTAGGTAATGATCCGTGGTGTGTGATCATAGGAATAAAGAATTTTTCGATGAGTATGAGCATCGCAATAACGGAACTTCAGGTGAAGATCCTAGATGTGCGAGCGTTGGAATAAGGGACCTTTAGGTTAAGATCCAATGTGTGCGAGCATTAGAATTAGGGACGTTCAGGTAATGAAGTTAACTTAAGATAATGATCCGAGGTGTGTGAGCATCGCAATTACGGAATTACAAATGAAGATCCGAAGCGTGTGGTTTTATCTCTGTTTGAGCGATATGTGTTCTTTTGGAAGCTGAGACAGTTAATCATCATTTAATATCGTGATTGTATACTTTTTTAAAAACATGATGTTGACCTCCAGCACTTTTTACTGTTCCAAAGAACTCAGAGACGGTACCGATATTTTGCTGTGGATTTGACATAATGCTATACAAAGAATTTCTAACATAATATGTTGTTTTGTTCAAAATGAATATATTTTACAACATTATATATGTTATCATTGCAGCATCCGGGAGATACTTTTTGGCAGGAACAGACGTAGATGTTGAAGGCATATGGAGATTACCTAATGGTGAAGAGATGACGTGGATACGAAGTCGAGGGACAGAGTTAAACACCGATGTTGATGATTGTCTAACCTATGACAGAAGTAGAGGGAAATTGAGGGATATTTATTGCGACCTAACAACAAACTTCATATGCGAAGTTGTATAGAACTTATACGACAGGTCAGGAATATGATTAATAAAATCAAATGTTAAAATTACGTGAAATATTCTGTAGCATATACATTTGTTTCAGTTCAATTAAATTTCAACAAGTGCCGTTGATTGAATTGAAAGTAGAGTCATCATGGAATGTATGATGTAAACACCACGGGATCAATTTGATCACGTGCTTTTGGATGCAATTATTACTTAATGTTGGAAAATGTTGAATGCGCTTTACTTGAAATATAGTACATTATTTGTAACATGATACAGATCATAAAGTCTTTAACGAATTAATTTGTAATGAATTTGAGAATACATAAACTAAAAATTACGTGTCTTGATTCTAAACGAAACAATTAAGTATACATGAAATAAAAGGCTGTCTACAGTTACCTAGTTTTGTGTTCCGTTATCAAAATAATAGAAAAACTAGTTTGAACTAATACATTTTAAGTTTTCTCTCATATCTCGCTGTTAGATATAACATGCTCTTGTTGTATATAGGAAGAATATAATATATGTGTTTGAACCATCCTCGATACTCCATGCATAACGCTCACTATTGATCCATACACAGAGCGATAGTGAAGTTTCAGCCATTTGTGACAAACTGCTAAATTTGCAGGATATTCTATTGAGAAAATGGTATTAGCGTATGTTTTATAGTTTTTGTTGTTATTGTTTGGCTGTTTTTGTCAATGATCATAGCTAGATTAGATAATGTTAAATACCATCAGTATTTTTCATCCTTGAGTGTCGTCTTTTTTCATTCAAAATCGTTACTAAAATCACTCATACCTTTTGAAATTCCAACAATTGTTTTATACCTCTGTCACTGATGTTAAGGGACAGAAGGCAAATGAGAAAAATAGAAAAAAATCACCGGAATGATTGTGAAAATCTATGTAGCTTGGGAGGTGCATTGGCCCAATAATTCCATAGACTTTGTAATTGTTTTATTATAATTTCATCAGATCATAGAGTACATGTGTATATTCTGAACTATTCGAATGAAGTAACACGTGGCATGCAGGTAACGACAAACCTCGGGGACCATTAGTCCACAAGCAGTGTCTACTACCACTAAATTCGAAGATAGCAGTCGAATGTCACGTAAAGACAATTAAGTTTTTAGGAAAGGGCTGCACAAAAAAAATGATACCGAAACATACATTAAAATATTGTAATATGTAGCAATTAAAAGATAATGATAAGCTAAATTTCACATCACATTTTTAAAGATATTATATACTGATGGGGCAGCTTTTCGCGGTTGTTTACAAAACATATTACTTGTTCCCTCACACCAAAAATTGGTATGGTTACACATTTTCATCGGGAAGAATATGTTTATTCCGCTATGCACCAAAAGGACGAGTAGTGTAACTTTCAGTTTGAACAGAGTCGGTCATGTGTTTTAAGTGAGATATAATCACCAAACTACACTATATGTACGAGGAGGAGACTGGCCTCGCCATTGTTAATGGTGTGGTGTGGTGTGGTGTGATGTGGTGTGGCGTGGCGCGGTGCGGTGCGGTGCGGTGCAGTGCAGTGCAGTGTAGTGTAGTGTAGTGTAGTGTAGTGTAGTGTAGTGCAGTACAGTTCAGTATCCGGCTTATTTCCAAACCACACACCTCGGATTTTACCCGAGGTTATATAGGCAGACGACCCAACGTCTGAGCTATCGTCCCTAGTATCTACTCAGCAATTTTTCTTGTTTTAACTTAATCGTTTATATAGATTAACCTATATTATGATGGTTGTGATGACTCTCATCATTTCCTTTTTCCTCGAGTTCAATAAAACTTTTTCATGTTTGTGTTGTCTATGGCATTTATGGTTTAGGATTGTAACTTAGAATCAAATTTAAATATCATTCTGTAAATTTTTTTTATCATTTTTATCACAATTCTTTTTGTGTCATCCAGTGGACTCACACTGATGCTTCATGCATCAATGATATATGTTTGTGTATTGTTTACGATGTTTAAAGTTAATAAACATTTCAGCTGTAACAAATGTTTCATTTATTGTCTTCAACATTCAAATCTTCCCTTCAATACAATTTGTTGGGTTTAAAAGACTGTAAAACAGACACGCAAGTAAAAAGAATATTTCTATACAATATCATATTAGGTAGTTAATGATTAGAGTCATTTTGGTTCATGTGTCACATTAAAGAATTTATAAAAACATATGCCAAGAATTATAAGTAACACTCGATACAAAGGCTGTACATACATAGATGATATTCAATGCTTGTTATTCATATTAAACTAATTAATGTTAAACTGAATCGTTTAGATGCTGGTTCTCCTAACTTTCCTCGGGTATTTGTGTCTATGGATGAAACGTGGACCATCAGTTTAACCCCGGAGACCAAACAACAGTCAAAATAATGAAAGCACCCTTGCTAAGCCTCGCCAAAGACAGCATATAATGGTTCATCTGCTGAAATTGCCTATTGTATTCCAATGGTAGATTATCTACAAAAGCGAGAAACAAACAATAGCACATATGATGCCTCATTTCTTAGACAGTTTAGATAAAATATTAAAGTCAATAAGGTGTGTCTTTACAGCAGCACGATGCCCTTGTTCACAAGTCTGTCATTTCCATGGCTGCCATTAACGATTGTGGTTTTGAATTGATTGAGCTTCTGCTTTATTCGCCTGATCTCACACCATCAGACTTTCATCTATTTCCAAAATTCAAATGATGACGTCATACATGCAGTGGAGGACTTTCTAAATGGCCAAGAAAAGAATCTCTTTAAAAGTGGCATTGAAGTCCTTAAACATCTCTGGCATAAGTGTATAGATATTGAAGGGGATTATGTTAAAAAGTAATGCAATATGTCCGTCAAAATTCAAAGCCTTACATAAGAGGCTCACAGCTTATCAATCAGCCCTCGTGCACCATAGGTATATTCGGAATACTTAAAAGAATATCTCTAAGAGTCATTTGGACACGAATAAGATTTAATTAATAACCAACATTTAAAAGTTAATAGGCAATGTCATTTACTACGTTAACAACAGCTGGGTAGGGTTGTTTCTTTCTGCCTTTTGATCAAAAATTAGACTTTAGAAATATTCATTGTTTTTTTGACAAATGAATGAATAAAAAAATAGATAAAATTCGTGATGAACACTCATTGCCTAGCTTAAGTCGCCTTAAGCAAACGTCAGTAATTTTTGTGGGATTTATTCTGCTAGGTCCAGAGCACCATTTCCAAAATTTTGATGAGTTCAGTAATTAAGAGTACTTGGTTCCTAAAATTTGAGCGAGTCTTACAGGAAAATCTTGAGATCTGGACTCAAATACATATAAAATCACTGATCGTTGAATTTGTTGTAACTTCTATGTAAAGTTATGAGACACCAACCTGGTTAAGGTGCGGAGGGGGGAGGGGGGGGTGGTTAACCCATCACCAATCAAGTTATAGAACGGTATAAAGGAAAGCAGTTTTTATGTGTCGCCACATAAAATTAGCTATACAGCTTGCATTTTCGTACATAAAACAAATGGCTGACGGTGGACTTTATCCGATTCGCGATATCTAATAGTAATGATAATAAAAGATTTTAAACAGGTTCGATGGCACTTTGAGTTCACACAAGTGGCCGACATCAGAAATATACAATATTTATAATAATTAATATTGAAACATTACAGACAAATCTTAATATTACAGTAAGATGTAAGAGAACATTTAAATAAAATTAGCTAAAAGATGCATTATGAATGTATATAAAACATGTGACACACACAGTAGGGATTAAGAGTTACATAAAATACAATCATGAAATACAGTTACGATGATAATATATGCTAAAACTGCCAGACAGTGGAATTTTATATTTAAAAGTTGAATGTATATTTTTGTGCATTCAAATTTAAAACTATTCAGGTTTTGGCAGTACTTAACACTGTCTGGTAAACAAAAAGCTCTTCACCTCATACAGAATAATCTGCATCTAGTATTATGCGTAAAACTCTCTTTTGCAATCTTTCTAACTTTTTAATGTATGTTAGAGAACAGTGTCACCAAATATTGGGACAATGATAACAGTAGCCCGTAAGATTGTTAAATTCTCCAATTTTATTTAAGAAAACCGACTGATTGCGAAAACACTTGTCAACAAGCACGATTGAGTGAATGAGTGTGAACGCTCGTGTATCGGAGTGTGAAAGTGTGTGCGTGTGCAGGTGTAAGAGTTAGTTCATGTAAAAACGGCTATCTATCACTTAAACATCATAATATTCCACGTGTAAACTAAATTCATTAGCCGTAAGGCTTTCCTAATAAAAAAAATTTGAATAACAGAGTCAGTGAAAAATGGGAGTCAGACGATTCCTTATCTAAAGCCTATATATGATGTAACGTAATAGATATTTTACAACCATCCTTGATCATCGACCTGCCGGTCCGATTGTTTTAAACATTTACTTATTTATCTGTTAATATTCTGTTTTGCTTACCAATGTTATTTTTGTCGGTCATTTTAACTGCTGTAATTACGAGCTCATCGTCCTCTTACTGCCATTAACTGCCTGGACCAAATGCATGATTGGCGGAGCGTTACTGATTCCCTAAAAGTATTCATCACCGTTTTTTAATGGCAGCCAAACACACACACGATATTTTAAGTACTATAATTACTTATTACAATTAAGGCTACAGTGTCACCTTCTCTACTACATCTAATTAAACTTGAACTTCCCGGTGATATATCAGGACTTGTGTACCTGGCTCTTGGTACAGGATACGGTATCAAACTTTGTATAAGCACTGTACCGAATGTATTCGCGAGAACAGAGTCTTTGTGGCATGGTCAATTTTGCTTTAAAATGGAATATTGTTATCTATTTGTTGAGTTTATCGACCCGTGAAAATCCTTGTTACTACAGAGGTTACGAGCATTTTTCGTTCACTGCACCCTGGAATATTTCATGGAAAAAATTAAGGTTCCATATGCGGCACATTGTGGACAAGTCTAGTCTGATTATTTGATGTACATCAGGCAAATCTCGAGGTCGCATAACGGTATGTTGTATCGACTTTGAAGACGGATATCGTTCTTTTGTATTCTGCGATTGGTCATATTTTTTCTTCTGAGACCCACTCAAGACTAATCAAATTGATTCGCGTGTGCCCTCCAGTTTGCAATGAAATGTTCCAAGGGTACAGAGATCGAAAACGATCGTAACCCTTGGATTTTCAAAGAAATCTCAAGAACAGCTAGGATGATTTTGAGGCAGGGCCTCCTTGTAGTAACAAATGACTATCTCAGAAACAACAAATGAGAGACCCATATGCCATCCATAAGATAAGAGTAAAGTATCCTCGGTTAACGAGCATCAAAACACGCCTAATTTAACGTCATATCGCATAAGGCAGTTGCATATTTCCCTATGAGACCGTTTTTGTCAATCTGTTTCCCTCGAATCCATGCATGGTGAGTTTTATGTCAGTAATCGACATCATGCACGAAAATCGTGAGTGTGAGAACAAGTCATAGAATGTCGAATGACCTGCGATGTGTAAACACCATATGCTGGGTATGCAGGGTGTTGCTACCTAGAAATGGAAAATTAACAGTAGGTGAGGAAGTTGAAATCATCATGCGTATCGTATTGGTTTTGTTGTTGGAAGGAATCGAAATAAGCGGCTGATGAAGATTCTGTCGTGTACTTGATTTCCAATTCTGGTGGGTAGGTATGATGGACGTGGGTTTTAATGCATGTGAAATATAAATGAATGTCGATATCTTCTTATAGAGCCAGCAGCAAAGACTGTTAAGTCACTTACATATTATAAAAATTCCTAAGATTGCTAACTAGGACAACCCATCTATGACTATGAAAAGGACAAGGTATAATGTATTCATGCATCTAACAGACTTTATTAACGGTCCTCATAACGTTTCTCTAAAGCGGGCTCAACTGATTGTTCCGCCAAACACTTCCAAACTTAGTACAAACTGACGCCTATGACTCGGTTTACTCTGTTAGGTGTATGTGTCACTTTGTAATAGCTATTTGTTCAGTCTTTAATTTTCTCTATAGTCAAACCTGACTTTTCCAGTCCGGATGCTTCGATACCAGGTGTGATGACAACAAAACAGCTGAGATACATGTCTGTCTACTTTATTGAAGCAGAAAAGGAAAATAATTTGGCAAGGATGAAAAATACTGAGGATCATGTCGGGAAAATTATTCTGTTCTTGTTAGACAGTTTTTTTTTTGTGAAATTGAATTTTCTCTGTTCGTTTATCAGTATAGGTAGCAGTTTAAAATCCTACAATTTCATGCTAAGACATTTCAATGATATGCTGCTTTAAAATCACTCCATTCACCATGTCATCATACTCTCTTGAACTTTAACCAAAAACAAAACTCTTAAACATCAATTTCCTAATTAATCTTTGCATCAAATTTAAAAGAGACTGCTTTTCTTTGAAATGGATATCCCTTTATTGACATTAACGACCGCGTTTTCCACACTTAAAATATTCTATATAGTATTTTACCCATAGGTATTTTCATATTACAGCTTCAATAGTTTATAACAAGAAAATTCCCAACACATGGTTTCTAGAGATAAACTGTACGTTGATAAAGTGTAGTGATGAGTTCTGATGTTACCATCATGGTCTAAATACAAAATGTCATATTCTGTTTTAAGTAAGACATTTAATTGAACACACCACTTTCAGGACGTACATAAATGTTTACACTGTGCCTGATGCCATTAGTCATGTATTTTTAGATCAACCAAAATGATGAACTGAAATAGATGCTCGGTCACGGTACTTTTTGGACAAAAACCTGTCCTTCTTACAGAGAAAAAAGAGTAAATTATTCTGTCCAGGGTCCCGCCTTCAAAGCCCCCTACAGACCAAATTAACCAAGCTTCTGCCCTACTTACAAAGTTTGCAGAATTTCCAGCTATTCATTTTAACAAATTAAGTAGCCCATTATGTTACATACCCGTTATACAAGTAAGACCCCTTGGCCTGTTGGTTATCAAAAAGTTGTTTGAAAAATTTTAACACTCATTTGACCTTTGTGACCTTGAGAGTGGATCAATGCTTTTCATTTGAACTTGGTAGTCCTTCATCCCCAGCATGCCCAATATCAGTACCTTGGATCCCTTGGAAACCAAAGTGAGCTGAAAGCTAGAGGGAAATAAGAACTTATTATATGTTTTTGTCCTTTATAATGCTAAATAGGTTGGTATTAACTGTTCTAACACTGTCATTTTAAATGATTAAGCAGGTACATGTATGTAATTTTGATAAAGGAAACAGATAGATGGGCAGAAGGTAATGTTGATATATATTTGTTTGTCATCATACCAGTGTAGAAGTTGAGAGTACAGCTTGATCGCATTTCTAGCTTCGAGAATTTCCCATTAGTCTAGTGGTAGATAGTCCGGTTCCATACCAATGGGTCGCTAGTTCACATGAATAAAAGCGCAACAAATCGCTCAATTGGTGAGTGTTCAGTCACTCAAGTCATCATTGTCCTAACACTCATCTCTGATTTAGGGTTTAAGGGGTTAAATCACTCGAAACATGAGTAGGTATTTAGTCCCTCAAATAGAGAGAAAGTTCTCCGTCACTCCACTCATGACTGAGTGTTCCGTCACCTAGCTCTTGTGTGAGTGTTAAGTCACTTAATTGTGAAGGTTTAGTCACTCCACTTATGATTGTCCTGTCACTCATTTATGAGTTAGTCTTTAGCCACTTAAATCAAAAGCAGTTGTTCACTCAACTTAGTTAGTGTCCAGTAATCTGTGTGAGTATGAATGCTTAGTCACTCATTTTGTGCATAAGTGTTTAGTAAGTGTAAGTGTTAGTTCATATTCAGTCTTCACAGGTATGTTTCGTCTCTTCTGAAAAATTACCATCATTTTTAAAATTATTGATGTTATACATGTGAAAAGTTGGTTTTCCTAGTCAATCTTTTACTATGAAGTATTCCAAGCTAAACACAAATATTTTATTCACAACAAAACTCATCATGACAACTAATTCCCCGACATCATCTTAGAGATGTAGGTGTTTCCAAGTAGACTTTGGAATTGTCTTGGGAAAAAATGATAGCTCTGATGCAAAACAGTTGTACTTAGCAGTGATTTTTTTTCAAAGTAACATGTCTGATTATGCTGACTTATTGAATAAATATTGTTTAAATTTAAAATAATATAATGACAATAAACATTGTGATTCAACGCCATAATTTAATGAAACATACATCTCACTGCTTGTGAAAACACAACAAAAGTATTGAAAAAGTATTTGAAAACATTTACTTTCTCATTTCTTCATATATTCTTCTCTCATTTACTCTCAATTTCTCTCCCTTTCATCATACTTATTTCTCTTTAACCTTTCACTAACATCATTTTTATTCTCTGACATAATCTCAACATCAATTTTTTTCATGTATAAATATATCATCTGTGTTCAATCTTTAAACCCTAATACCTGCACAGTCACTGACATACATTGTATATATACCGTATTTTTTTCTGCATACCAATTTTGTTTATTATGCAACTGCAAAACAAGCTATCAGCTTTTAGCAACACTCTTGTTGACCCAGATGGAAGAGTGATTTGGGTCTAAACGTGGGAGGAAATCAGACTCTTGGGGAAAACCCACGTGGTGGGGCGGTGACTCCATACCTTTTCATGTCTGTACTGGGAATAATACCCCAGACAACTAGGTGAAAGGCAAGTGCATTCCCACGGCACGACCCGTCCAACAAACAAACATTGAAAATATTATTTCTAGGGATCAAATAACAATGGCATGATACCCTCCCCCTTGAACATGACTGTATCTATGCATTAAATTACAATGATACATATTTATTTTAAATTCAATGATCAAAACCAAACTTGTACAGGGATCATATACTGTATAGTACTTAATATTTGCTGTAAATTTTATTTTGCTCATTGTAAGTAACTCTAGTTCGATTGTACTATCGATTATTGAGTGATGGAACAAAAGGAAATTACTGCAAACATTTTTTTACTGGGTATTAAAATCTCAGAAATTATCTTTGATGTCTGTGTACAGAGTTATTGATTGATAGACAGGCACACTATTTAATGCCCATAAACAAGCTAGAACCAGGATAACCATCAAATATTCACGCCATGAAATTTAACAACTACACATTATCAGGTAAATAAATATATATATATATGTTTTGCGATTAGGCTTCCTCCAGCTCTACTAGCACACCATTACAATCCTTTGGATGTAAAAACACAACAGGTTTACCATGTGCTCCTATTTTTGCTTCTGAACTCAACAGTCTAATTCCTTTGTCCTTTAAATCTTTCATCGCCTCAGTAATGTTGTCCACCTTTGAAATAGAAAGAAACATTCTTTTTCTTTAGCACTGCTTGATGATATATCATTAAATACACAAGTTTAGATATTTACAAATAAATATGAAACATGGACCTGCTCCTGTGTCAAAGGCTATCTTTGATATTTTCACTCTTCAAACTGTCTTAATGATGTCACAGTGGAAATTCCACAATAGAAAGCTTTAATGATGTCACAGAGGAATTTTCCATGACATGCTATCTTAATGATGCAACAGAGGAAATTTTCACCATAACCGTTTACAGAAACCGATAAAATATTTAGTAATAGCAAATTTACAGAGGGTACTGGGTGTACTTTGAAGAAGTCAACGAAGAATTTACACTACCGTGTATGACACCATACATTTATCTTAAACAAAACAAATCGTGTTTACCTCAATACAGATGTGATGCATTCCTCCATTCTTGTTTTTGTCTAAGAAGTTCTGTATGGGACTGTTATCTCCCATAGGATTCAGTAACTGAGGAAAAACAAAGACATGGAAATTAACGTCAAAAACCAGAATATAGTCACTGCAGGACATATTTATCCTAGTCTGGAGTCTGGTTTTAACAAATTTTGTATATTTTTTGGAGTTGGTAGTATAATTTGCTAAGTAATGATAAATTTACATACTAAATTTACAAACATTATCTTTTGGTAAGAGTTTGATGCCTGTGAACAACCGAAGTAAAATCTACTGATCAATTATATTATTAGATTGGAATTTTTTGGCAAGGTTTTAACTTTCTTCTTTTTTTTGCATTTTTACCAATATGCTGAAAATACAAAGTGGCTAAAACTCTTTTACAAAATCAAAAATTGTATTCAAGAGCATGACACTGGGTGAAAATGAACAGTTTTATGTAACCGTGGCGTAACACGATCTGTGATATACAGCTCAAACAGAGAGAATTTCTCTTTAACTCCATCAGTTAAGAATCAGACTAGTAAGCCAAGGGTCCAATCATAGTGGTGACATTGAAATAAATAATGACCTGTGTTACATTACATTGGCACACATATAGGGACTTCAAAAATAATACTTTGCAATACTTTCACCAGCATCACTGTAATCCCTAGAAACTTGAAGACGAGTTATTTCCTGGAGGGGTGGGGGTGGGGGGGGGGGGGGGGGGGTATGTAACCCTGGTAAATACTTACCACAATACATCACTTGGATAGAGAAAATTTCTCTTTAGCTCAATCACTTGAGTGTCACACTAGTAAGCCAGGGGTCCCAGGTTTGAATCCCAAACGCGGCATTGAAATAATTAATGACCTCTGTTACATTTATATAAGGTCAAAATTCATCCTCGATAATTGTTTCTATATATTCAGTGCAATTAACTGTCCATCAGATCCACTATGTATTGATTGAGTCAATTGAAATCCAGAAAACATTACAAATTAGTATTATACAATATACAAAATAGACAGCATTTACATTAATTGTACAAACCTCCAATTTTGTATCTCCAAGTTCAATAAACACTGTATAAACACCATGGTCAGGCTGAGGCTGTAAATATCATAAAACATGTTGAATAAAAATTATACAAATAATCAAAAAAATAAAATAGATAATATTCAGTGTTCTCCACAGGCAATTTTAGCCAGATCCTTCATACAACCATAGTCTTTACCATCCTGTTACATATTTTTCAGTGCATCAGAAACATATTGACTTACAATGTCTTGTGTGTCTCCAAATTTGACATCTTTGACATCACATGTAAACATCATGTGCAGTTGCTAAGCAGAGGCATCGCTCCTACTGTATAATTCCTATGTTTTAAACTGTTTCACTGTTCTGAAGATGGCATACTTAGTTTGCCGAAACATGTCAACCATTAAAGTCTGCTGATATCTTTCGACAGATGTTGTCTAGTCACCTCTACCTTTAGCTTTGCTTACTTTCTTGAACTGGACTCTGTATTTGTAAGGAATCCATCTGCAGAGAACTACCTCAACATTGGAAAAAATCGACCTGATAATGGATTTCTTTTTTCGTTCTACCATTCGACAAAAAAATGTCAAGATGAGACTAATCATATGCCATGGTCTAAAGCCAGTTTCAAACACAGCTATGATCAAAATTAAAAGTTCTAAATGAAAAAACAGATATTCATATCTTTGTGACCTTTCAGTCTCCAGTTGGCAACTAAAGGGAAATTCCAATTAGCTAAGGTGACATGTACTCTCAACTTCTACACATATACAAAAATGAATAACTTATCATCCATCCCATTTACAAATGAAACAGGATTATTACTTACATGTTTTTCACTGACATTAGCTCCAATGACATCCCTGAACAGAGAAGTAGCTTTGTCCATGTCAGGAACAGCCATGGCCACATGGTTTATTTTACCAATCTTCCAGTTCTGTCACAAAAACAAAAAACAACATCTAAACATACTACATTTCTTGTGATTAAAAACATTCCATATGTCGTCATGTGACATTCAATTACCACAGTATTGTTAAAAATTATAAAATACCTCCTTAATTTGGTATGAGATGAGCTAGCATTCATTTATTTGCAGAAGAAGCTTTACACTTTTCAATACATATATATCTATGTATGTAGAAGCAACATTTGTGTGTCCTGTGTTACATATCATAGTATACATTACCTGTTTAAAGGAGGAGACCCTCCTTAAAGAACATCTATACTAATACACAATGTATTACTTACTCCAGCCTGAACAGCCCTCCCTGAGTGTAACATCTTGTCCTGTACTCTTACCTACAAAAATTACAACAATTTTATTTCATTAAAGTTCTGTAAGCATTGGCATGCCGTAGGGCAGCATCTGTTGACAAGTTTCCATTAACTTTTTACTAGAAACTGCTACTAGTCATGAAAGACCAAAGATATTTTGACAAATTTGGTAAGAAGCATCCTTGGGGACAGGTGAGCCTAACTGTATAACTATTGGTTCTCAGCTCCCTGAGGATTGAGGTGTGAGGCCCAAAACGGGAAATTCATTTAAGATCCTGTTCCTCCTGTAGGAATTAATGGAAACTGCCCAAATTTGGTCTGAAGCTTTCTTGGAAGAAAGGGAATCAATCATGTAAATATTAGGCCTTGGCCCCCTGGGACAGAAGGGGCTGGGTCCTAATAGGGGAAATAGAGTAAATTCTTTAAAATCCTATTGCTCCTGTATGGACGAATGGATATTGCCCAAATTTGCCTGAAACATTCTTGAGTGAAGGGGAATCAGTCTTGTACAAATGTTAGGTCTCCACCCCTTGGGCAGAAAAGGCAGGCCAAAAAGGGGAAATTTTGCAAGGGAAGGCAGGGTCCAATAGAGGAAAAAGCACAAATTATTTAAAATTCTACTCCTCCTGTAGGAATGATTGGATTTAGCCAAAATTTGGTGTTAAGTATCCATGGGTAGGGGGAATCAGTTCTGTATAAATAGTGCACCTGTACCCCAAAAGCCAAGTGGGGTAGGCCCAATCGGGAAATTGTAAGTTCTTAATAAACCTTCTTCTGTACAAGGATATTGTGTAAATATATTGTGTGAATATTTTTTAATGAATAATGAATCTCACTTCTGTTTGACCACAAGGCAGAGAGTTAATATGGAAATTACATCCGAAATTATTTGTCATATTTGAATTCTTTATTAAATTGTTGAACGGTAAATTAGCAGGTGAATGATACAGGCCCCTTGGGTCTAATGCTATGATAACTCTAACATACATATATACTTGCATGTACATGCACATGTACTGCACACATGCGACAGGTTTTGTTTTTACCAGTTATCAGTTTCATACGAGGTATACCCGTATCATCCCTTGTTGATTATCATCAAAATGTGTAACATCAAAATATATTTCTTACAAACGAAATCGAACTTAACCAATTGAAGGAAAAGTGAAAGTAGAAATGTCAAGTTAGTTTGAGTAACCATACAGCATCCACACTGCAAATATATCACAACAGTCATCTATTACTTTTTTGACCGTATTACCATGGAAATAGCTCGTCTTGATAAGTGTTTAAGCAGGCAGGTCATGGTGACAACGTTGTGGAGCAGCTATTAAGTTGACCTTACAGCAACAAACAAATTCGTTTTACTTAGTAGCGCATGCGTCGACCTCTACAAAGCAGTAGACGTATTCACTCTTGCATTTAATAAGATATATAAAATATATAATGCCAAATTATCAATATAAAAATACGTGTAAAATATTTCGTGTCAGTAATTCCCCTATGAAACTCATTTTATGATATTTCTGAAGTAATTATAACTGACAACTTTTTTGTCGAACGCACCGGAACTAAAACCGGAAGCTGTGATAAAATTCACACATGTGTTGCAACATTTTCCAAGATGGCTTTTCATGCTCTGCGAACCGGGACGCGACAAAAAGCTGCAATACAACAGGTTTACCATTTATTTCCATAGTGTTAATGCTAATTATTTCAATGCTTACAGTTGTTTTGCCAATTTCTATGACTCTGCCTTTTGAATGCAATGGAAATGGCAAGGTGACCGAACTTCATAGAACACGTTCTAGAAGGTTAAAATTACCAGTTTATGGAACCAGTATTCAGTTGTTAAAACAAACTTTTCTTAAAACAATATTTACGGAATCTTGAACGTTAATTGGCAAACTCTTGATTCACTTATTTGGTTCTTCTTTCCAGTCTTTACGAATCAAAATAAATTGGGTCGCAGGCACATGTAGTGCTAATATAACACCTGGCTACACCCTTCCAGATTTAGAAAATCGTTTTGTATGGTAAAGTTTCAAAATTGCGGCAAATGAAGCTGTTTCAAAATTCCATCTCAAAGTAAATATGAATGTCTTTTTTTTTCTATTTGATGAACGGGTGCGGCAGTGGCCGATCGAGTGGCCAAGGCGTCAGACCACAGACTTAAGTCTATAGACTGACCGTGTTGATCAGCCAGCCACCTCTGGGTCGCGTTTCCAAGACGTACCTGGGGTAGTTGCCAGGTATTGGCCGCAGGTCAGATCTAGGAACTGTGGCTCTCATCCACAACCCAAACATAGAATTCTTTAACAAGTCTGGGAAAACCTCAAATTTGCAATATACATGTAATATATTAAATGGCCTATTATATATGTAATTGGGGTATGGATTTGTTACTATAATTAGCAGAAATCATATTTAAACAGTATTTTTGGCATTGCATTATTAAAAGGTGCATCAAATTCATGACAAGATAGGAAAATAATTGTTTACTAAAAGATGTTACCGGTAACTGAAAGTTCTGGCTATGTACCAGTAGAAACTTGATGTAGTAGTCAATGCTATAGTGATTGTGCTACTGTAAGATTGACCAAAAATAATGCATATATTTTCAGTACTTTCTCACATGCAAATGAATTATGTTTTTGCAATTGTATAATGTTCCAAGACTAAATAAATGCTACTTAGGCAAAAAATTTTGAAAATTTACTACATGTAAGTGTAAATTAATTTTGGACTTTTTTAATAATAAATCTATTACCCCTATTGGCATATAATAGGCCACTTTGTATATACAAATTTGTGGTTTTCCCTGCCTTGTTTAATTGACCTTGGCTGTTATTAGGATGTTAAGCATTAAACTAAACTCAGGTGTGCACATGGCCAATATAACACATTTTGTTTTTGATATTTCAGCTCATCAAATGTCAATTATGTCTAGCATCATCAGAGACAAAGACACCTGTACAAAGGGCTGGATACATAAACTGCCAAACTCATCAACAGCAGGTAATGATAAATCAGGAATGTGTAAATATTAAAAAACACGAACCTTTCAAAATTGTATTACATACAGATGCAATATGATAAAATATTGTAGCATAGCTGGACATAATTAGTAGATGTAGTCAATAGCTAATTAATTCTGTTATTTAAAAGGTACCGTCTGTATAAAGATTTTTATAATACTATCCCTCTTCCAATGATACACAAAGGGATTCCCTCCAGCTCTCCATTCATTCATCTATCCTGTGGCATTTCTGGAACATATGTCCAAAATCATTGAAGACATTGTCACAAAATTTCTACATATGTCAATCAAGTGGTCTGATACCTTTTGCTATGGAGCTGTTTTTCGTTTCAATATTTTCATGGTTATGGAAACCAAAAGTCACAATCACTGATTTAAGCATTTCCAGTGCACATATCCAAGACACATTCAAATATCTCCACGAACTTAAAACCCACATCAATTCGTTGGTCTAGTATACTATAGAAAAGTTTTCAGTTTTGATATTTCCTTGCTGTGGTTAAGTTCAAGACAGAAAATTAAATTAATTGATTCCAGCATTTCTAAAACTTATCTCCAAAACCTTTTGTAATAAGACTTTAATCATCACTTCCATTCTATCTTTCATATTTACTATTTCCTCTTAACATCCTATTAAATAATATCAGTGACTAGGCTCCTTTGGTGGGGGATCTGAATGACTGTCCTTGTGATGGTTTTTAGTTTAATGTGGATGAGAAAGTAAAAGTGTGATCTTTTGAAGAAATAAATTTTGACAACTCTTGATTGTGAGAGAATTTTTTGTTTGAATGTACTTTGCATTCATTTTGTTTTTCTTTTATAGGTTCGACATATGTCTGGTCAACCACCAAACTTTTTCAAAAATGTCTGGAATGAAATAAAAGAAGGTTTTCAGAAAGATCAAGAGATGAAGGTTTGTAATTGTTAATTTCCATCGGTAGAAGTTTTTGGAACAAGACATTTATACTTGAAATTCTCATATTCCAAGATTTCTAGAATACATCATAATTATTTGAATCAATTTGTCATTTGTTCACATTGTTTACAGAAAAACTTGAAAAAATTTAGAGAAGAAACAAAGAAGTTAGAAGAATCAGATGCACTGCAAAAGGCAAAAGAAAAATACGTAAGTATAATAGACATTAGGTACAATGCTAATTGAGCACTAATCAATGATTAGTGATTAAGCTTATTATCTCAAGTTAACTGGATCTACATGCCTCAGAAGAAACTACTGATAATCATGAGCCATGAAATTGATTTCCTATTTCATAATGAAAGTGACTTAGGACTATTCCAGTAAAGTATAAAATTAAGTCATATTTCATAATGACAATGACTATAGGTTATTCCAGTAAAGTATAAAATTAAGTCATATTTCATAATGACAATGACTACAGGTTATTCCAGTAAAGTATAAAATTAAGTCATATTTCATAATGACAATGACTATAGGTTATTCCAGTAAAGTATAAAATTAAGTCATATTTCATAATGACAATGACTATATGTTATTCCAGTAAAGTATAAAATTAAGTCATATTTCATAATGACAATGACTACAGGTTATTCCAGTAAAGTATAAAATTAAGTCATATTTCATAATGACAATGACTACAGGTTATTCCAGTAAAGTATGAAATTAATTTCCTATTTTATAATGAAAGTGACTTAGGACTCTTCCAGTTAAGTATAAAGTAAAGTTTCATAATTGCAATGACCAATGGCTATTCCAGTAAAGTTTATGTCCAACAGAAAGAGTCCAGAAATAAAGAGAATCCATACATACGTTCAACACTGTGACAATAGATCAGTGCTTCCATGCTTTAATAAATATGTTAAATGCACGATACAGGATACATAATTACATATTTAACAATCAAGTATGTGTTTACAACCCATATACAATAGTAGTACATACACACTTCATGAAGTTAACAAGAATACAACATAGATATAACTTCTTTCACTTGAATAATAAACTATGGTCACGGCTGACTGGAGCTTACAGTCTGTCTGATGTGCCTGTTTCACATGCATTAAAATAGCGTTAAAACCATATCAGGTATACAAGCCAAGTAAACAAAGTATGCTATCGTAAACAGCTCACCTTGTGCACATCTACTCCTGATACATTTCTGCCCAACACAGGTGCCTTACAATTAGGTAATGATGATAAAAACAAGATGGATATAGAATTCAATATGTATTATCAACAATAAACATGCTTGTGTGACAGTTCCTATTTGACAAAGCTTGAGTTCTGATGTTGAACTGCAATAGAATTAATTAATACTATATACATGTAAGGATACAATGATAATGGTCTAACATTATAGTTAATGAAACATTGATTATAGTCACTGAAAATGTAGACCAGATAATCTATTCTAATTTTGTGATTCATTTTTAGATTAACATCCAGAAAGAAACAGGCGAAGAATTTGGGAAGAAGTTTGATGAGGTCAAAGACAAGCTGAGTGGTGTGAGTAGACAGGATTACAATGTATCATAAGTTTGGTTGTCAGATGTGAATTTTACTGAATAGGTAGTCTGAAGGGTTCTTACATTCTGTCAATGAAGACTTTTGTCCAACAATCACAGTATCATGCATATTTTGTTAAGGGCTGCCAATCTCATGAGAGTTTGGTTTTTAGTAGGTTTAGAACAAGTCTTGCAAGGTTGCATAGTGGTGGTTAATTCCAAATTATGCTAGAAAATGAGCTTGTTGGAATATCTGCTCAGTGTTTGTCATTTGGGCATGGCTCTATGTAGTTTAGTGGGAAATTATGGGACCACATGTTCATGACCTGGATAAATCTATGACAACTACTTTACCTATCATTGTTTAATGTCTCTTCAGGTATTTAAACTAAAATTAGAACAGAAAAATTACTTCTTGATATAGAAAATATTTCACCTTTTCATAAAAGAGTATATTCCCCCTCAGTCTAGATTGGTCCTTATGAAACCTGTTTAAGGTATTGCCAGAATGCTAGCTCTTGTATAGGTTGATAGAATTTTGAACAATATTGGAAATGGAGGTTTTTTATGGAGCTATTGTTCATATGCTTCAGTATGTATACATAGCAAACATTAGGAAATACATTTCTCTTGTCAAATATATAGTATGATATTTCATCTTATCTAGTGAGAACTGTTCAAAATAGTTTGTAATGTGCATTGTCAAATATTAAAATATACTTTTCCAATTAACTGAGTTTGTCTAGCGAATGGAGAGGATATCATAATTCTGATGTCAATGATGTATATTTTTTTATGCTGATTAAGACTGAATCTTGATCATCCTTTGTATTATTTCCATTATTGTAGACATTGCATGAATTGTCTGAACATGAAGTGGCAAAAAAAGGAAAGGAATTCACGAAAGAAACATTGAAGTCTGCTGGTAACTTGGCAGAAACTGTTTCAAAAGGTGTGTCAAAGGGTAGTCAACAAATAGGTCAATCAAAGCCTATACAAACAATATCAGAGGTAAGTCAAATTCAATTTCAATTTCAAAGAGTGAAAACTCCTAATTTGGGAATTAAGGGTTTCAAGAAAGGGACTAGAAATTATATAATGATATAATAATTATATACAATGATTCTGGAAAAGTAAGGACCATCATGTGTTTAAATTCTTAGATTCTGTATTTCTGAAGTCTCCTTCGGCTAGATATTTTAGAGTTAGCACCGCAATAAAAAATACTTGTGATATTTATGAGTTTTCTTGTAAAATTACAACAAGTACTTTAAATGCAGCTGACAAAGGTCACTACATGTAGAATATTTCAAAGCCTTTATGATGAGTATCTATTGTAAAGAAATGATGCCTATCAAACTGAGAATTAAGTATCGACTCCGAATGTATTGTGTCATGTCATCATGTTTACCAGTGTATTGATTCCTTTTATTGGTTTAATCTGATATAGGCTGTGAAGAATGAATTAAAAGACATAGATACAACAAGAGCACAGTCTTACAAAAGACCAGGTAAGTCCAAAGTCTTTTATACATAAATATGGGGATTCTAAATCCGCAAGGTTCCCTACAGGTAGAGTGTAAGAATTTGTCCACAAGGTTCCCTGCAAATAGGGTGTTAGAATTGTATCCACAAGGTTCCCTACAGGTAGGGTGTTAGAATTGTATCCAAAAGGTTCCCTACAGGTAGGATGTTAGAATTGTATCCACAAGGTTCCCTACAGGTAGAGTGTAAGAATTGTACCAACAAAGTTCCCTACAGGTAGGATGTTAGAATTGTACCCACAAGGTTCCCTACAGGTAGGGTGTTAGAATTGTATCCACAAGGTTCCCTACAGGTAGAGTGTAAGAATTGTATCCAAAAGGTTCCCTACAGGTAGGATGTTAGAATTGTATCCACAAGGTTCCCTACAGGTAGGATGTTAGAATTGTATCCACAAGGTTCCCTACAGGTAGAGTGTAAGAATTGTATCCACAAGGTTCCCTACAGGTAGGATGTTAGAATTGTATCCACAAGGTTCCCTACAGGTAGAGTGTAAGAATTGTATCCACAAGGTTCCCTGCAGGTAGGATGTTAGAATTGTATCAACAAGGTTCCCTACAGGTAGGATGTTAGAATTGTATCCACAAGGTTCCCTACAGGTAGAGTGTAAGAATTGTATCCACAAGGTTCCCTACAGGTAGGATGTTAGAATTGTATCCAGTAGGTTCCCTACAGGTAGAGTGTAAGAATTGTACCCACAAAGTTCCTTACAGGTAGAGTGTAAGAATTGTACCCACAAGGTTCCCTACAGGTAGAGTGTAAGAATTGTACCCACAAAGTTCCTTACAACTAGAGTGTAAGAATTGTACCCACAAAGTTCCCTCCAGGTAGGGTGTTAGAATTGTATCCACAAAGTTCCCTACAGGTAGGATGTTAGAATTGTATCCACAAAGTTCCTTACAGGTAGAGTGTAAGAATTGTATCCACAAGGTTCCCTACAGGTAGGATGTTAGAATTGTATCCACAAGGTTCCCTACAGGTAGGATGTTAGAATTGTATCCACAAGGTTCCCTACAGGTAGAGTGTAAGAATTGTATCCACAAGGTTCCCTGCAGGTAGGATGTTAGAATTGTATCAACAAGGTTCCCTACAGGTAGGATGTTAGAATTGTATCCACAAGGTTCCCTACAGGTAGAGTGTAAGAATTGTACCCACAAGGTTCCCTACAGGTAGGGTGTTACAATTGTATCCACAAGGTTCCCTACAGGTAGGGTGTAAGAATTGTACCCACAAGGTTCCCTACAGGTAGGATGTTAGAATTGTACCCACAAGGTTCCCTGCAGGTAGAGTGTAAGAATTGTACCCACAAGGTTCCCTACAGGTAGGGTGTTACAATTGTATCCACAAGGTTCCCTACAGGTAGAGTGTAAGAATTGTACCCACAAGGTTCCCTGCAGGTAGAGTGTAAGAATTGTACCCACAAGGTTCCCTGCAGGTAGAGTGTAAGAATTTTACCCACAAGGTTCCCTGCAGGTAGAGTGTAAGAATTGTACCCACAAGGTTCCCTACAGGTAGGGTGTTAGAATTGTATCCACAAGGTTCCCTACAGGTAGAGTGTAAGAATTGTATCCAAAAGGTTCCCTACAGGTAGGATGTTAGAATTGTATCCACAAGGTTCCCTACAGGTAGGATGTTAGAATTGTATCAACAAGGTTCCCTACAGGTAGGATGTTAGAATTGTATCCACAAGGTTCCCTACAGTTAGAGTGTAAGAATTGTATCCACAAGGTTCCCTACAGGTAGGATGTTAGAATTGTATCCACAAGGTTCCCTACAGGTAGAGTGTAAGAATTGTATCCACAAGGTTCCCTGCAGGTAGGATGTTAGAATTGTATCAACAAGGTTCCCTACAGGTAGGATGTTAGAATTGTATCCACAAGGTTCCCTACAGGTAGAGTGTAAGAATTGTATCCACAAGGTTCCCTACAGGTAGGATGTTAGAATTGTATCCAGTAGGTTCCCTACAGGTAGAGTGTAAGAATTGTACCCACAAAGTTCCTTACAGGTAGAGTGTAAGAATTGTACCCACAAGGTTCCCTACAGGTAGAGTGTAAGAATTGTACCCACAAAGTTCCTTACAACTAGAGTGTAAGAATTGTACCCACAAAGTTCCCTCCAGGTAGGGTGTTAGAATTGTATCCACAAAGTTCCCTACAGGTAGGATGTTAGAATTGTATCCACAAAGTTCCTTACAGGTAGAGTGTAAGAATTGTATCCACAAGGTTCCCTACAGGTAGGATGTTAGAATTGTATCCACAAGGTTCCCTACAGGTAGGATGTTAGAATTGTATCCACAAGGTTCCCTACAGGTAGAGTGTAAGAATTGTATCCACAAGGTTCCCTGCAGGTAGGATGTTAGAATTGTATCAACAAGGTTCCCTACAGGTAGGATGTTAGAATTGTATCCACAAGGTTCCCTACAGGTAGAGTGTAAGAATTGTACCCACAAGGTTCCCTACAGGTAGGGTGTTACAATTGTATCCACAAGGTTCCCTACAGGTAGGGTGTAAGAATTGTACCCACAAGGTTCCATACAGGTAGGATGTTAGAATTGTACCCACAAGGTTCCCTGCAGGTAGAGTGTAAGAATTGTACCCACAAGGTTCCCTACAGGTAGGGTGTTACAATTGTATCCACAAGGTTCCCTACAGGTAGAGTGTAAGAATTGTACCCACAAGGTTCCCTGCAGGTAGAGTGTAAGAATTGTACCCACAAGGTTCCCTGCAGGTAGAGTGTAAGAATTTTACCCACAAGGTTCCCTGCAGGTAGAGTGTAAGAATTGTACTGACTGTCCCTATTGATCTGGAAGAGGCAGTTGAATTTGGTATTTGATCTTTTTTCTTCTATAGAACACCGCTTATTTGTCAATGTCTCCCTTAACACTGCCTCACTTTTGGCCGTAAGTTGCATGTTCATTCTTTTGGAAAAGGAAGGCTGAGACAAACCAGAATTTTAAAAATATGGTAGTTACAGTGCAGAATGTAGAAAAAGGTTCTTGTGAAAAAGAAAAGTATCAAAATTTAATCAGTAGCTGACAAATCTGTGTCCTAAAAGTCATTGCAGTTTATATTTCAGTAGATAGAGTAGAAGTATTGCCAATGAGGCTTTCGATATGCAGAAATCAGTTTCAGGTCAAATTAAGGTATTTTGTTTGTCTTTTTCAGAGGTTCTTCGAATGCGATCTGAAGATTCTGTAAGCTTTAGGAGGAAAGACGAAGTGGAAGTTAACGAGTGAGTGATTTATTAATTACATAATCATTTCTTGTTTAGGTGACAAAGCTCTACCTTATCAGAATCACTGAAAGTAAAATATTATCATTCTGTATACCTTGTAATGAATTTTGACTTCATTTGCAGAGTTTTCATTTTTGGAAAAAAAAATGTGATGTTGTCTTTTCATTTTCAATAAAAGAAAAAGTGTGATTTTTTAACATCACAGGTGATACTTACAACCTTAATCATTTGTTTGTAAGAGCACTCCAATTCAGAACTAACAAAAAATAATTGATACAGACTATGTGTTAAATAGATACTTGTTTCTACCAATATATATCAAATTCTGCAAGTTTCAGAGATGTCACACAAATATAGGCAAGATTTTTTTCCAATTATCAGATATGTCATTATATATTGGGTTGTTTCAAACCTGTAAACACTGTTATAACAACATTTTGTTTACAGAGAAGACACTGGTATTGTACTACACAAAGATTCCAAATTCTATCAAAGTTGGACGAATTTCAAGGATAATAATCAGTATATTAACAGTAAGTACAAGGCGGAGTATCAGAACAACAGTATATATTCATCTGCCTTTTTTTGTCAAAATCAAAAGAATATAGAAGTTCAAAGTTCATTTGTTAGAGGTCAATATGCTTCTCTTTCAGTATCATTTTTTCTATGGAGTGATTTCAAGGCAAGTAGAACCTAAAAATTAGAAGCGGCCATAATATTCTTTATCTAGAATATTTGAAAAAACAAAATTGGAAGAACAGATATAAAAATCTAAAGAGAATTTTACTTTTTTCATTCATTATTGCCAACAATTTACTTTTCATGACATTGATTTCATGCTATATTGATGTAAAGTGAAATAATGATGCATGTATATCGAACAAGTGTGTCATTTTATGAGCAATAGTGGTCAGATTATATAAAAAGTTGTATCAAAATGTTAGTGATAATAAAAAGGAAATCTCACCAATGTTCAACATCGGACATTTACATTTTAGCATTGTATATGATAACAGTCTCTATATCATAACTAAAAAAGAAATGGTCATTCATGCTTGAAGATAGAACCAATCAGATATGTAGGAAAATTGTGCCCAATGATGTGTAAATACTGTATATTTTCTAATATTTGTTAGTGATTTAATTTCACAATAGTCACAATTATCAGTGATAACCCAAAATCAAATACCCAGCAAACAATCAATATAAGTCAAAACGTCAGGAAATCTGTTATTTACTAGTTTATACAGATTCCAATGGATAGACGTGCAGGAAATTTAATCACCATGAAATAGCCCAAACCAGTATACTGTAGCTCAAGGAATAGAGGTCACTACGTAATAAGAAATTATTTCAACCAGTAACACAAAGAGATAGAAAATGATAATTTGAGGTAAAAGTTTCATTCAAAATCTTATAAAACATTCATTTGAATTTGATATTTTGTTTGTAGAAGTGTTGGAAGTGTAAATGTAAATATTATTAATATCTATTCAGATGTTTATAAAACGTATTTTTTCTGCAATATTTATTTAAATGTAATGTGTTTTTTGTAGAAATGTTTGAGCTTAAGATGAAATATGATGAAAGTGATAATGTGATGATACGAGTTACACGGACTTTCACAGACAAAGTAGGCAGTTTACTAGGTGAGTACTTGATATGATTGAGTTAGACATAAACTGGAAAATTAACAAAACCAGCATTTCACTAAGTATGTAATTAGTAGTTGTTAAACTCTGAAAATATTCAAGATAATCAAATTTGTTACTTGGACAGTTAAGAAAGTCAAAGTCAGAATTTTACTAAATAAATATTTCAGATGATGGAATTATATAAATAAACTGTCTATAGTTTACCAAGTTTTTTTGTGATTAAGTTACAATAAGTTATCAGGACATTTACAAGGTTGAGGGTTTATCAGCCGATTACACCTCATTGGAAAATGAGCATTCATGATTTAGCTATACAGAAGCTTCATAAGCATAGTCAGGTTTCCAGGAATCTCAGTATGAAATATGTCCGATAGTCTTCAGTTTATGAACATCTTTCTCAGTAACAATATCAAATTTTCTTGTGTTTTATTATAAACTGAATGCTTTAAAATTAATAAATTGTGATAAGACTTGAATAGATTGGTCACTGAAACTTTTGTTGATTGGTTGAAGTAAATGCATCTGCTGTTTGCCCCTACTGACCCATTACCTTATCATTTCAGGTGGTATGTTTACAACAACAGAAATGTCTGAAGTCTTAACAGAAATCTGTAAAATAGATCCAACATTTGACAAAGAAACCTTCATCAAAATGTGTCAATTAGATTTCATTCCAAACATCTTAGAAGTAAGTATACTATGTAAAAACAGAATTATGCATAATTATCCTCCATTTGCATACATGACCAGGATGATGCACAGTTATCCCCCTTCGGCACACATGACTAGAATGATGTTCTGGTTTTTGAGAAATTCTTCTTTGATTTCTTTATACATTTATGTAAAAGATTTCAGTTTCTTGAATTCTCTTTTTCACAGTGATACAATCACAAAATTTATCATTTACTGAAGAGGTTATAACTTGTTGGAAGATATAAAGTATTTTACAAAGTGTGCATGCAATTAGCACATGCCTTACACAGTACAGTTTTAATGTCCTACTTAAGAATTTTGTTGCAACATGGTACTTTGTAAGCACATGTTGTTCTATGTACATTTCCTCTGATAATTGTACCAAATTACAAGGGATTTTGAGCACAGCATCCTTTTCCAAGGAGTTTTGACAAAAACAGATAGACATATCTCAACAAGTAGAAAAAAAATCTTCTGTATTACTTTACTGATTTTCTCATAACAGTAAATTCTTGAAATGTGTAAAAGGATTAGGTTTCATTAGTCTGATTTTCAGTCAATGTTGGAAAATATAAGGTTTTTTTTGTGAGGTTGAAGACAGAGAAAGGTGGCAAGCCTCTTTATTTATGTCTGGCTGCATGTTCATGCTTCTGCGTTTCTTTTGTATTTCTACTGATGTTAAAATTCAATTTCATTTTAGGCAACTCTTAGTGGTAACCTTGAAATCTTAAAAGATTGGTGCTTTGAAGGGGTAAGTACTAAGCATATGTAAGGAATGGGTTCACCATTGGTAACATTAGCTATACAAGTCAAAGTGAATTCTATTAAGAACAAAATCATTGTTTTTTTGTTTAATATTCATGTATTTATTCACATGTAAATACTGAATTAGATTAAAGTAGTTGTTCTACCAATGTTTCCCGTGACTGAAATATATTTGCTAATATTACATTTATCCTCAAATAAGTCCCTTACCCTTGTGTTAAAGTTCAGTATTAAAGTTTAGGAAGGGCTTGTTTGTGAACTTGTTTTAGTTTACTTTTTTAACATTGATGATTCTGCAAAAATGAAGAAGGGGACTTATTTTCAGATCAATAGAGTAATAAAGACACAGAGTAACATGGTAATTTTGTATGTGGCTTTTTATTCTAAAGTCCTTTTACATCAAGATTGTTACTTTGTTAAGATGTAATATGAATGTTTTAAATGAAAATCACATAAATCTTGACACATGAATATTACCAGCGATACAGTAGCTAAACAACTATACTACAGTAATTACTGAATATTTTTTCCAGGCTTTTAACACGTTAGCGCATACTACTAAACAAAGGCAGGCTGTGGGCCTTAAATTAGACCACAAAGTCCTGGACATCAATAACATTGAGGTATTTATATAGACTTTGTCATTCCTGCCATGTTTCAGGTGGTGATATCATATGTACATTAACATTAAGATTTTTAGCTCGCTGTGATCAGATGGTTTACTATTCAAATCACCCTTTGTCTGGGATCTGTCTTTCAATAACCAATTCATATTATCACTTTTTCTTCACAAAATATTGTTTGATCATTCTCAAAGTTCATTAGTATGTTTCCCTTGGTTCCAAGCAGCATTGTTCCATATCCCCAATATAAAGTTTAAAATTCCTCTGTATAAATGTACTTGTTCTCTGATTGTACAGATTGTTGGTGCGAAAATGATGGAACAGGGCCCAGTGCTTATCATTACCTTCCGCTCGCAAGAGATACGGGTTGTCCGTGATGTGAAGGGAAAGATTGTAGATGGAGATCCAGTAAGTGCTTAAATATCAGTTGAAATTTTACACCGAAATATACCTGATAAAATCTCTAAATTTGAAAAATTTGAATCAATAAAGTTTGAAGTAGTTTCAAAATTGTCCAATTCCTCAATTGATTTGAAACATTAGATCTTCTTTTATAATCTTCAGTTAAACGCTCTTCCAATATAAAACTTTGAGCAACACTGATGTGATTTCTCTCAGTATGGTAGTGTATCATTCAGTTGTTTCAGATGATACAAAATAAATTATGAAACTGAATCCCAATGTGTTTAATGGTTGCTTTTGTTTCAGGACAAAGTTAACCGGATCACATATGTGTGGGCTTTGTGTAGGGATCAAGAGGAGTATAGTCCAAGAGCTGCATGGAAATTACTGGACGTGTCCGAACAGATCGGAGAAATGTGGCTTTGATTCTTCTTGGGTTATTTTTGAGACGTTGAAGACATCAAAAATTTTAAATGCTAAACATAACAAAAAACATTATAATGGATGTCTAAAAGACATCCCAAATTATTGAAATCTAAAACCATGGTACCAGATTTAGAAGTGCTGCTGTTCTTGCCTGTAAATGGGTTTCAAGTCCTGTGGAGTACCTAGCTAACCCAAAGAGTTAAATTTTGAATATTTGCAAGAGTGGAGTTTGCTGCAATTCAAAATGTTCAGTTTGGACCATCATCCAGATAATCTGACTGTGATATTTCTGCATATAATGAATTTTGCAGTTTGGAGAAACACTATGTAGAAAAATGATATAACAGGTTTTTTTCTGCAAGAATTCACCATGCAAGCTACCTCAGCATATTCTGTGTTTAACAATTAATATAAGATAAGACTTCCATTCTGCCACTCAAAGTAAAATTTTCTAATGTGGGATATAGCATAGACAAAAATGCTGAAACTCTAAAGGTTATGATACTGAAAGCTGTGTAGCTTGACTCCTGAATGCTTATACAGATACTCCCTTTATAGATAAACTCCCTGCCCTCAAAATCTGGAAATAATGGGTCTCGCATGACACTAACAGAGGCATTTTTTATGACTAAGTCTTAAAAACTTGTGGTTCACATTGAAGTGTTACCATAACCCTGATGCAAAAATGATGCAAGATTGTCTGTGGAAGCCATGAAATGACCTATGGTTTGCTGTTATAATCTTGTTTTCAAAATATCTATTTTTAGTAAGTTTATGCCGTCTTTATAACATCGTTTTTATTACCACAGTCTACAGGCAGCAATACTTTAAATAACAGAAAATATTAAGATGCTGTCAGAAAACATCATGATACATTGTATTTATGAAGAACATTTCTGCCTCTCTTATGTAGAGATCTTCTTGCTACCAAACAAGGCCTAATAATTAAAGACTAGATTCTATGTAAAAATGTAAGTTTTAAACGTTTCAAATTCTTCCCATTTATACTTTTGCAGTAATTGTGTACTGCATTATAACAATAACAAACATATTCAGTTTCGAATACACTTATTTATTTGAATTAACGGGTAACACTACCTCAGACTCTCCAAGGTAATGATGTTTTAGTACTACAGTTATTTGAAGCAAGTGTTGATGTGCTATTTTGTCGTAATCTACGTTTAAACAGTGGGTAGTCTGATTAAGGCTTCAATTCATTGAGGGAAATCATAATGAATTGACAAGTCAGTTCTTTTTATAAAACTAAAGTTAACCAATATATGAACTGCAATATTTCAGGAATCATTTTCAAATGTTTTTCAATAATGTATTCAATAACACGATTTTTGTTGGTTTTTTTTTTTTTTTTTTATAAATTGCGGTCATTAACATTAATGTATAATTAACAACTTGGGGTTGCTAGTCATAACAACTGTTGCTATACTTAAACAGGTTCAGTTATTACTTCCTTGATACAGTTTACATAAAGAAAACCAGGTGAGAACTGTATGACCATTAGGTAGCTATGGATTAAAAGTTCAACACTCTAGTAGCCATTTTAAATCTTGGCATCATTTTAAGAGAAAATAAAGTATGTTTTACACTGAAGTTGTAGTGTGAATTATTTATGGTTGACATGGAAGTTGTTTAGAACAGTTCCTGTGTAATTTTGAGGAGCCATTTTGATGTTGCTAGGATTTGCTTCAGGGTCGACACCACTATCCAGGACATTTGATCAAAGATCATCAACTGTGCAATCACAAGATTACCTGACATTCTATAGTGATTCAATCTTTCAAAAAGAGATCTTGGCACCCACCTTAGTTCGATCCTTACTTGCTCATTCAAAGCTGGATCTTTTCCTTTCTTTTCTTCTCTCTTTTCTGTTTTTGCTCTTAATAATGAAAAATCTTAACATTCCTTTGCGGAAATAGTGATGATAATCTTTACCTTCCAAATCCAAAATGGTTGCCTGGAAGCCATTTTTTTTTTTTTTCTGATCAGTACCAAGATCACACGGGCACAACAAGGGAAACATACACATGAAATGTGAGAAAAAATTGATGTTGTAGTTATCAAGAAATAACGATAATAAATATCCAAAGTCATAATCAAAGCTGGCCACATTTCGACCATTTTGTTGTTCTGATCAGACCAAATATCAAACGGGAGCAACCAGGGACCAAGGGGTCCCAACACTTAAAATTTGAAAATGATCTATGTCTAAATTCTCTAGAAATAGTGATAACAAACTTTCAAAGTGAAAATCCAAGACAGCTGCCTCTCAGCCATTATGTTTTTCCCCGATCAGTCCCACAATCAAAGGGGGACAACTAGAGACATAGGGAAACTTTCATATGAAATTTGAGAGATCCATTCAGTACCTCTTAAGAAATAGGGATAACAAACTTACTTTGCGAAATCCAAGATGACTGCCTGTTTGTTATTTTATTTTTTGAATAGGTCCCACAATTGGTCAGGCACAACGAGGTCCCAAGAGGAATGAATACGTGAAATTATCATAAATTATCATAAAGATCTATGCAATATTTCTCAAGAAAAATCAATAACAAACTTTCCTAGGGCACAGCTAGGAACCAAGGGAAACCTACATTTGAAAAAAAAAAAGTATTTTTCAAGAAATAGTGATAACAAACTTCATTGAAAAAATCTGAGATGGCTGCCTCTCAGCCATTTTGTTTTTCTGATCAGTCCCAAAATCAAATGGGTACAACTAGGGACCAAGGAAATTTGAGAAAAATCCAAGATATAGCGATGAACATTATTTATGGATGGATGGACAGATGGACCACAGACACTGGGGAATTTAAATAGCCCACCAAGGAAGTATGATTAGTCCATGTGACTTGGGAATGATTCTTAAAAAAGAAGAGTGAGCTCCCCTTTGGTGTGGCATTGCCACAAAGGAATAACTTATAACATTTATGATTATCCAGCATTAAATGGTATTGGCTCCAATGGTGCAGCAAGACAAAGAGTTCAGCATCATGAAATGTGAAATACACAAATGTGTACAGCTCACTCTGCATCACAAATTAAACAGACCCCATATGGAGGCACTTGGGTGGGTGAAGCAGCATGGTCACTATTAATGCAAGTAGAAGATATGCAATAGATAAAGTTACACATAGACCAATTGATGAACTGACAGACTGGTTGATGTTTCATGACTAATAGGAAAAACAAAATGGTTGCAGGCAGCCCTCTTGGATTTTAAATTATCATTTGTTACTGCTATGTCTTTTGTTACTCTTATTTCTGGAGAAGTTTTTTTCTTTTTTTTTTATTTAAACATATTTTATTTGTCAATCAACAAAAAGGATTGGGCACAAGTTATCGCAACTTAAAAACGCCTTCTCCATCAGATTTCATTATACACAAATGGCATGACAACAATAACAATAACATTTACAAAAGTATATATATATGAGTATAGAAAATAAGTGAAGAAAAGAATGGGGGAGAAAGGAAGAAAAGGGAACGGTAGAGACTAAATGGAGTAAGATTTGATATATTATACAAAATTGCTACTGATCTTAAAATCTTTTACTATTTTTTATGTATGTTTGAACGACAAGAAAAATACTTTCATTATCTTCATCAGACAGGTTTGGAGAACCAGAAAGAATAACATTAAGAGAAACGTTACAGTAACGTGTGATACTGTCAAACATGATTTGTCGTTGTTGTGTATACAGCACACAATCAAAAAAATAATGTATTACATTTTCACATCTATTACCACATGCACATGTAGGATCACTTACAATATTAACTCTATACAAATCATATTTTAAAATACTACAAGAATGACGCAATCGTGTATGTAAAATATTCAGTTTACGATTTCCAACATCAAAATATTTAGGTAACAAGTCATTTTCATTATACTGAATCAATGATTTAAAACTGTTTATGGATGGCTGTTCTCTAACACTGTTAGGTAATTCATTCCATAGTCTAATAGAAGACGGAATAAAAGACTGAAATGAACTAGACAGTCGGAAATTGGGAACAGTGTAATTTTCAATGTTTCTCACTTGATAGGTATTCCGTTCGTGTACTTTAGGAGATAGAAGGTTAGTTAGATAAGAGGGTGTTCGTTTATTGCGGATTTTATACATCAGTGAAAGTTTCTTAAGTTTTCTTCTATCAGACAGAGGTTTAAGTTGAGATTCATGATATAATGACCGTTTACTAGAAAATGAGGGCAGGCCCGTTATGATTCTAGCTGCTTCCAACTGAACGTGTTCAAGTTTGGTGAGATCTGCTAAAGAGCAACCATCCCAAACTTCACAGGCATACTCTAATACAGGTAAAATAAATACTTTGTATATTCTTAACAAAGTTTTCTTGCTCAATAAAAACTTAAACTTCCGAAGTACTGATACCTTTTTCATACATGTTTTTTGAATTTCGGATATATGTAACGACCATTTTGCATCTGCACTAAATACCACGCCTAAATGTTTATGACTTTTAACACAATTTAGGGTTTCATGACCAAAAGTAAGTTGTAAGGGCAAAATATTTCTTGAATTTGATATTAATAAAACATCAGTTTTCTGTGGATTGAACTTGGTGAGCCAATCTCTAGACCATTTATCAAGTTTTTCCAAATCTCTATTAACAGACCTTTCAATATCAACATAAGACGATGAAGAATACATCAAAGAGGTATCATCAGCAAATAAGCGTGAAATACTATTCAAATTATCAACAATATCATTTACATATATCAAAAATAATAGAGGACCTAAGACACTTCCTTGTGGAACACCAGCATTCGTATAACTTATTTTGGAATATGCGTTTTTTACTAGAACCTGTTGTTGTCTGTTCGAAATGTAATTTTCTAACCACTGTAATAAACTACCTCTAATGCCATAACCATGTAATTTATGTAATAAACCTTTATGCCAAACTCTGTCAAAGGCTTTCGATATATCGCAGAATATTAAACAAGTATGTTTTTTTCTTCCAGTGAACAACATATGCTATGATACATTTCTATTAATTGGTGAACAGTTGAATGATGAGTCATAAAACCAGATTGTTTTTCATAAAATAACGAATGATCAATAAAAAATTACAGATATATTTAAAAACAACTCTTTCAAAGACTTTACCTATGCAAGACAACAAAGTAATTGGTCGATAATTCGACACCAAATGCCTATCGCCCTTTTTGAACAGAGGTAAAATAATGCCTGTTTTTCACTTTTCCGGAAATATCTTATGATCAAGTGACATATTGAAAAGGATTGTTAATGGCTTGCATACGGAACTCGCTGTAAATTTTAGCATGTGATGACTTATAGTATCATGACCAGATGCTTTTCCTAATTTCAGAATCTTCAGAATATCACATATTTCGTCACTTTCAACATTAATAGACTCAAGTACAGAAGCATTTCTGGAATCAAAGCGAGGCAAAGCATTGCCAATATCGCTAATTCTGGAGATAGAACTAAAATAATTATTAAGAATATTTGCTTTTTTATCATCTTCATATTCAATATTTCCGTTATCAGGATTAACTAGTGGTGGAATAACCTCTTGAGAACCAGAATGTTTTAATAATTTGCGAACTAGTCTCCAATACGACTTAGGATCACTGGTATTCAGATTATCTATAATGTCACCAACACTATTATAAAACATTTCTTTGGCATATTTTTTCATGTTATTGACCACATTTCTTTGTCTTTTAAATTTCTCTAAGTTTGAAATGGACTTCACATGTTTGACGGCATTATGTAGACGGTCTCGTAACTGAATAGCTTTTCTTAATTCCGAATTCATCCATAATTTATCATCAGGCCTTATATGAACTATTCTCTTAGGTATACATTCTTTAGCAAACGTCAAAAACTGCCCGGTAAATTCAACACATGCTTCATTAACAGATATAAAACTTTGAAAGAAAACAGCCCAATCAAAAGTATCTATCAAATAATTTAATTTATTAAAATCAGCATGTTTATAGGCCCAAACTTCTCGACTGTATGTACAAGATAGATTCACAGGTATAGACAAAAGTACAACACATCCATCATGATCGCTAATATTACGGTCAATTGGAATAACATATGAATCTGTACATTTATCAGGATCGGTTAATAAGATTGGATCAACTATTTCTGGTTGTACCTCTCCTAGTCGGCTCATCAATAACATTTGTTAAGTCCATTTCCAACATAATTTGATGTAAAATATGATTTGTAGATAGTGTTAGCATATCTACATTTATATCGCCAACAATAACAACATTTGAAGTAATATCTAATGCCTTTTCAACAGAATACTTAAAATTTTCCCAAAAAGGATGACGTGAATTTTCTGGTCTATAAACTATACATATTAATAAAGTAGTATTGTAAATCAATCTGTATCCAAATCACTTCCCCGTCCAGAAATTCCAGATCATTCCTTCGGACACATTTTAAAGAATTAGAACAATATACTAAGATACCACCGCCAGAGAAATTTCTGTCTTTTCTAAACGGTTCGGCAAAACCAGGTAGAATTAACTCAGTAGTAGGTACATTCATATCCAAATGTGTTTCAGTCATACATAAAATATTAAATTCATTTGTAAGGTTTTCAATATATTCTATTTTATTTCTTACACTTCTTACATTTAAATGGAAAATAGATAATTCATTTACTGACGACCCGGATTAGTTTCCACATCCATATCCAATACAAGTAATAATAGCAAAATAAAACAAAAAATTATGTTTTGAAAGTGTCACTGTAAGCACATCAGCATGAGAGAACATACGCCTGCTTTAACAGCAGTTAATAAAAGGTTTGTAAACAGTGTATATTCATTGAAAAAATAGTCAGCATTTAACTATATCACACAACGTACTTTTAAAAAAAACAGTCCTCCATATGCTTTGTTATAAAAGCACCCGATTGAAATCCTGTGCGATATTACTGACAAATCACCGACTAACCGTTATCAAAAATAGCATATTGCACAGGATTTCTCCCGGGAGTACTCAATGAAAACGCATACATGTAACACCCATCGTAAAGAAGAATTTCTTTATTTATACGCATGACTGACTGCACGTGCCAGGTTGTCGATATAAGGTCAAGGTAGCTAGGTAAATAGAGAGGGGGTCGAAAGAAGAAATAAAAGCAGAACAGTAGAATGAAAAATGAAAGAAAAAGTAAACATGGCTTCATTATTTTTCTAATTTGGAAAACATGAAATGGGATTGGTTGTTATATACAATATGTTCATTAAATTGTCAATAATATATGTACGTAACACATACATTTGTGTCATATACAGATATATGTCTCTGACTATCAATTTCGATGTGTTCAATAAATGTATATTAAAATAAACATGAACTATATCCAACTATATATAGATATGTTTATATACAAGAATATGTACCAACCATAGTAGTACGGACTCCTTATACACTATGTATATACATTATACATTATGTATAGAGTACAGCAATAAATACAGTACTAAATGGTATGTTTAAGGTCAGTACACGGAATGGCAAGTAATATTAATTTTGCATATTGATACGTATATTTGTATATATACATGTACATGAATACATAAATTATATATATATATATCATTAAAGTATTGATTTATTATTTACATATTTGTGAGGGTTTTTTTTCCGGAAAGTCACTTTATGTAATGTTTGGCTGTGTAAACGATGACAGTCACTCAATGGCCTTCTGGTACAAGGTCGGATATGTCACTGAAGGTCTTGACAAGGACTTTGGGCGAATTCTGCTCTCGTTTATAGAATACACGTCCGTCATTTGTCCAATATGAGTGAATGTTTTTTTCTTTTCTGGCCTTGCCTAGACTTTTAATCAGAGCCTGACGATGTGTTGTTAAATCTTCCGATATAAAAATGCCCTGTCTGGAATCCTTCAGCTTACTTTTTGCCTGAAAAATTTGATTTTTGAGCTTCCAGTTTCGCAAGCGACAAATAATCTGAGCTTTGCCATTCCTCACTTTGCCTATGATGTGTGACCTATTGATGTCGTCTGTAGAAATAGGAATACCAAGTTTCGAGACACATAGTTCTACTACTTTCTCGTCGGTCATTTGTGTCTCCTCTGGCTTCATCGGGACTCCGTGAAAACGTAGCGAGGTCCTCCTCCCATATTGCTCAAGCTCCTCCAAAGAGGACTCTAGATTATCAACCTTGGACTCTAATTGCTCTACCTTACTCCTGAGAGATTTATTGTCACTTTGTAGAACAGCCATTTCCTCGGTTAATTTAGAAATTTTAGTAGTGAAGGGAGTCATAGCTGATACAATGAACTCGTTAATGGATGGACCAAGAGCCTGAGCTAAGGATGGGGCAATACTGCTAGCAAAACCTGGCGATGTTATAGTTGCTTGGACGAGCTGGTTTAAGTTTATGACTTGACCCTGGCTCTGTATAACGAACGATTCCGACGGGGGGTTGCTTGGGGTGGACATGGTAGATTTTGCAGACTTTGTAGATTTTCCAGAGTCACTAGAAATATCAGACATATCAGGTAGTGAGTTGCGTCGACGTAATGATACTTTATACCGTTTAGGGTTAGGAATGTCCGACATAGGCGCAGATGTTGTAAACAAATAAAGCACTCACTCACCTCTGGAGAAGTATTGAATGAAACCTTTTGATTTCAAAGGTAGGTTTCCCTTAGTGCCTAGATGTGTAAAGCCTAATATGGGACTGATTAAAAAGATCAAATGGCTGACAGACACCATCATTGGTTTTGACCTTTTGGTAATTTATTTCTAAAGAAACGCTAGTTCTTTGCCTGCATTTCACATTATGTGATTGATAAAGTAATATTATGGTAAATAAGATATTCATTATTTCATTTTTGTACTTGTGTTAATTCATTCTCTCTTGTATGGGATAAGCATGCCATACTTCACCCTGTGGTGTTCTTGTCCTTCCTCAGATGTCAGAGTTATCAGTCTCCTCTGTACTTATCAAGTTATATGTCCCAGTTCCTGTCTGTATATCTTGTTCACTCATTGTGCACAACTGACAGGTTTTAATTTGCAAGGTACATATCTCTTGCAATAACCAAGCCTAGAATTCTTAATGTTTATTTTCAAGCAGATAACAGTAGTACACTATGGAATATATATTGAATTCTCACAATGAATACAGTTTTTCAGTCTTTCCAGCATTCCCTGGTTACCTAGATGAGTGTACATACTAAAGATTAAGTTAGTTCTGAAGTTATGAAATCAGCAAAAATGATAGAAAACAGAATTATAATTAAATTTTTCTTTATGTAGTTGATATAATCTCTTTAAATTACATATCAGTTCCAGCAAAGATTAGTGTGGTTTATATTTCCCAACTGAAAATACATGCTACAGACATGATGTAGCCTTGAAAAATCAAAAGTTAGGCTAATGTCATGTAACATAACTAATTCTAGAAAATAAATGTAATTACCTTGGTATTCATGTGTATAAAAATTCATCCGGGCCTTATATTACTGCTCATATACATTTTTCATAAGGTTATTTTTTATATAGTCAATACATGTTTTAGTTAATTATGTGTATCACAGTTAAAAGGGGGTGTTCCCTGTCTATGTCTATATATAGTGTCCATGCGAGTCTGATTGTGTCACTCTGTTTATATCAGTAGTCTGTTGGTCCAGTGTGTTCAGGCTTGTCAAGTGTGGAGTGCACGACTGTGTGAGTTTGTACATGGGTGTGTCCGAGTGTTTATGGAAGTGCATATAGTAGTCTGTTGGGTCGGGCGCGTAGCATGTGGCCAGGGAGTTTAAAGGACCTACTGGACTCTGACAACTACAACATGGTGTACTTACAGACATCTTGGAAAGCGTGTTACCACTTTTACTTATCAATTACTTGTATTTAACGTGAATCATTTATAGACATTATGTATATTGCAATTTAAATTACCTGGTGTCCTTACAGTATTTACTTGAGTAGTACCTATGTTTACTGACCTTATTTTACAGGGATTTCTTTTTATAATTTCCAACATACAAGTAACGACGACCCTCCTAACAATAAAAGTGAACAGGAAAGCAGTTTAGCTTTGTTTGTTCCACACCCTATCACCAATGGCAAACACAACAAGACTAGGAGTTGAAAACTTGTCCATGTCAATGTTTTCAGAGGGAAACCCTTAGCGTTATTATGAAGATGGAGTCACTAGGAGGCAAAAGTTGTGTTTTTTTTGGGATTCAAGGATGAAAATATTTCAGTAGGCATACGACAGTTTCTTCTCCATAGGATGTGTTTCGGTGTGTATATATTTACATTTGAAATGTTAATTGCTGACTGAAATGTTAAAATCTTACAAACATATTTCTAATACTTAATCAAAACCAAAAAGTAAACTATTATATATAATCAATGTTCTCTATAAATACAAGCATTTCGTAACAAAAATTACTGGAACCATTCTATTGAAATAAACAAAAATCAGTGAAACAGGTTGGTTTCACTTTTTCGGTCATGATAAAGATAAAATCCATTTGAAGGAATAGGTGGCAGTGGTGTCTTTCCGTACAGGTAACTCTAACCATTTTATTGGCATATTATATCAGCTTGTGTTTTTTAAATAACAAGTTGGTGTTCATTTGAAAACCAACTCAAATAGTTCTTATCATCAAAGCAACCAGGATACTGGGAAGCCTTATATATGAGGCCAAAATCAAAGACCTTTTCACAATGTGTATCATTGAACGATCACAGTCTTTGTTGTCTCTATTTTCAGTTTATTCATGTCAATGTTGTCCATTGCATGTGTATCGCACAACTTTTCCTCAGTTTTAGTCCCAAGCACTAAATCATCCTCTTCCTCCTCCTCCTCCTCCTCCTCCTCATCATCATCATTAAAGAAGTCATTGTCATCACTGTCTTTGAGGTTCTTTAAACTTTCAATTGTCAACTTTCCACTGGCTTGTAACCGCAAAAACTGTCCTACATGACAAAACAATATATTTTAAATTCAAATTTGTATACAATGTAACAATACAAACACAAGTTTTTGTTTAGAAGACCTACAAAAACCCAGATTTTTTTACCAGAAATGTTTATCTTCTCTTTATCTAGGTTCAAACAAAACAAGATGAATAAAGACATTTATTTTCACCATTCTTAATTTTGCTTCTAGTTATAAAGACAGAAAATGTTGAATTTGTATTTTCTTTTTCCCTAAAATAAGGTGATGTTGTTAATTTTAATCTTGATTAGTTTTCATGGGGAGGTTTATATTTGTTGATTTCTCTAATCCACAAAGTCCACGAACTTTGATAATAAGTATTAGAAGACTTCTTGAGCTTAATTTTATCTGCAAAATCATAGATTAGCAAACCATTTTTTTTTGGATCAGAAAAATAATGCCCCACAAAAATGCATGATTGTACAGAATTACAACCAAAGAATAGCAAAAAATAGGGCTCTCTCATTATAATTTGTATTTAATACTAATAATAATTCAAATTTCTACCTTTATCACAACAACTCAATTGCCTAAAATTTTAAGCAATTCTCAAATTATTATCAGGCCAATCAGCTACAAGGCACATACAGCCAGAGTGCCTTTTAAAGCTTGTACACCAACTTTTAAACCACATGTCAGTACTCATTTTCAGCTTAATCTACTAGAACAAGCAGCATAAAGTCTCTTGTTCACGAATACAACACAGCATCCATGTCTCAATTCAAAATAACAACCCTACAGTCACTGTTTGACCACTGTGCCTCATAACACACAAACAACTTCAAATCAAATTCAGCCAATATGAAGTGCAGGAGCACATATACTGGCATGCTGATGTGAAATGAAATTTTTGAGAGAATTTAAAGTTTTCCCGATTATATTGTCTTAGATTTATCATTACGTACTTCTCTGTCTTTCTGTCAGAAACTCTATTTCTGCTTCAGACTGACTTTGTTGTGACATCTGTTCTGCCTCAGATACCCCAGGTCTAAAAAATATAGAAAATAGTTATTCCAGTATTATAATCAAATTTTGCGCATAATATATATGTTGCACCTCAGAAATACAAGGAAAGTAACTTAAATAGTTAGACAATACATAGGATATCAGTGTGAACATAAGAGAAAATTTATCTTATCTATATATACATACATCTATAATATATATACCAGGAATATTTATATATAGAATCTAGTAACTAATATCGATGGTATGGTCCAATATTAATACCGGATCCTAACAAACAAATGTTTGTAGGAGTTGTATTACTGGAACCGATATATGATAAATGAAGTAATAACAACAGTACAGATAAGTAAATTGTCAAATTTTTTAGGCAATCAGCCCCTTTATCAAGACACAAATATTACATAAATTACATCACATACCTAGAACATAAAACAGATACAATGCTATTCACTAAAATTGAGAATGGTAGTGTAAATTTAGGTGTCTTGATAATACCTTTTGCTGACTGACGCCAAACGCTTTTTTAAGGGACCAATAAACACCTTAGTTGTATGAAAGATGGTATTTATGAATAAATGTTCAGGAAAAAATGTACTACAATATTAGACCTTCAGAAAATATATTTTTCATTGGAATTTGATGTTCTCATAATTACTTACTTTTCTGCTATTTCTGTTTTCTGTCCACATTTTCCACACACCTGAAGCTTTGTCATACAAGGAACACACATGATGAAGTAAGACTGTTTCACAGTTTTTTGGAGACATTTTGTACTACAAAAGAGAGAGGCAAAAGGAAATACTTAGAGACATGTTTAGCTCTGAATACAAGGCAGTCTGGAGCTGACATAAAACTGAATAATTTTTAGATCACTTTTACAACAAACTGCATTAAATGTTTTAAAACATATGTAATCCTAGAATCTTTTAATCTATTTTTTTGGGAGAACACCTCTGTAATCGATTTATTAAAAAATGTGGGAGATCTCCAAGCAAATAGAAGTTTATAACGCAAGGACAACGCCATAAAATCATTCTTTGTGGACGTGTATTTACTTTTTAGAGCACTTGCTTTTCCAGCCAGTTTGAATGGTACATTTTAATTGAAATAAACGGAGACACAAAACTTGCCTCCTGTATTCAATTCTGGAGACAAACATGACATTGAGTAAAAGGAGTTACTGATCAACATTACCATTTCTTAGCTGTAGTCAAAGGCTTAAATTTTCTGTACTTGATCTTCCATTCTATCACATCTGTACAGTGTTGACAAGCACCTGTTACTTGAACTTTCTTGATTTGTTGCATTTTTGGTGTCCGGTCATGCAAATCATTTTTAAACGCAGTTTTGTTTTGGTATTTTTGTGCGCCTTTCTTCGCATTTCCTCTTTGTGTACTCATTATTAAGACGGTGGTGTAGTGACAGAGTCAATAAGAGACAACGTGCTCTTGTCAAAATTATTACCGGATATTGCGTACACGGGATTTTAGTTCCGCAGTTAATTATTCAAAAAGTCCAAGCCATGCAAACGCTTGCATAGGAAGTATTTTTTCACATAATGAAATCATTGGATAAACAAATGAAACGGTTATTAGTGTTTAGAATTTTACATTGTAAATTATAACTCCAGTGGCTGGTGTTTACGAATTGTTTGTGGACGTCAATTGTTATGATAATATGATATTAATTCAATTTGTCACTTCCGGTTGATATGACAAAGTGACGTCACGCTGTATTATTAGAGGAAAGAAAGAACAGAAAGTGTATGTCAATATTGTGTGTTAAATCACCTACACATGACATCGTTTGGTATCTTGGAACTGTTGTAAATGGTAGCTTGATTTCTGCTACATCGTTTTGGTTCTATTTCAGTTCGCTTTTCGTTTGACATCATGAACAGCCTGTCGTTCAGCGAGCTGTGTTGCTTGTTTTGTTGTCCGCCATGTCCATCAAGAATAGCAGCAAAATTGGCCTTCCTTCCTCCAGAACCAACATATTCACTGATATCTGATGAAACGGGTTCAAAATATAGCCTCCATCTGACTGACAGGGCTGAATGGCAGTACACTCAGCGAGAACTAGACTGTATTGAAGTGTTTATGACAAGGACTTCTAGGGGAAACAGGATACCCTGCATGTTTGCGAGGTGTTCCCCTAATGCTAAATATACCCTTCTTTTCAGTCATGGCAATGCGGTTGATTTGGGCCAAATGAGCAGCTTCTACATAGGACTAGGGTCCAGAATCAACTGTAACATTTTCAGCTATGACTATTCAGGCTATGGTGCCAGCTCGGGTAAACCATCAGAGAAAAATCTCTATGCAGACATTGATGCTGCTTGGCAAGCTCTGCGAACAAGATATGGTATAAGTCCACAGAATGTAGTTTTGTACGGACAGAGTATCGGCACAGTGCCTACTGTAGATCTTGCGTCCAGATATGAAGTTGGTGCAGCTATTCTCCACTCTCCACTGATGTCCGGCATGAGAGTGGCATTTCCTGATACAAAGAGAACATGGTTCTTTGATGCTTTTCCTAGGTATGCACAATATTATTGATATTGTAATAATTGCACATAAGTTGTTAATGTCTTGTGTAGAAAATTGATCTTTTCAACTAAATATCGCTTTATATACTAGTTTTAGAAACTGATCATAATTACAGACTCCATAAATCTGTAGATCTAGATCTCCAGTTTATGATCAGGTCCAGATAAGTTTGTCAGTTGAGAGATTCCTCTCGGGTCTCTTGTTTAGAAAAATCAGATTTACAAAAAAATTGCAAATATGGATTATTTTATGTTATAATGAATTTTAAACTTTTCTCAATGTATGCTTGTGGATATTATTGTAATTTCAGATAATTGAAGCTATTGTTACATGCACATGTCCATATTTTGTGGCTCTTAATTACGAACTTGTGTTTTCTTCCTACATTAACATTTATAGAATAATATCAATACTATATCTATATGTGTCTATGAAGAAATGGAGACGATAGAGTAGAAGTGTCATTTTGCATCTCATGAATTTGGGAGTGTACAGCTTAAATGGAAAATGTAATTACATGTGTGTGGTGTTGGCTGCATCAGCAATAGAGTGATACTTATCATTTCAGAAAAGAAATTATTTAAATTGATCACAGAAGGAATCCTTCTCAGTCACCTTTAAATTCTCATGTTATGTAACAACTTTAGGGCTATCTCCACACAGTCATGGCAAGCATCTGCAAGAACATGCTTGAGTCAAGTGTTTGGGATCTATGGTTGGGGACAACCAACAATATTGATGACACACTCATAAGATGATGTCATATATACTGTACAGTTGACCACCATCTGTCTGTTAAAGCACAATCAGATTAAAACTAGATCTAAATTCATCTCTGTGCAAGTACACTACATAAGACTTCATGTGCCAACACAGTGTACCTGTACAGAGTGGAACTGGTTAAAGCAGACCATGGTTTTTTTTTTGAGACATGTTATCAGATTCCCTATACTGATCATATAAATTGTATAAGTGGAACAAGTGCTTTTTTCCTTTCTATAGATGAGGTCTTGTTAGAAGGAAGTTGAACTAAGATTTTATATATTTGCTAATATTGTACATGAGGGATGTTAAGTAGAGATAAGATTTTATTGTGTATACCCTATTACGTATGTTTATGTATATGAAGAGTATTGTAAATTTTCAGGAAAAAAACCTTACAGCAATTCTTTATTTGTTGTAAAGAGTTTTCAGAGAGTTCATATTTGTACTTCAGCTTTGTGTATGTGCTGTCAGTAATGATATTTGGTATATAATATACACATATATAAATATACATGTACATGTATGTATATGTCCTCATGTGTGACGTAGAGAAAATTTATCTGAGCTTGAAAAGGACATTTACTTTAGAATATTTACAGAAGCTTACACCAACTGAAAATATATTACAAGAAATAAATAAGATAAAATTGTTGGCAGTTTTACGATTGTAGAATTCATGTAAAAGAACTTAATTCTGAACTGTATCTAAAATATGATTATAGTTGAGATACTGGAATATATATATAAAGATAGCATTTTATATATATGTTATTTATAACTTATATATTTTGATTTAAATCTTTAATATACAATTTATAAATTGTACATATATGAAAATATGTAGATGTGCTATTTTCCAACTGAATTCAGAAATGTCTCAATTCTTTGATATTTTTCATTTACAGTATTGACAAAGTACCAAAGATAACATCACCAGTTCTAGTTATACATGGGACAGAAGATGAGGTTATAGACTTTTCTCATGGCCTAGCCATACATGAGCGATGTCCAAGGGCTGTGGAACCACTTTGGGTTGAGGGAGCAGGACACAACGATGTCGAACTTTATGGACAATACTTAGACCGACTTAAACAATTCATTAACGTTGAATTGGCGGTCAATTGACCCGCGGAGAACATAATGCAGCCTGTTCAGGAAGAATTGATATAATCGTCTCCTGATATCGCATGGATCTGTGTTGTGGATTGTTGGTAGGCATTGGTACATGGATGACAATGGAAATATAGCGTAACCAGCCATATCAAGAATTCATTATACCAATTAATTTGTTGTCATTGTCGTAACATTGAAACCTGTTTGTTCTTACAATGTAAAACATGAAATAACTGTAAAACCTCCTGTTACCATTTTGTCCTACCAGTACTTTGTTTTTCTTATTTAGATTTCTTTGTGTTCATTTACATGTAGATAGTGGAGTATTTCCATGAACGAGCATGACTGGAATGCAAACCAAATTTTAAAGTTTTTGTATCCGTTTGAAACTTTGCATGCAAAACAATGTTTGACAGTTGAAAAATATGCAGATTTTCATTATACATGTATAATAATGCAAGAAAGGCTTGAAGAATGCTTGTTTAGTTAACAAGACAGTTCATCAGTACTACACTCTATTTGACAGAATCAATAAACCGGAGTTCTTTTCTACTGATTTTTACTGTAACACATTGTAATTCAGTCTAATTAATTTACTATTGGACCTGTTTCCAAACAAGGAAAATCAAAGTTTCTTTTTATACATGTTTTTGCTGTTAATTAACTTTTCAATGGTTTATGAGAATTAAGGAATAAAATTTGAAATACAAATTGCTGTTTCTGATCTATAGAGATTATGTACTGTCTGATGTTGATAATACTTTAAACAACAGACTAGAAAGTCCTTTGTTTTTCTGAGCAACAATGTTTGTGAGTTAAGAAATTCCTCCAAAATACAACTGAGACAATAATCAAATTTGCTGAAAGTTTTTATATTCTATCAACTGCATATTCCTCTATATTCAGTTACTTATGTCCGTATATAGAATGTGTCAATCAAGTCTAAACATACCATGGTTGTTGACTTTTTATGTGGTTGTTTGTATTGACAATTATTGTTATCGACATGAGGAAACATTTGACATTTCATTAATTGCTTATACCATTGTTTTATGGAGGAGATACAAAATGTATGTTAAGTAGTAGTGAAATAAAATAGAATTATTCATTATATAAAAACCTGGTGAATATTTCAGCATTGCCATGTTTAAACGGTAAGAGCTGAAATCAACTATTAAAAGCAGCTTTGTTTTGTAGAAAAAAATTACTATGAATACATTTAACTGTGTAATGTAATATGAAATGGATTTATGTATAAAGTTTCCATGATTTTTAGGTCATTTTGGTATATGGAAACTGTATATGATTAATTGCCCATATAGGCTGATACATGGAAGAGGAACATTGTAGCATGTATGTACATTGAGGAATCATTAAGTGGATTTGTGATAAATTTATATGAATGTTTGTAAAACCTTTTTTTTTAATCATCCTTAACTCTTTCGCTGTGTCACAATCAGATAAAAAAAACATAATTCGATGTATATCACAATGTACATTTATGCTTCAAATGTGATATTGCTTGTTTTTATTATATACACATTTGCCATTTTTTTTATTATTTAATTCAGTTTCAATAATGACTTGGATGTATATGTTTGTGATGTATGTGAATGTAACACTCAAAATGTGAATGATCAATAGCGTGTTTGAAACTTTTAGGATTTACCTTGTGTTGAAACCTCATTGCCATGGATGAGTACAGTATTCCTGTCAGTCAGGAGTGCATTTACGTATTGTATTTATATTAAGTATTCTTTTGAGATTTGAAAAAAAAAAACACTTCAAAGAAGTAAGATTTTGTTTACTTTAAATTGACAAAATATTTCTCAGTGACATCTGTTATTTACATTCTTGTACTAGTATTAATTTGCTGAGGTTATCATTTTAAAAAATTACTAACTTTTTCATGTAAGAGATTTCGAAATGATGGAGTCTAACATTTCTGTTCTATCACTTCAAACAAATGAAAACCAACTAAGCGTGCTTATTTTCTTTTCATTTCATGGAGAAGCATTTGATGAAACATGACCTGCACATTGAACAGTTTAGTGTTTTTGTTTTGTTTTTGGGGTTTTTTTGTTTTGTATTGTTGGGTTTTTCCTCCTTCTGTTTGATTGGCTGTTTAATGGAATAAATGCAATATATTTACAACTTAACTATTTCTCTAAAAATTGTAATAATTCATTGGTAAACAAACATATATTTGAAGTAAAACAATATAAAAAATATTGCATTTAATTTATCATTAAATGTAAATGAGTACTATGTCAAACAAAAGTTAAGTTTTAATAAGTTTCGTTCGATATGGATCCTGATTTTTTTTCAACCCATTTTTAGTCATGTGTTGTGATGAAAATGGTAGTTTGTGATTACTGTTGTAGTAATTGCCAAAAAGAAAAACAAATAAAAGAAAACATGTTAGTGTTTAGCAATTGATTCATGATTTATTTGATGTCCAGTAGACTTTTACCAGTATTATCAGATGTAATATCTAAACTTTGATAAATACAGGCATATTATGATTAACGTGACTCCTGAATTTGGACAAAAATCATCTTTCATAAATGGTGGATACCATGGTATATCACAAAAAATCAGTGTGCGATTGCATCAACAGGATGACATTTTGTCTTTACAGAGAAAAAAAAAACTTGTTTTGTATTCAGATGACATGTAATGTCACTTCTGTAACATTCATCAGCCAGTAAAATGATTTTGCTAAAAAAAAAAAAAAAAAAAAAGACAAAAGAGATAAAACAGTAACAAAATTGAAGGATGCATTGGCACATTTTCGCTTTCTTCTATGGATCCTAGACACAGCTGATTATACATTTATTAATCTCTCATGATATACACCTGTATACATAGTGCTTTGAGTTGCAGTGCAATAAATGTACAGATCCACATATGTATGTATATTTAATAACGTCTTAAATGGTGATGTGTATCAGTTAGGAAGGATACATAATGTATAATTATAGGAAATGTTTATTTTAACAGGAAAGAGATTCAGGTCTGTAAGTATAGTAAGTATAAAAAGGTTGATCCTGATCAGAAAGCCAGGTTACCTATATATTGTAGATGATATACACATTTAGAGAGTGTACAATTCCATTGGAACCATTTTCAAGATTTAAATCAGAAAGAGGGAATATTTATATTATGTATATCTTATATAAAACTTATTTGGATCACTGGATCACTCTCATACACAACTCTGTATATCATACCTCGTTTGGTACTTCTAGGATTGAAAAGGGGCTTCTTATTGTCATCCTAATTTTCAAATTTAAATTGTACCAACATGAAAGTGGGTTTAATTTTACTTCAGACGACTTGTTGACTCAAAATTGGTTTGGTTGCTCCGTCCACTTATTGTATGCTTATGTTACTGTTAGGACTGACAATTTTCTCATTTAAATCCACTATGTTGTCGTTTGTTTGCACATGTTATAGATTAAATTATATATATATATATATATACACAAAGATACTGGTACAGGTACCAGCCCATGGATTCTCTAGGAATTATTTGGACTATCAGGATAGATGAAAAGTTTTCACAAGAAAGTCTGTCAGTGCTAATATATATTGCTCAATTGACAATCTTGTGTTGTAGTGGCCTGCAAGTATTTAGCCTTTTATGTAAATAGCTATAATAGAAATGCATAACCTCTTACTTCATGCTCTGTAGTGATTTTAAGCAAGAAATCAGGGTTTTCATTTCCATTACATTTCTGTTTATTATCATTGTATCTGAGCATTTTCTCTATCACTGTTTTAAAAGGGAAATGGCACCACTGTTAATGGAAGTCATCTGTTTTGAATTAGCAAATTTTAGGGTAGCAAATTTGATGCAATGCTGTTATTACATACAATGTTACTAGTGATAATGAAATGGATTATGATGAATCTCTTTTGTGTATATTTACAATAGGGCAGCCATATAGGCCGTAAAGTGTAATCAAAATTTCCCAACAAATTTTTAGATTTTGTATAGAATTTGGTACCTTTGCCTTGGTTGCAGAACTTTGTAAGAGTTGCTTCCCTTGATACTTTCTACCGTTTAAGCATTGGGTTAATAGTTATGTTGTGCCATTAGGTTTTTTTTTGTTTTTGTGTCCACACCGTTCGTTTTTTTGCTTCTCTATTGCTTTCAGGAAGGTGTGATATAGAGCTATTGTCTAACCTGTTAATGAAGCTTTAATATTGCATTGATACATATGTTCGTACATGTGAACCTCAGTTTACAAATGTATAAAATCATCGAACTGTGTGAATGGTTTTGTTGACTTTTTTTCATTCTCTTTTATATCACATACATAGTTTTTTTTCATTGTACATATATATATATATATATATATAGACGCCTGGTGAGAGTTGTATGCATGGTTCAAATTTTCACCCCAATGTTGTTCATGCTTTGTAGGATAATGGTTACTTTATACTGCTGCCAGCGTTATAGGTGTCGTACCAGAAACATGGTTGTGGTGGATCCTGCTGTTTGTTGTAGATATGATCAGAGTGATATCAATTCACACCATCAGATGTCTAATATACAATATTGTCAGGCTGTATGTCAGAGTGGTTTTATTTTTTACTTCTTTGGAGGGTTGAATCAAATCACACAGAAATGGATAATTTGAAAATAAGAAAAAACATTGATCACAATTTCCCTGAAAAATTACATTCTTTCTGCTTTCCATGAAACCATTCAATGTAACAACTGACAGTACAAATACCACATTTGATGTGTATCAATAGTGAGACCTAGCAGTGGGAAGAGTCACATAGATGAAGAACATGTAAACATCCATTCATTTTTTCTTACCTGTTTCAAGGTACATTGTTATAGGGTTTTGTGTTTTGTGTTGTTTATTTTTTAGGTGAATTTGAGATTGATAATACTGGTGTCTTTGTTTCAACTTCATTTTCATTTGTAGAATGATTTAGAAACATATAAAGGTTAACAAAACACATTTAGTAGAAAATGCTGAAATGATATGTAATGTTTCATACAGAATCTGGTGTGGATGAATCATCAAAGAATGTGTTTGTAATGGTGCCAGTGCACATTCCTAGTCACACACATAGAGTATCTGGTCTGTTATAGGATAGCACTATCACAGATACTAGAGATAGCTACTAGAGTGACTTTTCTATTATCACCCAGTTCCGTTGCATAATCATAATCTACTGACATTAAGGGAATAGTAAGGTTAAGGACTAGTTATATCAAGGTTAGGGGAGAGTTATATTAAGGTTAGGGATTAGCTAAAATAAGTTTAGGAACTAGTTATATCAATTTTTGGAAGAGCTATTTCAAGGTGAGGTAATAGTTATATCAAACTTAGGGACTAATTACCTGGTATATCAAGGTTAAGGACTAGTTATATTAAGGTTAGGGGCTAGTTATATCAAGGTTAGGGACTAATCACCTGGTATATCAAGGTTAGGGAATAGTTTTATCAAGATGTTATTTTTATAGGTGAAAAGAGCAATATCACCTGTAAAATTTTGATACTAAACATTTATAACTTTATGATGTCCAAGTTTTGTGTCACAGATAAGTAATGTTTTGACTTTTGTTGTGTATGAGAAACTGCAATCTGGCTATGATGTCATTACATGCTTTGTCATAGGTTTATTATACTCTGCCCTATGGCACATATTGGTTAAACTTGCTTGGCACACCATTTGCGCTACCAAGGGAGACAATTCTTTGTATCTATATATCTGTATTATATTTACATTGCTTAGATAAGTCAGTCTAACTATTCTAAATCTATCTCCTTGCTGGTATCAAATAATTCCAATGCAACTGATCTGTCCTTCAAACTTCAGGCTTTATATACACATTTTCCGATGGTTATTTGTGATTTAATTACTTCCTAAATATGTTGCAAGTATGTGTCACTTCTCTGCAATGTTCTTGAAATATACTCGATGACTTCATTTTTTCATACCTGATCTCCCTCCGACAAATACATAATATCTTGCTTGATCCATCACTGGGGTTGATATGTTTTAATTTATGACCAGCTATAAAGTCTTATTTGTGCTACTGTTGAGAGAATGGGTGCAGGTATATATTGTTTCATTTCACAATGTAAATAAACAAAGATGTACAGATGTAAACCAAGGATATTTGTGAGGGATATCTCTATACACTTTTTGTGTGTTAGGGTGGTGTGTTGATGATGGATAGAATACATATAGCACCTTATATGGTTAGTACACCATAATGTAGACAAACCAACATCATCAGAAGCTCTGTTTGTCATTTCAGTTACGTGTTCACCCTGTGATGGTTACAAGTGCCTAGTTGCTAGGTTCACTTCAACCATCTGTTTACCGTGTCATTCAACTTTCTAAATCCTTCCTCTTTTGATAAGTTTTGGC